>NC_142245.1:17386574-17693293 GCF_052056855.1 Sturnus vulgaris
GTAAAGCTCCCTGGCAGGGCCAGGCACCCTGCTACAGCCAAGTCACAGGACTGCATCAAGGGCAGCGAAAGGGCAAGTGTTACAGCACTGAGAGGGCTTGATCTGCCCCTTGGAAAAGAGAGAAAAAACAGCCTCCGAGCCCCAAGCAACAGCCGTAAAAACAGCACGGGAGGGACCGGCGAAACTGTCCCAGCAACAACTTCATGGTCCTAAACACGGCCAGTGTTTTGCCTCCACACGCTACCAGCCCGGCAAGGTTGCTACACCTCACGGCCAGGAGGGAGTCCCACACCCTAAAATCCAGCCTCAACCTGCTCCTGCCGCCCTGACACGTACCACCAGTGACTGAAGGCAGCAAGGAGGAGGAGGAAAAGGAGGTGATGGGGAGTCAGGGAAGCAAGGACTGGCAAGAATGGGGACCCTCTGCCTGCCTGGAGTGGGCAGCAGTGAGAGATCCATAGAGATGGATTGCAGGACAATACAGGGGAAAAAATTGCAGGGAGAGGTGAGGCCAAGTTAATTACAAGACTGCTGCACCCACCTCTTCGGGCATGAGCAGCTCAGTAAAGTTCAGCTACTGCTGCAAGACCTTCCCTGAATGCCTGCCTTCACCAGGTCCTTGAGATGCCAAGCCAGCAGCGTGTTTTTGGCAAAGGAAGGACTCAAAGACTGCGTCGGACCCCTCACACTAAGGGGACCCTGCCCACCCCAACACACGATCCTCTGGCTGCAAGTAAAACATCATAAGCCTTCCTTTGGGAAGCTGAGGCCTGGACCTGGGTCTGGATTTGGGGTAAAGCAGGGGACGAGGTGCAGACCAAAATAACAGTGATGGATGGGCATCCACGGAGCCAAGGGCAGAAGCTCCATGAGCTTTCAGCAAGCCACCCATGTGCCACAGGCAGGCAGGGAGCTCAGGTACCACGGCCTTCCAGCATCATCGACGTGTGCTGGGAGCCCTGCCAGGGACAGGCAGGGGCAGGAGGCAGTCACCAGCTGGCGCCTGACTGCAAAGGTCTAAAGGTTAAATCTACACGAGGCATGATACACGGTGTGCCCATGTCCACAGAAATACAGCTCAACTGGGAGAGAAGGGGCGAGGGAACAAGTTGGAAAATGCTGCTAGGAAAGTTTATGTGGATTTGCTCCATTTCCCCTCTGTAGCTGTCTTACAGTGTTTGAGCTGCTGTTAAGCAATCCACCACCTTCTCTTGTTTCTTGAGGAATTTGGGAAGACAACTGCTCAAGTTTTCATCAGTGGCAGCCAGTTCCACGGGCCAGGCCAACAGGACACAGCAGCAGGCTCCTCTCTGGACCACAGCATTCCTGTCTCTGTACCCCACTCAGCTCTGCAGCCGTTCAGAAGTGTTTAACTGAAGTGACACCACATCCCCATGCTCATAAGCAGTTTATAAGTCATACTGCACCAAAGCAGTTTACAAAGCCAAAAAATGCAATGCATTTAAAAATAAAAAACAATCTGCACCCCATGGATCTCAAGGGGATGCAACTCTTTGGATGGAAAATTCAGAAGAAATGAAGAAGAGGTAATTTAAGCAGTCAAACTGATGGAGTTATGGCAATTTGGCAGTGGCAACTTCGAAATGTGGGGACGGATCCTGCGTGGCGGAAGTTCCCTTCACCTGCTGCAGGACCCAAGACCAGCCCGCAACAGCATCAGCAACCTACAACCTCCCCCCGAGGTGGGGGGAGCCTTGAGTGGGAACAGAAAGTCAAAATGGGCTGCAAAATGGCAGCAATTCAGCGGCAGCTGGTGCTAAGTGAAAAGCAAGGTACATTTTAAGGAGATTATAGTAGCCCCTGTCAAACAGGGGAGGTCTTTTATTGCAATTTTTACGAATACAGTTCCCAGACCAAAGCACAGTTCTAGTTAAGAAAGCGCTTGTCTTCTGTTTTCAGTGACTTATTTATTGCCTTCCCCTGCTTAAATAAATAAATAAATGTATAGATAATTATTTCTTTTTGGGGCCTGAAGTCACACAGATTCATTCCCTTCTTCTAGGATTGAAAGATTTACGAAAGCCTGAAGAAACCTCCTCAATCATTTTTATTTAAAAAAACATGGAAAACCAATAATTCCTCAGGATGAAAAAATCAAAGTAAGCTTTATGAGTTCTGACTCTTTTTTTTTTGCAATCAGGTCGTTAATTCAGTTGCTGAGGTGACAGACACATATATGAGACTCTCCAAAGATGCGGCAAACATGTAAAGCTGTCACAGATTGTGGGCTAAACACTGCTGGGTGTCACCGACACAAAAAAAGGGGCTGACGGTTCACACCCTTCTGCCACAATAACCCTAATCTTGGTGTATTTTCAGAAGCTAGGCTCTAACCCGGATTAATTAATTCAAGATTTACAACAGTACAACTAAGCAGCATCTAATCTATGTCCTTTTGGAAAGTTAACCCTCGGCTACGTCCCAGCCGCTCTCAACCGAGGAGGAGAGGACACGGGACCCGGAGAGGACCCGGGACCTCGTTCAGCCGAAGATGCTCGCGGCTCCCCTGCCTTACGTTTGTGCAGTGAAACTCATCTGATTCACTCGCTGTGCGGAGCGAGATGCTCCTCACATCTCTGCCGTGCTGTCACTCCGGGGACTCAAACACGACAAAGAAAGGCGCGATCGCACGGGCACCCTCCTCCCAGCCCGGCTGGGCTGCCAGGGCAGCAGCATCCTGCCCGTGCCTGCTCTTCCACCGCAACCAGCCCCGAAAAGCCCCCGCGCTTTAACCGGGCTCGCCCAGCCCGCGTACGTCAAACACGGACCGTCCCAGTCTGCTCCCCTCTGGTTCCAGCCCGGACAGGGTGGAGTGCTTCTCCTTTAGGGCAGAGCTCGGGAGCACGGCGTGACCCACGGGGGGAAGGAGCCGCCGATCCCCCATCCGTGACACGAACCACGCGTTTCGTTCCCTTGGGGCGCACCGGTCCCCCCGCTCCCCAGGGAGGCCCGGGAGCCCGAGACGCTCCAAGTTGGCGGCGGGACAAAGGGCCGGTACCGCCGGTGGCACCCGCGGCCGGGGCAGCCCCGACGGCCGCAGCCCCGATGGAGCGGGGCGGGGAGGGCGGCTGGGACTGCCGCTGTCCGAGACCGAGCGGAGAGAGGGAAGGGGGGAAACCAAGCCCGGATGATACGGAAAGGGCCCTAGTGGCCCCCCCCCCCCCCCACCCCAGCAAAGGCACAGGTCCGGTACCAAACTTGAAGGGGAATGCGATGGGGTGGGGGTGCCGAAAACCGCCAGGAACTTCTTCCCCGGGCGGCGGCGGCATCGTGCCCAAGTCCCGCCGGAGCAGCCGTGGCCCCGCCGCCCCTGCCTTACCTCCGGCGTGTGTCCTTCGGGCTCCGCCGCCTCCAACTTCCTCCGCGCCCCGAAGAAGAGGAGGAGGGCGGCGAGCCAGAGCACCCCCAGCAGAGACAGCGCCAGCCGCCGCGTCGGCCGCCTCATCCTCGGCAGGAGGGAAAAGTCCTGCGGGGGCACCGGGAGGCGGTGGGGGGGAGCCGCGGGCGGCTCGGGGGGCAGCGGGAGCCGGGCTGGCGGCGAGGAGGGTCTCGCCCGCCCGCCTCGGAGCCGGCGATGCGAGTCCCGGGCTGTGCATGCTCTGCAGGGGAGGGGAGGGGAGGAGGAACGGGAGGAGGAGGCGCCGGGAGGAGGGGGGCTGGAGCCGGAGCCGCTCGCCGGTGCAGCGCGCAGGCAGCCGGGCTGGTCCCCGGGGAGCCGCTGCCCTGCCCGCTCCGCGCCGGCGGGGAGGCAGCCCTGGGGACGGGGACACCGAGGGGTGCGGAGGTGTCTGTGTGTAATGGGGGACGCCCATCCCTCTGCCCTGCCTCCGTGAGCCAGTCCGGGCCACTTGCACGCGAAGGGATGCGCGGGGCTGGCAGAGTTTGGCCCGGCTCGGTGCCGGTCCCCGTCTCGGTCCCCGCCCGACTCCGGGGCGAGAGGAGGCCACCGTTCAACAACACACAGAGGAGGCTCAGACATGATGGGAAGATTAATTTAACCAATTGAAACAGCAGGGGGAATTCAGGTAGGTGGAATTTAATTACTGGATTTGGAAGAGAAGATGTGTGTCTCCAGAGCTGTCAAGAACACTTAAAAAATAAAATCATAATCATCAGCTGTTGGTATTCCGGCAGCAGCTTAGTGCCAGGCCATGGTCCTGCAAGGACGGCCCTCAGCCGTCATCCCTGTCCCACGGGGTGGCCCTTGCTGGCTCCATACACAGCCCCAGCAAAGCAGGCCTGTCCACACCGGGCAGCCAAAGTGGGAATGGCAGACCTTGCTGAGGGGAAAAAAAAAACCTAACACAACTACAGAGTAGGACTCCAGAAAAGAGCTGTCTCACCCAGCTATCCCTGCTCACCTGCCTGACACTGCTCTTCTGATCTTGCCACTGACAAGTATTACATGAGCTGAGCAAACCTTTGCAGAAGACACAGAGCATAAATTAAGTATTGGAGCAGATGTGAGTCATTCATGTTAGTACAAAAACTATAGAACAAATCCCATAAAAACAAGAATCCATGCATAAAGTAACATATGGAATGAAATAGAGATAAGATGTCAGACGCTGGAAAGTCCAATGCACATGTTGTAAACAACCTCTCCTATGCATTTCCCACACACTCCTCCTGGCTTTATTATTTCCTGCAGTTGTTTTCTGTCACTTGCTAATTTATCATTTGCAATCTTTATCCTCTGTCCTCCTCTGATTTATTTCCAGGGCTCAATAAGCCCTTCTCCCTAACATATTCCATGCCTCTCAGGCCCAACAGTCACAGAAAGATGCCCAGATAAAAATTTCATTAGCAGCCACAAAAAGGGACATTTCTCTTTCTTTGTTTTAAAGCCGTGTGACTTTGAAACACCTTTACCAGCATGAGGAAATCCAGGTCCAGCAGGGAGTTAGTTTGAACTTTGTTTTACAGCCAAGCAGGAAAAGAACTAACCAGGTGGGAAGGTGGCAGAAAGCCCTCATGCCCTGGTGAGCCACCAACCTGATGTCACATGGGAAGCCCACACCAACCTAAAAATGCAACCTGTTCCCGTGGTGTACATCATTTGTCATGCCAATTAATCTTCCTTAGCCCCTTGTTCGGGGTAGCTGGATCATCATACTTCACCATAAGACATCTCTGCCCAACCTAGTTGGGACTTACAGGTGCTGGTCTCTCCCCAAACTGTTGCCTTATGCTTTTTCCTGATAGCCAAGGTAAAACACCTGAGCAGCTTTTAGCAGCTGAGGCACATGAGTTGTAGTTTTTACATGGCTTATAGTTGTTTTCTTGCCTTATGCCCATCCCTGCTGTTGGGACAGACTGGTTGCTACCTCTCACTTACCTCCTTTGGATCAGGAATGGCTTTCTGACCAAAAAGATCACCTTGCCACAAGTAGAAAATAGCCAAGGGTGTTTTCTTGCCTGGGACAGAGTGACCTTGGCTGCTGTTAAACAGTGTTCCCCCAACACATTTTTAGAGGGTGCTGAGTTTTTCCTAGCAGACCTCCCTCTGTGCAAGGAGAGTTTTTTCCAGACGAAGGCACCTAGAGGGTGTTATCATTCAAAGCTGGATTTAAAACCTTGTCTTTTTTGTAGGTCAGACTTTCAGGAGAAGCTATTACAAAATACAGAGGGGAAGTATAGAAAATATCAAGGAAATACATTACAAATTAGATTACAGGTAAGGTAATGAATAGGACATACCTGACAAAAATGCAATCAGATAATGCTTTCTTATTACCTTGAGAAACAACTCCCTCTGCTGAGGGAAAGCTTCACTGGCAGGGCTCGGTGCCGTGATGGATAACTCACTGTGCCCGGCAGAGAACAGGCAAAGGCTCAATGCCTCCCCTCTGGCACTGCCACCACTCCAGCCAGGAGGGGACACTGTACAAATCCCCGCTCTGTGCAGGTGTCCCGTGGGGAGGCAGGAGACTCGAGGAGCTCTAGCAACGCGTTGTTCCCAAGGAAGTATATTCCTCCTGATGGTGTGCCTGGTGTGCTGGGACAGATAATATATCAAGCAGATGATGGTAACAGTTATTTAAACAAGAATAAGGCAAGAATACAAATCTGGAGGTTCAGAGTTATTTGAAGTCGTAGACTTTCAGAGACTTGTATAAAAATCCTAGTGCAATTCCATTAAAAACATGGCAATAAAAAAATGTTCTGTTGTATTATTGACCCATATCTTTCCCATTTTTCTAATTTTTCATCTGCCAATCTCAGCTGCTTCACAAGTGAGGTCCATAACATATTACCTGTTTACAACACAGCAAAATTTACAGGCAGTACAGCCAGAGACAGAAAAATAGTCTAGGAAATGGGTGGCTGGCATTTGTTGATATCAGCATTGAAAAGCTGATGAAAGTGATTGTTTCATGAAAGCAAAAATAGGACATGGTTTCTGAGTGGGAGGGGGACTCATCACAACCACAGCTTCAGACAATTACCCTTCAGGGTCCTTTAAGGAATGGGTGGAAGGAGAAAGTAGCTTTCCTTGCTGTTTCAAGGGCATCTGTAAAGCACATTTCAAGGGAATCTAATCTCACTGGGTCTAGAAACCAGCTGGACAGTGCTTCAGTGCAGTTTTTACTAGGAATACTCTTGCGTTATGAGTTCAGTTCACATCTGAGATTCCATTCACAGAGAGTTTCTTTTCTAAAAGGATCACAAACACTTGGCAGTTTTTTCTCAGAAAGTTGAAAGGGGCTTAAGCAGATACAATCAAGAAGTGACCAGAGGAAAGGATCAAAATCCACCCCCAACCTGGGGATATGAGGAGTCTCAACATGGAGGTTATTGTAGGATGGAGGAACCCCACTGAACTCTGGATTGAAAGGGGCTTCTAGGACAGAGAGCTCCACTGCCAGGAGAGGATCTGGTTCAGTCAGTGGCTTGGGGTAGCCCAGCACTCAGTGCTGTTCATAGCAGTGCACCATCCCCATGAGGAGGTGCTGCTTGCAGTAGCATATATATCAGAAAGACTGTGTTTGCTTGCAAAAAATAAGAGATCAACGTTTGAAAGGGTCAGCATGGTAATATGTGGTTATACAGGGTGCTGGATTTCACTCAATGGTGTCTCTGTGGTGTGTGCTCCCAGCTCGGGGGAAGAAGCTCATTCAGAAGCTTCTCTCCCACCCCTGGCAGACGGTGTGCTACACTTACTGAATTTAAACACAACGAGGACAGGGTCAGGAGAGGAGGGCGAGCACAACAAGCTGCTCCTAAATAGCTCTTTTGGCAAGTGCTGAGCACTGGCATGTTCCAGCAGGAGCCCAGCTGTCCCTCGTCACCAGCAGTGGAGGTGCCAGCCTGGGTGCAGAGGCTCCAGGACAGCAAGCCAGCACATGCCCTGGCCCAGCACCACCCCACAGCCCCAGCCTGCTCCCAGAGACGACTCAGAACCATTTGAGCTCTCTGGGTGGAGCTGTGCTTCAAATGTGAACAGTCATGTCAGTGAGTTCCAGGTTTATATTTAATACTGGAACAAAATTCCCTTTTCTGAACTGTAGCTGTTCAAAAAGCCTCTGGGTCACTTGGTCAGTGTGAGGAGAGGAAGGGCAGAAGTCCTTTGCACTGAGCAAGGAGGTTGTTGCTTTGCCATGGGGGTCCCCAGCTCTGCAGCACTTGACACCACCGTGCCCTGCTCCATGGAAAGCTGCTACAGGGGTGCAAGTCTGTGCTGAGCTGGTGGTTCCTACCCACAGCTGCCATTTCAAAAAACAGCTTCCATGATGACCGCTGAAGATAATGTGAACAGTATTCCACATTTTGTGGCAGGTAAGATCTGCCTTTTTGTTTGTGCTGTAACAGAAGCAAAAAAATTAGATCAGTGCTTCTATGAAAAATGTTCTCCCTGTGTGCCCTTGGAGAAGAACAAAAATGTTAGATAGAGCTCTGGCCTAATATCAGGAGAATTGTAAGTATTAGAAAGTATTAAAAAATAAAACCAAAACTTTATATTGGCTGTCTCCTGTGCTGAGGTAACAGAACTGTAGCTTGTCCTACATCTGCAGCTTAAATGGGAGGGTCAAACATGAAGCTGTGAAACACTCACCTTCTCCTCTTGGGTGATGATATTTTTCTGCACCTCCTCACCTACTGCTGCACTCAGAAAGAGAAATGCAGGAGTTCCTGCAGCCTTTTTGCCACTCTCAGTGTTGCAAGCAGATCTCTTCCAGTACCTCTAAAGGACTTTTTTTCCTTTTAATTAAACCGCAAGCATTCTTCTCTAGCAAACTTTCCACGATGGCATCTCCAGTTAATTAAACGTTTAAGCTGTCAGGAAATGCTATGCATTAAAAAAATAAAATAAAGAGGAGAGCTACTTTAATAGCCTTTGTTAATTGAAGCTCTCATCGAGTCAGCTGCAGCAACAGAAGCTGCTTCCCGAGTCAATGGGCAAGAGAACACACCCAGACATTTGCCTGCAGTTCCTACAAGTCAGACTCCCACCTCCAGGCTAGTGTCTGTGGCACTGATGGATGAGGCAGCACTGAGCTCCCTCACCATTGGAACAACTGCAAAGGCTTCTCTGTAATAAAACAGGAGGAAGGCTGGGGGGAATTCTTGCTTATCTCAAGGTATTTTCCATCTCCAGCAAATGTAATCAAATGGGTACCCACTTGTACTTGTGTTTAATTCACATGCTCCCCAGTCCTTGTCTCCATTTGCTGGGGCACAGGTTTTTCTGGACTAGATGCAATCATTACTCACAGCATTTCCAAGTGCCCAATGATGCCAATCCAAGCAGATGTGGGAGCAAGGGGAAAAACAATGGGAGATTTGAAGTGAGACACGTTGACTTCAGTATGTGACTGAGGGACATTTTAGCAAAGAATAGTTCCCTTGGACAGGGCTCTTCCACTGAAACCGCCTTCAATACTGTTCACTGGTTGCTCTTGACCAGCCCAGCCGCTGGGTTTTATTGCTGCAATAAAGCTTTCTAGATCCTGTCTGTCCCCATATGTCTCTGGTGCTTGTTATTCTCTCCTGATGCTCCCATTTTCTGGAAAAAGCCCCTGGATAAGCAATAGCTGCTGATCCCACAGCCTGTTTTTTTCAGTGTTTTGGTGGGGTAAGCTACCTAGTTCCAGGTCACTGCACCAGCAACCAGTGGCAGGCACTGCAAATGGCCACAAAGGAGCATTTGAGAGCAAAGGCAGCAGAGAGTTTTATGGGCCAATTTGCAGCAAACAATCCATAAACAGAGCACAAGGCAGGTGAATCTTTACCAGCAGCAGCTGAGCCTGTGAGGTCCTGGGCACCCTGCAGTTGTCAGCACAGCTCTGGTAAAACACGTGCTCCCAAGGGACCCCAGAGCTGCTGGGACTTCAAGGGGAAGCAAAGCTGCTCACCTGCCTCCCAAGAAGCTGTGCTCCTGTGTGCACAGCTTGCACACACACCCCCCACAATCCATCTCTGAAAGCAGAGAACCCTGCCAGAATTCAGAGCAAACCCTTTTGTTGCTCTGAATATGCTAAATCAGTCCCTTTTTGCCAGCTGCAGGACTGTGTCTCTCAGACACATTGAAGCCCATAATTGTGGTTTGGACAGGTGACACTCAACAGAATAAAGAACAAGTCATATGATGGCTGAGAGAACACATTAGCTAAAATAAAGCTTTGTCCTTAAAGCACCTTTAATGCCTCTGTCCTTCCATGTGCAGGTGTTAAGCAGACTTCAGAATTAAATCTCTATTGCTGATATGTAAGTGTGGCCCTTTGCCAACTGGGATCCAGGCATCTATTAACACAGCTGGCATTATGTAATATTGCACCGGGTACTTTTGGGGAAGGAGGGTTTTCACAGCTGGGTGGAAAGCTTTACCCTCATCTTCCTCCTATAAAATTTTTATTAGAAAAAAATCCTAACTATTTATATCTCTGTTCTCCGGAGGGATACAAAAACTGGAGACAGTGAGCCACACATCACCTTACTTCTTAAGATTTTAATCCCATTATTTAGGTGAAGTGTCTAGGAATAGACATTTCTTCATATACAATTCAATGCTTTAAGCATAAAGACAGTGATTTCTATTTGATCAGGCAACCTCCCTCTCTCAGTACAAAAGCCCCAAGGGGCTAACAACTAACCCCACAGCTCCCTGGAAAAATAGTTAACAAGCAGTTACTCTGTACAAAAAGAATGAGTAATATCAATGTCTGTGCTTGTTCCATGTTGATCTTTTCATAGGATCCACTGTGATCTCCTACACAAAAACACACATGGTGCTAGAAATCCTGCCTACCTACAAGGGAATGGTATTCTGCCCTGGACGTGCTCAGGTGGATTAACATCTCCTTTTCCATCACCAAATCATTGCTGTTGGTTAGACAAAAAAGCAGCAACTTGATTCCCCCACTAGCAGGACAAAATTTCAAGGCTGCTGTTTAGAAAACAAAGTAATGTTTAATTGCACACATTTGTTTTGCTGTTATTGAGCAAGAACAAGTCAGAAGCCCAACAGCATTATTTTTCTTTCCCCGCACAGAACCTCATGAATGCATTCAAACCTGTTAGAGTTTCTTAGTCCCAGAGGGTCTTGTTGAACCAGAACGATCAATAGATGCAAACAGAGCAGGTAAAGAGGCAATCAGGGCCTTAGAAACTTGAAATATTTTCCATTAGGACACCTTAATAACTTCCTCTGAACAAGTATTTCAACGGCTGGTGCTACAAGCAAGGAGACATCTTAGGTAGGAGCAGCCTGGGCGAGACACACGAGGGATGAAATGCATCTTGATTTTACCACCCGGAGCAAAATGTGCTCTGGACACCAGGATGTCCTCGAAATAGCTTGGGCCATCCTGTGCAGGAGAGGTATTTCACAGGAACTTCTGCATAGGGAAGATAATTGGAGGGAACCGCTCCAACGTTTGGGGTTCTGATCTCTCGCAGTAATGAGCGTGCAAGCAGGGGATGCATATGCATGAGAACATAATTAGGAGTGGTAAAACCTGGAAGATTTTCAAACTCTGTGGCAATTACCAACTTAAACACACAAAAAATTAAGATAGCCTTATACCCAAAGGAAAGTTATTATTCAAAGTGCCTTGCCTCATTATAGTTAGCTGGAGCTCAAACAGCAGGCTGGTGAGCAGGGGAGAGCTGCCTTCCATTAGCAGCAGGTGCTCTCCCTGGGATAGAGGCAGGATGCTGGCATTCTTCTGCTCTTGCCCAGACATCTCAAACGGTCCCAAAATGCTTCATGGGAACAAAAATAGAAAGCACAGGGCACACATGACTGGCAGCTTGGCCTCCCCTGTTGCTCTTTGGGCCTCTCTGGTGAAGAGCATTCATGGACAGAGAGCTATCCTGTGTAAATAGATTCACTAAATTAATGTGGTAATTATACTGAATATTATTCTCAGTAGAAATAGCAACAGGGAAATGATTTGCATAAGAAATGTGGATTATTCATGTAAATGAATGTGTTATTTGTTTATAGAAAAGATTAAGTCTTGTCTAAAGACCTAGAACTCAGCTATACATAAAAGTGAACACTTAAGCAGTCTTTCATGCCTCCACTGTGTTCTGCCCATCTTTATCAAATTCATCTTTGCAGTACTACCTGTGTTTTTCTCATCAGTCCATTTTGCTAAAGCTCAAACTCCTCTCAGTGTAGGGAATAGTTAATCTTCCCTAGGGAGCCTATTTGGGCTGCCACTGAAGAATCTTTAGTGGAATCCAGGCTTTTAATCTTTGTTTCAGCAAGCTGAGCCTAGTGCCAGGAGAAAAAAGGAGTGGTTTCTAGGTTTGAAAAGCTATACAAAAAGCCTGACTCAGAAAGATGACTCCTTTAATTTCCCTCCTCCACGTGCTGAATGCAAGAAGGAGCTCAGGTCCCAGGCTGACTGTCCCTGCACAGTTCAGAAGCAGCCAGGAGTTGCCTCAGTTTGGGGGCAATAGAGCAGGTGAGCATATCCTTGGCAGCCCCCAAGAGCTGGGCTACTGATGGAGACACCATGTGCCCACCTCCCACCCACTGTACCACCCCATGGCCTGCTCACTCATGGAGTACTTTGGCCCTGCTACCCAAGCAATGTAGAAAGGGTTGATCCCACTGCACCCACCTCCTGTAAACATCAGAACAGCCTCATCCCTCACCACAGCAATCCCCAGGCCAGGGTTATTCACCAAAGGAAGAACACTGACTTCACACAAAGAGCAAAAAGGCAGACCCAAGTGATGCTGCAGGTCCTTCAGCCTGCCATTCAGCCCTGCAAAGCAGCCAGCTCAGCTCCTGGACCCAGCTTGGGAAGGGCACAAGCACCCAGCACGGCCTCTTAGGAAAGCAGCTTTATCAACCATCAGGAGACCTTCTCTCTGGATTTTGTTAAGTAAAGGCAGCTCATCATGCATGGCCAACCACATCCTGGGCTGCATCAAAGGAAGCAAAGCCAGCAAGTCCAGGGAAGGGATTCTCTCCCTCTACTTGTGAGACTCCACCTGGAGTACTGAACGAGCCTTGGGACTCCCAACATAAAAAAGGATGGGAACCTGTCAGAGTGAGTCCAGAGGAGGCCACGGAGATGTTCAGAGAGCTGGAGCACTTCTACTACAAAGACAGGCTGAGAGAGCTGGGATTGTTCAGCCTGAAGGAGAGAAGGCTCCATGGAGTCCCTAGAGCACCTTCCAGTACCTTAAGGGGGTACACAAGAGAGCACAGAGGGATTTTTTTTTACATGGGTAGGTGGTGATAAGAGAAGGCAGAATAGCTTTAAACTGATTGAGGGTTAGAAGATTTAGATTAGATATAAGGAAGACATTTTTTCTAATTAAGATGGTCAATCACTGGAGCATGTTGCCCAGAGAGGTGGCAGATGACCTATCCCTGGAAACATTCAAAGACAGGTTGAATGAGGCTCTGAGTAATCTGGTCTAGTTGAAGATATCCCTACTTACTGCAGAAGGGTTAGGCTGAATGACCTTTAAAAGTCCTTTACAACACAAATTATTCTATGGTTCTATATGCCAGGTCATTGAGGAGAAACATTCTCAGCTGATTCTAACTTTCAGGCATATGTAGCAGCATGGGCCACTGAGGATCTGTTATCCCTGGTTGTTTTAAAATAATTTGAGAAAGGAAGAATGTCTGCCTCGCAGCAGGAAGGGCTTATTTCCTGTCACAGTAAGCTCTCCAGTGACAGCTGTGTCTAGCTCAGGTTCTGGCACCTTAATTCAGCATAATAATGTGGACTTCTCAGCTTCCTTCAGCTCCATCAGGTGGTCAGAACTCATAGAAGTTCTTTGACGTTCTACAGATTTATTGCAAGATTTTTTATAATTTAAAGAGTAGTGTTGAGGAATGGCACCTCCACACAGCCTTTCCACCAAAATTCTCTTGCCATTTTTTATTTCCAAGTACTTGTAAACCATAAAAATAAAAATGAAGAATAAATGGGAGTTCCTTCTACTGAACTCAGCAGTTTATTCTTGCAGCATATGAATTATTTTCTGTTAATTCATTCCCTAAATTCTTTATGTGCTTAGCTATGTGTTGGTTTGATAGAGTATCCCTTTCTTTTTTGCATTTGATACAATTAAAGTTCTGCAAAACTCAGCGGTTTAAACTCTTGGAAACTTGCGCACATTGGAAAATATTGATCCATACGGAGGAGGCTGTGAAGTGCCCAAGCCCTGCTCCCACGCTCTGCCCTGGACAAGTAGAAAAGCAAGCTGAAATGGAAATTGAGTTCTCAGTAATGTTCAACTCAGCCGTTCAAAAATAATGAGCCCTTCAAATCCATCTACTTTGGAGATGCTCAGGGATATTTCTCTTGTCCGTATTCACCTGGTGAGTGTTGGGAGGCCAGGGATCAGAGTCCCTGAGGACAAGCATCTTAACATCAGGCTGACATTTCCCCAGCCTCACTGAAAGGTAGAAGTTGTGCACAAGGGATGCATTCAGCATGGACACTACCTGGGTTTCAGAAAAGGACTCTGAGACAAACATGGGTCCAAGTTAAAATAAAACCTCAGTCTGTGCCACACCTCTCCTGGGTGCAGTCACACCCTGGTGCAGGGACATGTGGTCCAGCATGAACCAGTTCCTGCAGGACTTCAGATATGAGTTTGCAGAGCTGGAGTTAATGTTGGCCAAGAGGATCAGGGGGAACACCTCAGCCATCTGTGTTAGTGTTTTGCTATTTGTTAGTCTTTTGAACCTATGCCCTAAGAGTAACACACAGTTTTTAAGACTAGGGTTATGATTCTGCTGAGATCTGAGATCAAGGAGCAGCTAGGAAGAGTGTTGATACTGTTTTCTTTTTTCCTTTGAAAATGAAATACAGTAAATTACAATAAACACCCAAGAAACAGAGAAGGGTCAACAAGAGTGGGTGCTCCAAAGGAGCACAAAAAACACTCATTCCATTAATAGGGGGTTGTACCCAAAGACTTACAGAAAAAGCATGGCCCCAGTTTCTGGAGCAGTATTCCAAAGTAATTCTTGGGTTTTGAAGAGGGCTGTGGAGAGACTGTGGTAATGGGACAATCACAGATGTAATCCCACTCCTGCATCCTCTGGAAGCTCAGCATTTAGCTGCAGAGGCAGGAGCCCTCGGCAGCCTCAGCCCAGGCAAAAAGCAGCATTATTGCCACCAGCAGCCAGGCTGAAAGCACCCACTCAGGGTAGCTTAAGACCAAATTTCTCACTCTTATGCTCCAGCTCTTCAGCAGTGCAGAGCTGCTTTCAAGCAGTAAGTAATTTATGTCTAGCTGCAGCATATTTATGAGAATGAAATCCTGCTTTTACCTGAAGAAAAAAAGCTACTTTAGAGCAACTACCTCTTTCATTTCACCTCACTTAATGAGCACCAGCTATAGACATCCTTCTTGTAGCCACAGTTCCAGGAGCATGAAGAGCTCTGCGTGGTTCTGCAGGGTGCTTAGCTCTTAACCCTTCCCTCCACATTGGATGTGTGCATGACAAGTGGCGGGGGGAAAAAAAGGGTCTTTTAAAATTGCAACACTTCACAGAAATCACATTTTGTGTCTTTTGAACCTGAATATGCAATTCCCACATTTGTATGTGGTTCATCGCAAATATTCCATCAAAATGTGCTGGAAGAGAAAACGATTTATAATTGCTGCTCTGTTAATGGAGATTCCCTGCACTAGATTATGAGTGAAAATTTTCCTCCTCAGCAGCACTAGCAAAGTCCATTTTTCTTGTCTCACACAACAGCTGAAAATTTGTACAAAAACCAAGTTCGTTTTCAACCTGTCTCCTACTGTGACTTTGAGTTCCAAGGATCAACATGATGGTCCAGCTATAACATTAATAGTGATAATGGGGACATGTAATTCACCCAAGAATAATTTTCTAGGACACTTACAGCACTAAACACTTATTCAATAACAAAAAAGTAGCAGATAAGCCCAGGTAGAGAGCACTTCTGCCTGGTATCTGCAGCCACCACAATGCCAAGCGTGTCCTTTGCAAGTGGCATCACTCTCCAGCACTGCCAGGCTGGGTAGAATTAGTCAGGATTTTGTAGGGTTTTTCCTTTATCTGTGGAAAGTCAGCTTCCTACATTACATGGCTGATGTGAGCAAAACAAAGGTCTGCCTGCACTGGAAGGGAGCGCGATGGAGACATTCATTTCCCCAGAATAGGTAGTGTAACAAATCAATCCTGACTGCACTGATAAATTGAACTTCAAGCTTGGTGATACTGCTTTTCAGGTCTAATTCAGTGTAAGACACAGCAGGAAGGAAAGGCAAAGGCACTCGTTAGCATTTCATTCTGCAAGGAGCTGCTCCCTGAGCTGGGGAGGGAAAAAAATAAAAAGGATTTTTTTCATCTTCTTTTTCACCACAGCATTGCAACAGTTTTTAAGGAAGGTAACATGAGGGTCACAGGAATATGTGGGGGTGTATGTGCAGGGAGAGAGGTGCAAAAGAACAACTCAGAGATCGCTGGCTTCTTGCCACGCTCCAAACCTTGGGATGGGGTCATAACTTGAGCTCTTGGATGCCAACAAGAAAGAAGTGTTGCTTATGGGAAAAATCCAGTTCCCAGCAGTAGGAAGATTACAGAGCAGCCATGCTATGGTATGCAAAGGGAGGAGGACTTCAGGAGGCTGAGGTCGGGTCAAATCTTATCTCTTAACAGAGCCCTAGGCTGAACACAGATCACTTCCCCGGGGAACTGCAGAAGTATGTCTTGTCTAAGTAAACATCAAGTCCTGCTCTTGTGTCACATAGTAGCCATCACCCTGGGAACCTGATCTCTCTTCCCCTTGGCACTGTAAATAATAAGAAAGGGGATTTTTACCTTTCAATTTTCTGAATAATGAGGCAATAATTCCTCTGTATTACACTCCAGCTTTTCACCGTCTTCCACACTGGAGCACAGGTTTGCATACAACCAGAGTCTAGCAGGACTAACTTCAGGAGAAAAGTCTCCACAGCCTTCCATGAAACACTGACGTGAACAGCTCACAGAGGAAATAAAGCAAGACTTTAGGTTTGCAAACTTTGAAATCCCATTGTCAGAATTGTGGCTTCTGGTGGGGTTGTAGAACTGGAGGACTGGTGGACACGTAGATTTAGCAGTGGCTTTGACTCCATGTCCCCAGGTTGTCAGGTTGTCTCTTCACTCCCATCACTGCCCATGCAAAGGTCTGCACCAATGGGACACTTTGCACCCATTCTGCTCAGTGAACAGTTTTCAGGCACCATCTACCCCTGGAAACAGGTTTTTCCTTTCAAAAGCTTCAAAAGTTCTCATTTTTAAGGTGCCAGCCCAATGACAACATGCTCTTTAGGGGTCCATTTGTGGGTCATGGAGTTAGGATTATATGTACTGCTTAATAGTCACAAGCAAAGCAACATTATTCATTCCACATAGAGCATCGTGTGGTGTGATCAAAGCCTGCTGACACAGCTTGGACAGCTATGATTATGCAGTAGCCACTTGCATGAATAGAATACCTCTCAGCAAGGATTGCAAATACACTTTTAGGTAAGGCAGAAGTCCTGGTGGCCCCACTGTAAAACCGGTCAAAGGAGAGATGTGACCTCAGACAGAGAATTATACTGCAGTGTTTCAACAGCATTTAATTGATTACCCAGAAAGGCAGAAATACTCAATCTGTGTGTTTCTATCTCAAACCTGGACCAGCTTGGTATTTCTAGGGTGGTCATCCCTAGCTACCTAAGGGCAAGAGCCCCATGATCTTGGGGCAATTTGCCTTGTGGTTACGTGTCCCCAGAGGACAGCCCTTCCCCTTTTGCCAAAACTGCCACAGCTCTGCACTGTAGCCACGACCTCTCCAGCTATGCTTGTCATTCTTGTAAGTCTTAGATGTTTTGGAATCCTGTTAGGCTTGAGAGTAGAGCCTGTCCTGTTGCCATCTACAGGAATCCACAGAAGCCTCACTGACCATGCAGAATGCATGTGAGCAGTGAGGCCGACTGGTATCTGCTGTACCCTAACTGCACTCTCAATATGTGCACCAACTATATCGAGGAAACATTAAATACTTCCAGTTGTGTCTATTTGCAGCAATAAGCTCTAGCTGAAGACTTTGTTTGCAAAGGGTTGATTAGTTCCTTTCAATTTCATCTCAGCCTTATTGTTACAGTATACCTCACCATCCATCTCCTCTTCCCTCTCTAGACATTATTTGCTATTCTTGCACCTACCTTTTTCAAAAAGGGCTTTTATTACCAATACTAGTCTCAAGCCACAGTCCCACTTTTCTTTCATTTCTGCTAGAGCAATACCACCCACTGCAAAGCATCCCTGTAAATGCTGTGGTTACAAACGAATGCATCCTTCAGCAGCATTTCAGACCATTTCTTCACAATGCACATTGTAAATGAGGAGTAATATATCTTCAGAATTGCCCAGAAAACATTATTCTGTTAGCAATATAAAAGCTTCACAGTGTCCGAGTAGGTGCCCTTGCCAAAAACATTTCATTGTGAGCCAGATAATTCAGTTTGAATTGTACATGGTTTGGTATAATCATTCCAGTAAAGGATTCTTTACAATTCTGTAACAGCAAGTCACGTGGCTCAATAAAGTTTATTGCTGCAAATGCTTAGTGATTCATGGCATGGATGAATTCTGTTTCTTTCCTGGATCAAGTAATCAATAGCAAAATAATCCCCCTGCAATTACATTGCTCTGCATTAAAGAGGTGTGAAGTAAATAAGTACAAAATCTGATAGAAAAAACAATGTGTACAACATTAAAATGAACTGTGATTTGAAACTGGGTGTCCTGCACCAGTTTTGCACACAGCCTATGGTGGACCTATGTCCAGCACACTCCCAGCCTTAAATGTGCAACAAACTCAGTTGGGACTGACAGATTTCTCCCTCATCCTGTCCAACAGAGCCTGCTGTGAACACTCTGCACTCGCATAGATCCCCCTGGGCATTCCCGTGGGTGCCAGGGACCATCCTTTCCAAAATATGCTGAGAAAAGCAGAATCTACACTCCCTCAACCAATGTTTTTGGTTCTTCCAATGCTGCTCCTGGACACAGTAAATCAGTGTTTATAACATCCCCTGCTGAGTTGAGTGCAAATTAAATCAGGCTAATTTAGTTTGCACCATCATGCTCAGCTGTGAGTCACAAAAGGAAACAGAGACGTGTGTTGAGAGGGGAGCTGCTGATGGAGCCTCCTCGGGAGCCTGGCACACACAGAGCCTCTTTGGGAGCACAGCAGGACACGGAGCCCTCGGCTGCTCCAGGGGCCCTGGGTGTCCCTGCTCCCTCCAACCTGCTCTGCTTCACAGACCTGAACCATGTGACTCCACAGTAGGTCGATCCCAATAAATGATAGATATATCATCTGTAATAAACAAGTACCAACACAGCCATCTATTTATCTGGTTCTAACTGTTTTCTCATAAAAACAGGATGAAAATGATATTGCTTAGAAACAGACTGTTCTGGGGAATAAAGTGCATGCTGTTGTTTTTACTGTTTAGTGCCTCCTGACTGGGAACACTTCTATGCAAAGGAGTTCCTCTATAAATATGCTTATGCTATTGCTCAGGCCTCAGTGCAGTGGTAAGCACATCCCTGAGCTCAGTCATGCCCATGTTTACTTTCCTACCCACAGTCCACCTCACTCCTGAATTTCTCATGCACTCTGAAAAAATATTTAGGAGATTAAGCACCTAAAAAGTCACAAAAAGCCAGAGGGAAGGCTACCTATGCAAGCTTAATAGAACTCGTTCCTACAAAGGTATTAGAGTATGGTATTTCATTATATGTTCATTCCCATTGGAGCTCTGTTTCATTTAGCATCCAGACTCAGACTAGGCTGTGCACTGTAAAAGAGCCTCAATTGAGCTGTCTGCAGGAATGCAAAAAAAAAAAAAAAAAAAAAAAAAGAAAAAATCAAAGCAGCAACCTGTAACAGGCACTTAGTGTGGAAATTTCCAGCCCAAAATAAATGAATTGTAAGAAAGTGCAAAAGGAGCCTACAGATAGATGCATCAAGTAACTCTCTCATGGATTTTGACATGAATAGTCCCACTTCTACCATGTTCTCTAATGCTGTTCACAGCCCCACACCTGGATTGTACTATTGAATTAGCTACAACCTACATTTACCTGCCTCCTTTGGAAGTACACACACACTCTCTCTCTCACCCCATATAAAATAAATATCCAAATGTTTTATCAGACAGCTCCTGTATCACCCTACTGAGAACATTCATTCCTTGCCAGTCTCTGGTGACTTAAAAACAATATGGGATCAGTTTACTTTTCACTGTACTGTACTTTTCAATCTGCAGAGAAAACCCACTGCCTTTCTGAAATAAATACACAATCATCATAAAACAAACAGCTGGAGGCTCAGCTCATCACTTGGTCAAATCAAATTAGGGCCACTTCAATAGGCCTATGTTAACTATAAAAGCAAAAGAGATGGTTTGAGTGCTTGCAATTCACCTTTCCAAGTCAGGGCTAGGGAAGAGTGTTCATTCATTCATTCATTCTGTGAGTCTCCACCCCTTCTTTCCCAGAAGCACACAGATTCCAGTTCTCTACCATGGGCCTAGCAGCTACAGAATTGGGATCCCTCTATCAGTTGACATGCCACTCAGGCCAGGGGACTTTTCCCTCCTGGACTCAAGAGCCCCTTCTCATCAAACACAGCCTCTGGGCACTGCCACAATGTGTGCCTATAACAGCAGCATTAAATCAGCATGACATAGGTGACCCCAACAACTCAGTCACCCTCCTCCAGGGTGTCACACTTTGCACTCGTGGTAGTTGGCATCCAATGGTCTCTCTTCAGTAGGGTTGTCTGAAGTGAAATAGGACTCAAATATGTTAATTAGCAAAACTTCACCAAGTCTGTGGTTATCACGTTAAGTCTGCTTGAGGAAAAGACTTTTCATATGAAGTAAAAAGTCAAAACAAGGCAGCCTTCCTCCTCCTGGTACAGGTCTGGTTGTCTCCTCCTCTACAGCATTACTTCATGAATAAAGTGTCATCATCATCCACTGTAAAATAATATGGAAAGGGGGTTGAAATAATCAATCCCTGTGAGAGCACTGCCATATTCTCACCTGGACTGGACTATGGGGCATTGGAGACATTCTGCCTCCAGAAGAAATAGAAGCCGTAATAAAGGAGACTTGGAAGCCTGAACCTCCTTGTTATTTTGTAACCTGCCCTGTAAGTGGTCAGTTAAAGATACCTTTTTTAAGGCTACAGAATAAAACATGCAGTGCCACATGCAACAAAGGGGTCTGCATCTGCCAGTCAGGGAATGGGCTTTACCTCAGATTCCCGGAGATATATCCCTCTGCCATCTTGTGTTAAGTTACGAAAGGCCTCTGCAAAAGAAGTGCAAAATGAGGAGCGTTAACTTGATAGCCAGGAGATCACCACAGCCAAGGCACTCTCTTGGGAAATACCCCAAAGGCAGAGTTTGTAGACTCTTCTCAAGTGCATGTGAGCTTCTCTGGTCTGTCCCTGGGAGATCCCTGAAGGCTGGAACATCAGGAGCAGCTGAATAATGTCAGGCATGTTACTGTCTGCCCATCCATCTGAAAAACCTCAAAATGCTGGTGGTTCCAACCTTACCCACCACAATTATGAGACATGTGCTGAGGGTCTACAGCATGATCTGAGTATCACCTGTCTCATCATCAAGCTGCAGTTCACCAAAGACATATTTCAAAATTTTCTTCTTCATGGAAAAGGTGTATTTCAAGGCTGTCTTCTTCATGGAACACGAGTAATTTTCATCCGTATATTGCCTACCTCTTCCTACAGAAGGCCGGTGCAAATATGCAGAGAGCTTAATCACTCTGATATGTACAGCTTGGATGTCTGTAGGAAGGGATTGGTGGGGATGTAGAGAGAGAGCTTGGCTTCCTCTGTATCTGTCCCTTGCTTAAAACTGATTACTCTTGCTTTATTCAGAAATCCAGTCCTGCAATTTTGACCTTGCCACTGCCAGTGGGAACAGCATCAGAGGGGCCATGGCTCAGCTGGCAGCCTAGCTTGCCTGGCCAGACACAGAGCACCAGCCTTACCTCCCATGATCTCCACTCGAAGCATGAAGCAAACAAAGCTCTCAAAACTGATCTGTAAGCCAGGGTCACCATATCTGATTGCCATCAAATTACAGACTTCGTTGCTGAGTGAAATGCCTACATAAAATAGGGGAGGGGGAAAGGGAAAACAGAATGACATGGCACAACTGAGTGGTCTTCATTCCTTCTCCAACAGCTTTGTTTTTCACACTTGGTCTAAGATAATCAAATATTAGCCAGCCCAAATGAGATCTCTACATGAAGACATCTTCTCCAAACTTAAAAGAGTTCAGGTCTGCTCCCCTATACTTACACTCCTTCCAGAGTTGGAACAACATACAAATAGACCTCTTTTGTTCATAGGATATGAGGGTAGTAGCAGCAGCTGGGTTTAAGAGCAATATTCCCAAGAGGATAGGAAAGGAGATGAAAAAGAAAATCCAGAGGAAGCTCATACTGAAAGCATCAGTCCCAATGTCATGCAGTAGCAGCATTTGCAAGGAACAAAAGCATTCTCTATTCATGGCCTGGGATTTTAGTTTGCTTTAGCAGAGGTCTGCCTGGGTTTCTCACTGTGCTTTCACTGACTCAGATGAACTGGGTGAACATACACCAAAAAGAGGAATGATATTTAAGGTGTAAATATGCAAAAGAAGCTACAAGACTGAGCACCTGCCCCCACACAACACCCAGCAACAGAGCTTGGTATTTGGACCTATATTTATCATCTTCCATTTCTAGATCAAGCTTCAGACACTGCATTAGTGATGTCTGGCACCACTATAGCCTCCGTGCAATTCCCACACTTCCAGGTTTGGTCCCTGAGCTGTCGTTTTCAGCAGAGGCAGCAATTTAATAGGAGCTAGATCTGGCCTGCATCCCCACAACCCCACAGAATCTTTTAAAATTCAATTAGCAACACACAGGAAGGGATTTTAAAAAATGGGTCTGAAATAAGCAGACACTTCTGTTTCGGCAACTTTCAGCATGAGACCACACTGAGAAAAGAGTGGGCAGCCCATCCCATGGCAAAATAATTTTCAGATGTGTTGACCCAGATAAAGAAAGAAGAGATAGCCAGGGCCATGCAAACTATAATGTTTTCCACTTCTCCTGGGCTCTACATGCCATTATCAAGATGTTTCCCAGCCCTGAGCTTTTTTTCAGCTTTCATGAGCAAGAAGATGAGATTTTCCAAAATATGCTGTGGGCTCACCTGTCTCCTGTACAGCTGCATGCAGTTCCACAAGGTCAAGCTTTCCTGATCTGTTGGTATCTCTCTTCTGGAAAACTTCCTGTGGGGTGAGGGAGTACTTTTAAACAAACCAAACCACCCAAAACCCAACAGGTGACATCAAAGGGATTGTGAGCAGGGAGATATTGAAAGGCAGCATAGAAATTACTGTCATACCAAATAGAAAAGCAGTCTTTTCCACAGGACTCTGAATTCCTGGATACTCAGTGTGCCTGTGGCATTCAGCTTAGTAGGAGAATTAAGGTCAAAACATCTCAATTAAACATTAGAAAGCACCCATTACATATATTAAAAAAATGAAAAAAGAAAAAACAAATCAAAACCCCAAACAACCCAAAAACTTACAGCCACTCTAACATCCATGCAATTATAATATGAAGATAATGATTTCTTAGCCCACATTCCTGTTTATAGACTTGATCCTCCTCCCACTAAAGTCAATGGAAACCTGGCTTCTAATTTCAGAAGTAGCAGGAATCAACCCTTTCCCAAACCAGCTCCATTCTGTCTCAGCTAAACTGTTATTATGGAGGGTGAGAAGTTCAAAAAGCAGGGCCATGTCCTGGTGGTAAAGAAATCACAATAACATCCAGTCTGGCCTAAGAAATAATGCTCTGATAAACTATTATATGAGTCAGAAATATCACTCATGACAAGGATACATCCAGGAGTGCCAAGATACCCTGGCAGGAATCCAGACTGAAATTCAGGCGAAAACTCTGGAAATCTGGAGAGAGAAAAAAATTGTTTGGGGAGTTTTGGACATCTCTCAGAAAAATGGACTCACAAAATTCCCCCTTTACTCGAGGGGGCTCAGGCCCCAAAGCCTGTGTGAAACTTTACACCCACTTGAGAAGATATATCATTTATGATGATAAAAATATGAGGCAACAGGATGGATTCTACTAGTCTCAGAAAATCCAATATGAGCTCCCTGCAGGCATGTAATATAGAATGAAATATGGTACACTATCTTCAGCTATTAGAGAAAATGGAAGGAAAAGGACATCCAAAGCTCTAATCCCAAACAGAATTTACTGCGTGACCTTGAGCAAAGTCACTTGACCTGAAGAGCTTTGGGGAACAGCACTGCAGATTAATTGAAACCCTTGTACTAAGCATCTCTCTGTCCCTCTCTTTCACAGACACACTGCAAGCTCTGTTAACATAATTAAAAGTACAGGCACTGATGAAAACATTACACTGCCTCAAAGCTTAGCATTCCTGGTTCATATATAAGTTACATGAAGAGTAACAGAAAGAGGCTCTAATCACACTGCAAATCATGATTACAGTTGGTCTGTGCCTTCTACTGAGTGAGGGACAGAATCATAACTCACCAATCCCTTCCCTGCAGAAAGTCAAGATGCCTTAATATTTTAATATTGTAATAGCCCTGTTTAGTAAATACGAACCAAGTACTGCAAAGATTTTTAAACTATTCTTAAAATTAATAATTTATGAAAAGTAAAGATTCCTAGTTCAATATAGTTTTCTCACAGATAAGACAGCACCTGGTGGGTCAATTTACAAAGAAGAACTATCCTTGTCCACTTTTGTAGAAAAGAGAGTAATATCAAATTCAGTTTAAGTGAAAAAGGCATCACATCACTCTTTTAATCATCTTCTTTGTTGCCTGTAATAATGGCTGGATGGAGTATTTTCTATGTTACATATTGATTGTTACCAGCAAAGAGACCAGGAAGAAAATCTGGATTCATCATTATATCTGTAATTTCATTGCCACTGTTCAGAGAGAACAGCCACTGAAATGCCTCACTGCTGTCCAGGTAGTGTTATTTGTTACCAAGGTCCAAATTATAAGCTTGTGGAGTGCTTTGGGCTGCCCCCAGCAGACTGGATGTCACATGAGAGACAAGCTCAGGGCTCACCTGGCTCTCACAAGCATGGGTTACAGAGGCCACCTGCACCTCATCCTGTCCCCCAAACACAGAGCAAGGAGGAGCCCAATGCATGCACAGCAGGGAAGAGTAAATAGAAACAGCAGCATGGACATGACACAGGAAAGTAAAGACAAGACCCTCCTTCACCACTTAAATTCCTATGGACCAGGCATTCCACATCTTCTAATTTGGTACTGCTGAGACTCTGGCAGTGGCACAGGGTGAAATGAGATACAGTTTCAGAATCAAAGCTGAGGTCAAGCTGGGTTTGGAGGCCAAATTAAGAATCTGCACCCATGCTTGTTCTCTCCCCTCATTCTTTCAGTTGTTGAAATTCAAACTAGATTAGCTCTGCTTATAATATTTCTGCCATGTTGATTCACACCCCAGCAAATCGTTTTGCTCTGGAAATCTAACATGGCATCAGAAGAGTCAGTTCAGTCAGATTGAAGCCAGTTTCTCTTCCCAGAATTCAAGAAATAGATACAGGAGCTGAGGCTTTTCTCTGAGAGGGCTTATTTTACAGAAATATTATTTCTCAACACTTACTTCTCCAAGATATATTATTCAAGATCCTCTGGAGCTGAACAGCATTTATTTCAGGATTCTGTGATAAAGAAGAGAGTTTTAGTATTTTTTCTAAGTATTAAATCACTTTTCTCCCTCTTTTGTTTTCCCAGCATGCCCCATCTTCATTCTCTGCTTTTCTGGCCCCACTCCAGCCACTGTGAAAATCGATATAAAAGATTCCCTTTGAATATGACAAGATTCTGAGACTGCAGGAGCTGCAGTGTGCTCTGAGCTAAGTTCTCAGGGCTCCACACAGATCAATGCAGTACTGCAGGTTTTCGACTGAGTGAGGATGCAGACCTTTCAGCCCTAGTGCCATCCGTCCCATCAAGCACACGGTCAAGAGACTCACTCCAAACATTCCCCTTTTATCATTTACAAGCAAACAAACAAACACAAAACCAAAAATAAACGAAAGAAAACAACAAAAAAGGAAACTTTGGAATACTTCTCCCCAAACTTTTCAAAGCAGAGACTCCCAGTCCCCCTTGTCATTCTAAAGTTTACAGATCTTTTAGAAGCTGTGACAATCATTTGTTTGGAGGATTTTTTAAAATGTCACTCTTCAAAAATAAAAGCCTGCTTTCAGATCACTGAGACATGGCAGGGTAAAGCCTTCAGAAATGGCAGTACTGCTTCTGCCCCTGTGTGTACTTGGACATCCAGACAGCAAAGGACCACAACCTCACAATATGAGGCAATTTCAAGCACATCAAAGCCACACCATTCTCAAAATCTTAAACAAGGGGCAAAAAGTGAAAGCATTCCTTGTTTTTAGTAATAGCTTCCTTCAAAATATTCCTATTAAAAGTGCAAATTTGTTTTTGTGAAATTGTGTGTGCCAAGTACAGGGTATGATACTAAATAAACACAGCGACCTTTCCTGAAATCCCTCACCACTGTCAGTGGGATCCCTGATGGTCAGCTCCATCCCAAATCAGGGCAGAGAGATCACTAAAAAGATTATTTCACAGTAAGGACCATATTTCACTAGGAAAATTACAGGGAAAAAATGACAGGACACCCAATATCTATTTCACCTCTCAAAGCAGGTTAGTCACCATCCATCTGTGATGAAGTATGTATGAGACACGGTTCAATGTTTCAGGGCTGTTCTCTAATACGTGACTTTTCCCAATGAATGTAAGAATGCCCCAAAGGGTAGGATGGATCCACACAGCCCATCACTTTGTCCTCAATACAGGCAACAAGAATTAATGTTTAGGGAGAGCATGTGAGCCTGGTCAGCTTCCGTAGTCCATTCTGCTGTGACTCTGTTGGAAAAGTGATCTTAGAGGGTACGTCCCTGCTCAGTCCTTTAGCCTTTGTTTATAAGCTTTCTGCCCATCAGTCTCCTAATATCTTGTGAGCCTCTTGATACTGTCACATCCACATTAAGTTCCCGGCATTGACACCCTGTTGTGCAGAGAAGTGCCTGTCTCAATGCTATCACATTGCTAAGCTTCACAGGCAAATTTGCTGCGTGGAGTCATCACTGTACACAGAGCCCAACCTCCTCTCCATAGCCCTTCTCTGCTCCCTGCACATCCACAGACCTCCCTTGAACATCCACATGCTTTTACCTTCACAGAGCTACATAATAGCTCTGGAGGAGTTTACTGATGCAAGCACTTACCTGTTCAAAATGCTTTGTGAAGAAATCCTCCCAAATCTTGCCTTCATACCTATCAACAATTTCCTTTAAGGTATATTAAAAAAAATCATTAACTTGCAGAAGAAAAATATTGTCAACCAAGTTTCCCAGAATGGCATTCCATTCCCTGCCCTTTCCACCCTCTGCCCACCACTGCAATCAGTGTTAAATCACTAACACGGCCCACTGCTAAGATTCCGCCCTACATCACAGAACTGCTATTTCTTGGAGAGAAATACTCAGATAGCATGTAGTGGGGAGAAACATTCCTCTCACCCCACCCCAAGCTGTGCAAAGCACAGGGCTCACTCTGTGCCAAGAAGAGAGAAGGATCTCAGTTCTCCTTTATACAGCCCAACAGAGGAGATGAAAGCAGTAAAGGCTCTGTTTATGCCAGGGGAACGGACTATGCTATAAATTCCCTAGCACAAGCTGCAGATGTGCATGCACTGGCACTGAGACCAGATCTTTTGAAAATAACCTTTAGGCCATTGCATGGGAATAGCACTACTACAATCCCATAACGCCTTCTAAATGTTAAAGGCGTGAAAGGGACAGGGAGAAATGCAAGAATGGACCATCAGTATCCAAAAAGTCATGAACAGGAAAGACTGCAGAGCAAGTAAGACGGTGCCATTAGAAGATGTTTGCAAAAAGGGCAACTAAACTGTCTAAAGTTTTGCCTGTCCCCCACATTTGATTACATCTGTCCCCTTGGTCCAAAGGATCCTGTCTGTAAACCCAAGCTGTGCTTTCAAGTGCTGCAACACAAACATTTACATTTTCACTTGGCCTCTCCTCTAGGGCAGAGCAACAGTAAAAACCCAACATTCAGAGCTGTAGACTGAACCACAGACACCCCACTGCCCTCACACCCACTCACCTTAGAGAGGGTGAAGCTGGTGTTCCCGCCCATTTCCCTGGAGGTGCAAAAAAGCAGACACATTAAGGACAGATCTCAGAGTTGTGTTTGTCTCACCACAGGTGTCCTTCCCCTTCCCTGTATGGGGCTCCAGCCTACTTTTGCTGTGTGTTTTATTCTCTGGTGTTACAGCTGCAGTAAGGCAAGGCCTCATATCCATACAGGACCCCAAAAGTTGCTGGCATTTGAAGTATCCAAAGCACCATTTCTGTACAAGCAACCATCCTAGCATGGCCAGCAGGGAGTTCCTGGCAAACTAATGGAGCTAAAAAGTTAAAGAGCTCTTAGCCTCATCACAGTCTCAAACATGAGCATGCTGCAAGGATTGTGTGGGCCTATCTCAGCCTTTCTTGAAAGGATAAGGCCAAAAACAGTGCTCCAACCACTGAGAATCCTATGGCAGGAGAAATTCAGAGCCAGCTTCTCTAAAAGAGATTGTGCTACTTTTTGCAGTGTTAAGTCTTTATGCTGCCCCATTAGACTAGAAAGACCAGACTTTCCCAGGAAATTAGGTGCTGGCAGAGGGGCAGCAGCATCTCACCGAAGAATGTGCTTCCTGGAGAAGACCCGCAGGATGAACTCAGACTCTTGCTGAGGCTCCAGAGTGCACGGGACAATCACATAGACACAAGGCTCCAGATGGAAGTCATAAGTCACTTCCCGCTCATCAAGGAAAACCTGATGCTTGTTCACAGGCTGATGTCGGGTGAAGAAACCTGGGGGAAGCTTTCTGTTGCTCTCCTGGTACTGCTCAGGGAAGAAAGGTAAGAGAATTGTGTTCTGGCCCAGCTGAACACACGGACAAAAGGCATGTGGAGGATTCACGGGCAGGGCACAGCCGGCCTGCCTTCAATCTCAGCCCCAGTGTTACAGCACAAGCAAGTAACAGAGCCCAAAGGACTCAGTCTCCTCCCAGGACATGACGGTTCTCACTACACAGCACCTTGCCCGGTACTGATATGACAAAGGACTGGGCTTCCTGCAACTTACTAAAAAGATGAAACTACTTGTAAGGAACAGCAGCAAGATCTGGGAAGAATTCCTGTCAAAGTGGCTTCTGTAAAAGTCTTTGCCATATGGGTCAAAATGACTGCAGGCAGGAACTGCTCTAGAGACTGCCCTTCACTAGCCAGAAGACCTTCTATTCCACAGGGACCACATACTTTGTCCCCAGCTTGTCCTTTGCAATAAGGATCAGGTAGCAAAGGATTTTTCAGAACACCTGTGATCTGAGCATACTGCACAAGCAACCTAAGCCCTCATCCCAACTTCCTCCAAGAGTCCTTGATCTGTCTGGTACTCTTTGCTCTGCAGGCCCTTTTCTGCCACAGGATGATGGATAAAGTGTTGATCTAGGCAACATGGAACTAATTTTAATGCCACTGAGTGCCCAGTACACAAGTCCAATAAATAATCCTGCTAGCTAAAACTACTGTCACCTTCTGATCTTGGCTGTTCCTCAAAACATTTAGCCATTTTACTCTGCAGCCACATGGGGAAGTGCTATTCCTCTTCCTTTGCCAGTATTTTTCTTACTAATAGAGCAATCTTTCTTATAAAGGGTTCAGGGTTACTCCTCCTCATGCCCCTTATGTTAAATTCAAAGTTTTTATATTCCAGTCAATACTCTGTTGACAGCAGTTCCAATACCTTAGATGCTCTCAGCTTGCCATCTCTCCATATTGATCTTGGCAACCACTACAAACCTGAAATTGAAGTCCTGGCTGTCACCATCCCCACTCAGGTGTAGCAGAGCACTGTGCTAGGGTCACACTCAGATCCCCTCTGCCAGGAAGTTTTACCTTGAAGCTAACCCCTGATAGTGCCCAAGATATTTAAGCCAGGAAAGGGTGCCATCTTACCTTATGGTTCCCATGCTGGGTCTACAGTAACCAGGAACACAATTGTGCTGCCCATACCATATACCCAAACTAGTTCTTTGCCAGCCCAAGTCCTCATTTAAGAGGTATACTCCCATTTGAGTAGTTACAGAGTGGAAGATATGAAGATAAGCCCTTTTAAGACAAAATGAGCTCACTCTTTTCCTGTTTTAAATAGCCCCCTGAGGTCAGGGCCAAAATTGAGACTTAATCAGGATTTAAGTTCCAGAGCCCTTTCTCAGGTCCCAAAGGCTCTTGGATAAAGAAAATGCTAGAAATACAGCTGTATGAAGAAGCTGAAAGCACGTGTACCATCAAACGGCCAGGAACCTGAGCTCCCCAGGAGATCTTTGACTCGCATGGGGCACAGGCTCTTTTCCCACATCATGCCAAGCCTGGAAGGCAGCAGAAAAGCATCTCTGACTCCCACAACACAGCCAAGGACTGGGGCACCATCCCACAACTGCAGCAGGGATGAAGTGCTCATCAGGTAAAGGTTGATGCTACTTCTAATACCTTTGAAAACCCAGAACAGAAGCTGAACAACTAACACCTCCTCTCAAAGCCAATGAGCTCTCCTGGTATGGCTGCTTTTCAGTAGAGTCAGAGGATGGCTCTATATTAGTAGTGCCTTACTGAATTGAAATACTGTCACTTGCTGTCAGCCAAGGAAAAAAGGCAAACACACCACATGCAGTGTTGTCTTAACAGCTGCACCAGCCCAGGTCCCCCAGAGAACAGCCAGCAGTAGTGCCAAGGGACTCACCTGTACGCCCACCTGCAGGAAGAAAAGAAACAGAACATCTGTCAGTCAGAGCCTCTGTGTCTCACAAAACACAGTCAAGTCATTCCTGAGAAGCAGAGCAGCTACCTACATCTAGATGGGGTCTTTGCCTTCAGAAACCTCAGTCCCTTCACAGAAAAACCCTTCCCCACAGTCACCTCTCCATAACTGTGCAAGCTCACAGCAGCAACAAGACCTGTGGCTCTGTGCAAGGGAGAAGAGTGGCTCTCAAGGTACTCAGGTAATTAGAGAATTGAAGGTAGGAAACTCTCAACTCCTAGTGATATCCATTTACCTCTGGATACACAGAGAGCTAGCAGTATGCACACATAAGCAGCTGCCATATACTAGGAACACATTTTAAGCACCATTTTACTATGGTTGGAAATAACCTGAGGGCAGAACTCTTCCTGCCCCAAGTTAAGGGGACTACTGGCACCCTCTTCCAACTATTGCATATACCCTCAGAGGCAGCAAAATAAATCCCAATGTGCTTTGGAGAAAAAGGCACTTCTGGCTGCTCTGCAGGCTGACACACAGCATGCTAGAGAGGCAGCAAGGAGGACACAGAGCCTGAGGGAGCCTAGCCCTGATATGTGAGGAGACTGGGCACAGGCAGGAGGAAAGAGCAGAGATCACCCTGCACACAACAAAAACTCTTGGCCTGCAGAGCACTACAATCTACAGGGGCTGGAAGGTCTCCTGTTTGGTGAGAGGAAGAAAAGCAAAGCGATTCTTTGCACCTTATAGAGTAAAAATCCAATGAAAAGATGAGGAGCTCCGTTCCGGTGCTTGGTGCTGTGTTTCTGCATGAGGGATATAACCACATTGCACACACTTGGGCTTTTCTTACTGTCTTCAACTGGCAACACTTTCAGCCAGTATTGAGGGTTCATCCAAAAGTTGCCTAAGTAAAACAAGAAAAACATTTTGATGTCATTTTCCATCACAAAATTGATTTCCAGCTTCCCACACGATATCTGGCATTGGACGGAATAGGTTACAGGCTGTCTGGATCTCCAGACCCCACAGGAATTTGATTTTAAGGTGCAGTGTACTAGTTCAGCAGTGCAACTGCTGCTAAACTGCTAAGACAGGAGAAAGACCTAGGAACAAGGAACTTGTTACTTCTGTTTAAGAGCTCATTTTGTTTATAAATGTATCACTCTTCCTCTCTAACCCCTGGTGTATGGGCTAGCTGACTTTAGTCTCCACCTGCTCTGCTTCCAGAAGAGCTGAGCCTCTGACTATTTTATTCACTTTACCTAAAACACACTCCCTGGAGGTGCTGAGGATGCAAATTTTAACAGACAGGTTTAATGCTGTAGAGCAGATCAGTACTGGCAATTGATCCTGGGCTCCTAAAGCTTATTTCATGCTATAATCAGCCCACTGCCCTATGATTGCAAGAAGTGCATCTTCTGTGATAGCAGAAGCCAGTCAAAGTCCTTCAGCTGCTTATTTCTGATGTATGTGTGGAGGCTTAAACAGGGAGCACATGTTTCTGTTACCCATTTTATGTTAAGTGGTTATAAAGAGCTGGTCACTTAGTCAGCAGAGCATCCAAAAGTCAGAGTTATCCAAAAGAGCACCCCTCACCATTACAGAATCCCAGACTTCCTCCTGCTGTACTTCCTTTAACCCATCTCCCACTCTTCCAGGAGTACATCCACTTTCTCCCATCTTCCTGGCTCATCAGGTCTGGAGTTAATTTACAGATCACCAGATCTACAAAATGAATCTTAAAATCTCGCAGAGACATCCTGGAAAAAAGAGTGCCAAGAGACATCTCATCAGCAGTTTAGTTTAGTCCATATGGCTCATAAAACAAAAAGAAAAGGGAGCAGGGAACTTCGAAGTCGCACCATTCTGTGTTACATATGGTAATGCTCATATTTTATTAGGCAGTAAAGAAGAGAGCGTCTGCTTCCACATCAGCATCTAGGAGTAGCTAACGCACGACTAAAACTTCAGCAAAGGACAGCAGAAAAGCGAATAAAATAATCTTGCCAGCAAAGGGAGTGCAGTGAAATTACAGGGGCAGCAACATTGCCACCTCGTGGCGAAAGCTGTGGAGAAACCGCAGACAAACAGGTACACAAGAGCTTCCCGAAGCTATGTTAAGAAGAAAAGGCAGGACAAAAGCTCCTGAGGCTGCCCGTTATCTCCAACAGCCTCAGGAGACCTAGCACAGTCCTGCTTCTCCCTCGCTCCTGCATTGAAGAACAGTGCATTCCGTGTCAGCACAGGCACTGCTTCTCACAGCATCAAGCTGAGAGGAGCACGGGCTGCTATAAAGCTCATCACCTATGCCTTGGCCTAAGGGGCAATGTGCTGCTTCAGCTCCAGGGCTACTGGCAGAGAGGGGAGAAGCAAGACTGTGCCATTACCAGAATTCTCCATCCTCCTTCTTTTTCCTCAGCAAAATCTTCTCCTTTGGGCTCAGCAGTTCCCACTTGTAAGAGCTAAGGGGAAAAACATGAGGTGACTAACCAAATGTGGCCACAAATTCAAGGCAGAGGACATAACCTTCCTCTATAAAAAGAGGCCAAATCCCTGCTTCTGCATATCTCCATGTTCATCCCCCACTCTGCCTTCAGCCACACGAGACTCTCCACGACCACGCTGGGTCCCATGAGATGTAGCTACATGGCTCCAGTTTTCTCCAGCAGAAGCCAGAAATGTTCCTTTTCCATCAGCCAATCACTTCACTTGAACACACAGCTTCCAAGTACTTAAAATATAAAAATCTAGACCTGCTTTGTTGGTTAATTTTCTGTCAAAGGAGACATAATAGGAAGAGTGTTTGGCATAATAAATGAATGACTAGGACAGCACAAGAGGCAGCTGGGAGTAGTTTCTAAGGCAGGCCTGCAGTATGTTGCTCATTATGCTCTTCAACAGAACAGCTGGTGTGTTGTCATTATGTGACAGACACGCATCAGAGAAGTTACTGCTCTGCAGACAAGGTGAAAGCCATTCACATTCCCAATGACCTCTCTACTCTTCCCTCCTTTCTATGCCCTGAGCCTCAGCAAACAGACTGTGCAGGGAATGAAGTGAAGCTTGGAACAAGAAACATGCTCCACTTCAAAGAGGAACAGGACACAAGTTTGCAGTTGCCCATGGTCTAGAATGCAAACCACTGTCTTTCATGGGTCCCAATTAGGAAGGAAAAAAAAAAAAAAAATCAGGTAGATGCAAATATAGAGCCCATTTTCCTCACTAGTTGCTTCCTGTGATCTCATGCCCAACAGTATTTCCCCAAGCAGCCAGGACAGAGGACTCCTTCCTAGTTACCCAATTCCAACACATTGCAGCCTGTGGGAGATTTTTTTCTGGCTCCTCCCGTGATAAACAACTGTGCCCTGAAACATGGGGGTTTTTTAGAGCCTTCTGCACAGCTATCTGTCCCTTTGCATGTTCTCCAGATCACAGCAAGGTGGTCAGTATCTCATGCTCATATTATGTTTTCTCTGGCATTTAGTGAAAGGAAAAGTAGAATTGATCTGATTGAGGCTGCATGTGTGAAGTGAGGCCAGCTACAGCAGCACTGTCTGTATATACAGACATATAAATCTATAGAGTCACTGCTTTAACACCAGAAGATCCGTGCAAGCAACTGTTCTCTTATGGCTGCCCTCAACATTAATTCATGCCTGAAGATGGCAGCATCTTTCCTCCAAGAACCCTTTCCTCCACTCAGTGTCACACCTTTCCTTTTTTAAACTCACCTGTCACTCCAGTCTCCTTTCCATTCAATTTTCCCCCATGGATTTCTCAGTCTCACTAGGTTTTCTGGTCCATATTGACAGGTCACCTGCAGAAAACAGTAACATTGTGCTTACCAAGGTCTCAACAGTTCTCAGGTGGTTTACATCATTGTACTATGTCAGATATTAACAATGATTTTGTTTGTTCTCACAGATGTCAGCAAGTACGATGACAAAAATCTTTGAACATGTCAGCAACAAAGAGATTAAGGTGCTTCATCTTACATTCTAAACTGAAACCAGAGACATGACAGATTCCTAATCTAAAGGCTTGACTGTAAATTCCTTTGCCTTTCCAATATCTGCTCATTTTGTACTCATTTGAAAGCCTAGTCCTACCCCAGTGCAACGGCAGAGCACAATGCAGCCTCCCATGGGTGACCACACAGATTAGTGCCTCCTGAACTGGGATGCCATGGTGGGAGGAGAGGGAGCCAGGCCAATTAGGGGCTTTGTTGACAGTGTGCAGCAGAACAGTTGACTTCACACTGTTTCCACATGCTTGGTCAGTCTCTTAAGGTTGCCTGGCTCCTCATCTCATCAGAGGAGTCAGGCTGACAGACACATTGTAGAAAAACTCCACACATAAACTCCTCCTGCTCCTCCTATGGGGGACACTGATGTGCCTCATCGCTTCTGCCCTTCCTAGTATCTCTTGCTACAGGTACTGAACATGCTTTCACCAAAATGCCCAAAGCCCCACACAGTCTTTGCCATCCTTGTCAACCTCCTCTTGAGGCTGGACAAGACAGCCATCCACCAATTCAGGAGGAAGAAGATCCTACTCTTTGGGACATGTTATTTCAAGTCCTTTACCTCTAGACAAATATCCTAAGGGGACTCCAAGCAGTACTTCTGCAGATTAGTGGGGTAACCCTGCACTGTCTGCACAAAAGCACAGTTCAGTTTTCCCTTACTCCACACCCCTGAGTCACAATTTTATCTGCAGTTTTTCCTGTTTTGGCCTTTACATCCTTACTTCTCTATGGCCTCTCCACTGGCTTCAGAGGAAGGCCTTTTTACCCCAAGTAAAATGCACGTCCCCAAGTTTCAGCATATCCTCCCAGCAGCCCCAAAAGTCAGTCTTTTAATTCTTAAAGCTAAGATACATTTCTAGGTGATGGTCTCAGCAGAGCCCTATGAATCATTCCCACCCTTAGAGATACACTGATTCATAACAATTGTCCTTTACATCAAGGCCTCCAAATTAAAATGGACACACTTAAAATGTGAAGCTTAAAGCCCACAGTTTCTTTTAGCCTTAGACTAAGAAAAGAGTATTGGGGAAGAGATACTTTAGTTGCTCTCATTAATGGTTGAACCTATGAATGCAATAAAAACTGCTAATATCCAAATTAACCTGGACCCATTACATTTGGGCTGGTCTTACCTTTCTAATACCAGTTATTGTGTAGGCATGGCCAGCAACAAGCCCATTCTTCAGGACCTTTGTTGTCTGTATACAAGAAAAAGAAACAGAAGGAAAATAAACCTTTTATTCTAGCCCTATTCATACAGCAACACCAGAGACCTGCATTCCTGTAAGCAATGGCTTTTAAAGCAAATGGAGAACTGAAAATTAAATAAATAAATAAATTGAAGCTCCTAAGGGCCAGATTTTGAAATATGCTTGGAATTGGAAGGCTTATTGTTAACGGCCCTTCCTAAATTGTGAATCTCACTTGAAGGAAGTCCAGGAGGTTAGGTTTTGATTTTCAGAAAAGCAGAATTTCCCAACAGCTGAGGTAGTAACATAAAGTCTGGAAGCCAAGACTTTAATTCATCTTCTGAATGACCCACCCCTCTACCTCAGCTATAACTTTATTCCATGTGTGTCTGTACCTCACTGCACCATCTGCAAAAATGGAAAATTTATTTAATGAAAATTAGGAAAATGCAGTAGGTCCCTATCTAATAGATTATTTTCTTTGATAGATAAACCAGTTCCTAAACATAACCAACAGGGAGCTGAGAGCATCAGGGAATCAATCCATGAGCAAGGTTTAACATGAAGTATGTGACTTCTACGGAAAACAACGTGTGGCAGCTTTGATACGTTTTGAGTCACAATAACCAGCTGAGCAGAGGGAAATAGGTCTGGAAAGGTATTTAGTTATAAAGTAATTTGATGTCCCTGCAAGCCTCACCCCTAAGTGTGTCTGACAGCCCATGAGAGATCTGCTGTAGGTGGCTCTTGTCAGGATATCCCACAGATAGGGAGGAGCTTCTGCAAGTTTGATCCTTGTATTGACACCTCCTGTAAAATCCACCAAGGCTTCTGAAACTTGCCCAATCTGCAGATCTTCATAGGAGCCATAGAGTCTAGCAAAAAAAGACACCAATATATTTTTTGGGTTATAGTCACAAATGACAGGTTGGGAACAGTGAAAACATTTTTTAAAAGTGTGCAAAAAGCACAAGGAAGGCTGTAAGTCATGTTTAATTTTAAGGGAATTTTTGGCATTTGGGAAGACGAGAATCTACAAAATTGCCTCCAAGATTGGCCATAGTCTGAAAGGGACTCTTCACTCGCTGTCATCCCTGACTGTACTGTAATAGGAACATGCCCATCATGACTCTTTGATGACTCTGCCTTAGAGAATGTTGCCTGAATTTATCACCAGGCACTGTGCTGTATCTAAGATACAATGCCTTGAGAGATACTGTCTTGAGAGCTCAGTGTCCAGTCTGATTATCACTCCAGTGCAATTTGGCCCAGTCTTTTCATTCTAATACTAACACCAAATGAAAATAACATTCTCACCTTTGTGTGATCTTTCTCTCAGCATTAACTAGAGTATTTTCCCCGGCTCTGCAAAGATTATTTCAGCCAAATATTAACAAATTCTATCAGTTAGGCCTTGCTACTTTCTTCTTTGTGCTGATTCTACCACTGTTGACAAAATACACTGGAGAGAAGCCACTGTTCTCACCGTGCCATATGACTTATGACATGCCTCAGCTTTGGGGACCTGAGAGCAAAAACATCTGCCTAAACAAAGTGCAATGCTTCAGCAGATCTCCAAAATGAAAATCCTTGGAGGTTTCTCACACTGATAATACATTAAAGGAGGCTTTAGAAACCATTCACATTTGGAAATGTTTATCTACGGTGCTCCACTCCTCTGTGGTATTTACAGGGAAGGCATCAGCCTCAGCCAATACACTGCAAACAATGATAACGCTCAGAGGACAAGCCCCCACAACAGAGCTGTTTTCACACCTAAACCCTTGGATTTAAACTCAAGGGCCTGGTTTGATAACAGCTACTGCAATGGCAGCTTTTATGTGTAATAATAGAAAGATGAGAGCCATCTACTACACTCCAAATGTAGCAGGGCCTAGGATTTGCATTTATAAACAAAAACAAATTGCGTAGGCACCAACCAACATATTTTAGAGAGACTATTTGCATAACTTGAAATGAGTCACTTACTTAGCATATGCCTTCTCCAGAAGGGCTCCCCAAAACACGTTCTTATAGACCGAGGAAACAAAGAGCAGCTCCCCCACCTCATTCACCGGCAGGCGATCATCAACCACCACGTCAATCCATTCCCCGAAGTGCCAGAACTGTCAGGGGAAAGGAATGAGCTGATGTTTCCCTTGGAAGGGACCTCCCCTTGAAACAACAGGAAAGGCAAGACAGCCTAGCTGTGGGCACAGAACAAGCTGCTGTGGGTCAGTGGGATGTGCTGATTCACCCACAGAACCGGCTCCTCAGCCCCACCGGGCCAGAGGAGAAAACAAAGCATGTGCCAGGTGTAAAAGGAGTAAGCAGGGAAATTAGCCACAGGTGGACTTTCGGGGAAGGAATTCCTAACTGTAGGGTAGCAGAGGTATACCAAGAGGGGGAAAAGGACTAGAAGATTGGAGCTGATGTGCTCAGGTCCGGCTGACTGTTGCCATGTTTGAAAAGGAGTTTTGTCTGTGTTAAAATGTGGGTAGGACACAGCTGGGGTGAGCAGCCAAGCAGAGGTGTTTCCTCAGTGGCTTGCAGTTGATTCACTGCCTGCACTACTTTGCGGGAGGGGTGATGGGCTCCTCTCCAGATTGGGATACCCTCTGGCCACTTGCCCCTGGCCAAAGGGAACCATGTATAAATTATCTAAGGGTGTGACATAAAACATAGCAGAGGATATCTGAGGATCTCCTGCAATCTGGGGGAGCAGCTGTACCCGGAAGTGGAAAATGCCCGCATATTTCCTCTCAAAGCTCTGGTTTTGTGGTACAACTGCAGCCAAGATGTCCTGGTGGAATGTCAGGGCTTCCAGGGCCGCCAGGAACCAGCAGTTCTCTGTGCCAAGACAAACGGACACATGCAGTTGGCTGAAAAGTGAGAGCTCTCAGCCAAGTTCAGCAACACCACCAAGATCCCAGCAGAAGAGCTGTTGTGCTGATGTTTTTTACAATTATAACAAATCATACACACAAAATTAGATGATCCAGACATGTTCTTAACCAAACTGTGATTGGTTTATAATTGTTCTCTCATGATCTTTTCATTTGGGTACTGTTAAGTTAAATAAGAAATTTAGCAAGCAATAACTGTCAATAGAAGCATTCTGTGTTTTACTGACGTCGTGTGGGTTTTTTTCTGTTCTCTTTAAAGGTACACTATTAAAATTGTTTTTTCCATTTTTCTTTGAAAACATTAGCTTTTCAGAAAAGAAAATAATTTCCAGAGGATCTCACATGCAAGACTGTACTTAGCAAACTCTGGTTTTAAGGACATAAAGCACTTAAAAACTACTTTACTCCCACCTCTACCTGTTTTTCAGATGGCAATATAGTCTTTTATTTTAGGCAACACAAGCATAAAATTATTTTTCTAACTGCAAGGCTGAGAACACACACTGAGCATTAGGTACAAATATAAAGTCCTGTGGTTTCTGTTCAACTGTCAAGCTGCAACACCACAGACCAGTAAGAGCACAGGATCACTTCCTATTACCATGGGCAGAAACAACACACAGCAGTAATTTCAGTTTGCCTCAAATACCACTTTGAAGCTTGCCAGTTTATTTACTGAGCCTATGTCAGTAAATGACTGCTTCATCCACATGCCAAGTGGAGAGAGGAGATGGATACCTTCTGTTTCCATACCAAGTTTTATACATTCAAACTTCCATGCAAAATGTTATCTTGTGTAAGAATACTTAGATATTTATACAAAGAAGTTTCCTTACCCACCAATCCTTGGCAGAGATCAAGCTGCTTTCTGTTTGCAGCACAAAATACGGGATTTTTGTGCAAAGCCTGGGAAGCACAAAATGAAAAGAAAAAAAAAAGGAGAGAGTTAAGCCAGTAACATGAGCTGATTTCGCTTGAAGGTTAAAGCTTTTAAAATACTGAGAGTCCTTTGTGCCAGAGATGTTGTTCTGGCTCAGGTATAAATCTATTGTTATGTGCTCTGGCTAACTTGACACCATCCTGAGCACACATTTGTGTCTCCAGTATAAGTCACTGGTGCTCAGATGCATCACTATGGCTTTCCATGGATACCATGTTGAGAAGACAACCCTCAAACCTGCCAGTCCCGCTCCTCTACACAAGTGCCACCCGAAAGAGGTTATGAGGGCATAACTGTTCAAACTTTCACTCAACCTGGCTGACATCTCCACAGCTTGACTGACAATTGAGCTACAGACTGATGGCTGCTACAGAATTCCTGTTGCTGTGACAAGAATAGGTCTGTGAATAACTGTACAGAGAGAAATAATGTGGTGATTTTTTCCCGTCATAAGTGCCTCTGGGGTTAAATTAATAACCTAAGTGTCAAAATTACATTTCACTCGAATGACCCAGAAATTGCTCAAGCTAAGTTTCACACTGTTGGATTCCCCTGCAGGCAGTAGCAAAGAAACAGCAAACCCTTAGAAGGCAGTCACAGTAATTAGACACCAAGCCCTACCCTTGGTGAGTTTGGGTGTTCAGTTTGCAGATCATCAGTCATAGATGCAGCAAGCTACAAGCCTGCAGGCTGAATGGCAGAATCTCAGCATCTCCTCTGCAGCAAAGGGACTGAAGGATGCACAGCATCCATTCTCAGAGAGTCTTTGCTCAGAAAGTTTGGCATCCAGAGCAAACAGCAGCCTTCTCCACAAGGCAGTTTTTGAATCACAGAATATTCTGGGCTGGAAGGGACCCATCAGGATCACCAAGTTCAACTCCTGGATATATACAGGACACCCCAACAATCATAGCAGAGCAGCAGAATAGTCCACTGAGAGACAGAGGAGGTTTTAAGTCCATTCCAATATCTGAGAGGTTGGAGAGACACTTGAAGGGCTTTGTAGACACCAGGACTCATGCTCACCTTTTTTTATTTTTTTTTGCAGAAACTTGATCCTTCTGGGAAATTGCTTAAATCTCACAAAATATGACAGCAAGAAAATAACTTAGCTGGGAGATGCTATCTAGTATTACCTGGAAGAATTCCCTACAGACAAAGGAATTCTGAAATTCTCATGTAATTCTGTACATTGCTTCCAGGAGGATTTGATTGTCAATACTCTGCTCAGTGGCTCAGTAAGAGCAGAACTGTCATTTCGAGTAACAGTCCTTATCTAACTGTGCCAGGCCCTAGTCCTGGCCTCCAACACTTGTTATCTACCCTTTTGTTATGAGAACATGCTCTGCGACCAGCTCTTGCACCTGGGAGTCTCTTGTGATGTTCAGTTTAAGCCTGGAATGCCAGCAAAGGCCTTGGAAATGTGAGCACAAGTAGAAAACAAAGGCCCCAAAACTAAAACCAACTCAGACTGATGCTCAGACACTGGCTGTGATAGAAGCTCAGCCTTGAGAGCTGGGGAGAGATTACTCCAAGTACAGTAGACCAAACAGTTAAGCAAGGGGGAAAAAAAAAAACCAACAAAAAACCAGCCCAGCAAGAGGATAAGGCACCTGCCCTGTCTGGGAAAGTAGCAGCCTCCAGCATCATAACAGTATGAGACCCATGGAGAGAAGGGTCACAGCTAAGAGCTGCCTAGAAACTCAGAAATCTTCTAAAAGGTCATGATCTTGAACTCTAGGGAGTTCAAGAACTTCTAGGGAGAAGGATCTCATCTATCACCACAGAATCACAGTGAGATCACTGTAGCTGTGAGCTCCAAGGAAACCAATCTCCCTGCTTCCTTCGCCTCCTCTCCCTGCCTGCTCCAAGTGTTACTGGATATAAATGGAAAAAGTCTGATTATGATTTTGGGCAAAAAATGCTTCAAAGGCAATTATGAGACTCCATGTACCCCAGCTTCTAAAATGATACCTGATGCAATAAATGTAATCCCCAGCGACATTAAAGTACACCTAAATTAAAGTCTAAGAGTAGTCTGTTCAATACTAAAACTATTTGCTGGCTATCATCTGTAATCATCCTCTTACACACAGTACTCTCTGAAAGTCACTTACATGTGGCCTCTTCCACTGCAAATTTCGGGGCAGTTTCTTTAGCAGTGCTCCTGTTCCAATAGAGCTGATGTGAGCAGGGAAGGTGTCATCTGTAAACAAGCGTTTGTTCTTCAAGCACGACTCCAGCAAAGCCTGGTAGTTCTGCTGGATGGGAGGGGTGTGTTTTTGAAAGATACTCCTGCCTAAAGGTACAGGTGACTTCTTTTTTTTCAAGCACAGCAGAAAAGGCATGCTGATGTCTCCAATAACACCAGGATAATTGTTTTCCACTGAGGATTCTGGAGGGATCTCACACTGCACAGTTCTGCTGGAAACTCTTGGTTTTCTCAGATGAGGCGTGTCTTTTCAGAAGAATTCCTGATAGTTAAAATAAGTATAAAAAGTAAATTTAGTCCTGGCTTTTAAATTTTCTTCTTAGTCAGCAGGGCTGGGTAGGAACACTGTCATTCCCAGGAGAAGTATGGGCTCACCCAGTTCTAACTGAGCACTTATCACTGCATTTTCAAGGCTTTAATATCACTGTAGATCTGAGAGAAATCAAAACAAGTGACCCCACTGACTTTTACTAGAGCTTTGAAGCTATATACATGGCTATTCTATGTCTCTCTCTGGTCTATTTTAGGCTCTCCAGGATATTTTCATAACGTCTTGCAACATGAATGACAGTCTTTATTCAATCATATTCTGGCATGAAGTTATTTCCCCTCCCAAAAAAAAAAAAAAAAAAAAAAAGCAGCAAAGATAAACCAAAGCCTAACAGAAAAATGGAATACATTAGGTTTTAGAAAGCCATGACTTACACTCCTATGACAGTTATTTTTCCCTTTTTGCCTCGTTTTGGAGAATGATATGATCTTCCCCAAGAGTTCACATTCCATCTTGCTGAACACCACAGATTCACACATGAAATTGCATGCTGAGGTATTTTTTTCCTTGTAACATTCACATTCAAGACAGATGTTTCTCATCCCCCCACAAAAAAACACCAAAGAGTGATGTCCCAGGCCTTTTTTTTAATATTAGCAGTAATGTTAAACATTTGCACCACCCCTTGCTGGGAGAAACCATGACTAAAATCTCAGTAGGCAAATCACTTCTGTCAGTACTAACAAGGTGATCACAATCAGTTAGTACAGTGTGGACTGAAAAAATTAACCAGGCTAAAAAGTTTAAGAAATGGTTCACATGCCATAATGATACAGTATTTGGAAGGCTCCCCCCCCCGAGGAGGCTCTTAGAGACTCAAAATCCCTGCCATAGGCACCCGAGGATGCTGATCTCAGTTAGGCACCAGTTGATTGTTACTCCTATCAAAGCTGAAGGTCAGCAGAAGTCCCTGTGAGAAGACAAACAACCACAGATTGTACTGTTCAACCACACAGAGCCCTCATTTGTTATAAACCCACTCTACGAGTGATCCACAAAGGTCAGCCCTCAAGGGCAACCAAGAGAAAAATCTTCAAAAGATAACACTGGAAATGAAAATTCAATTTTCTGTTACACAATAGACATTTCAGAGCTGAAAAAGAATTTAAGTGCCTAACAACTTGCTTACTTTTTCTCCAGATGAAAAATGTTGTCTTCTCCCTCCAAACCTTCCCTTTTTACAGCCATTGGCCTTCATGGCTGCAACAAGATGAGCAACAGATAGAGATTGATTTAGGAGAAAAACAAAGGAAGAAAATAGCCTGGAGATCAGCTGCACTTTACATGGGCAGACAAAAACATGTATGAAGAAGAATTTCTCATTCTGCTGCTCCCTAGGCAAAGAAGTGGAGAGCAATTGGCACACTTTGAGCTACAGTGAAGAACAAATATTTGAGACTTGGTTTTTGGGTGTGCAGAGTATTCACAGCACCTGATAAAATTATTTTAACTTTTTACCAGTTCTCACTTCCCTCTGGCATTTATTTGAAAAAGAATTGAATTTTATATACGGTCTTGAAACCCAGAGATAGTATGAAAGAAATATTGCTTTCAAAAATGAAGGTTTAAATCACATGAATATGTAGCCTTATTTTCAAGAAATTCAGCCAGCACCCCTGACTGTAACAGTGTGTGTTGAGTCAGTGATGCTATTTTGCATGTTTTGAAAACCTCCCAGCTGAACCTGCCTGTTGTTTTAAACTCTTTTCCAAACTACCTGGAAAGATGCAATGAAGCATTTAATGTATCATGAACAGTCACTTTTCAGACAGCAAGTGTTCCACCTTGTGTTTAACCCTATGCCTGGCCACAGTCCTGTGTATGAGCAGGCACCAGATACAGCTCTATATGACCAGCCAAGGTATTCCTGTACTCCACTCACCAATGGTACTGAGCCAGACTGAATCAGTTCTCCTCCACAGGTGGAGCAGAGTGTGTGCATGTCTCCTCCAGCAATTAAAATTTCTAAGGGAAAGCAGCCAAGTGTAGCAGACAGAGGTTAAAAGCTTTAAAGGGAAGTCATGAGCCAGTAGGTTAAATGGATTTGATTGTCTATTCTTTGCATATTCCCCTAGTTAGCATATTTACCATCTGATCTAAGTCCTTCCACTGCATCCTATGATCTCCCCTGAGCTCTCTCAAGATCTTAAATGCCTCATCCTTAAGTCTTGAAATGAGAAGCTGAAGAATCCATGGAAAATCCTTTACTTTTTGTAAAAGTAACTGGACCATGAATTAATTCTCTGAGAGCTTCTTCCTCTGTGGGAAGATTTACCTCAGGCAACACTTGGACAGTGTGCAATTTGAGGACTAAACCTGGGGATGACAGAGCTCAGCCCAGCTCTTCTGATTTAACAAAGACAATCCAAATCTGGGCTGAGGAGCTGCTCCTGATTTTGTGGAACAGAGTAATAAATGCTTGCATGCAAAATAATAAATTTTAGGGTGAGCAGAACAAACGATGCAGGGCCATCTTTTACAACCATTCATGTAATACAGCAGAACATTAGCTACAGAAATTAGTAGTCATTAGTCAAAATGATAGTGTGAGTATATTAGGCTTTGTTAATCTTTATTAGTCTCTAAACAAACAGTATAAAGACAGCACTTGCAGGTACAACTTCTAGTCTTTGATTAAACAGAGTGCTGTATTTCAGAAAAAAATCCTCAAAGCTGACTCCTGCTCTTCCTGTGGCCTGGTAAAGCAAATAGAAATATCCTGAAAAGTAGCACTGAACTATGTTTTCTCACTAAATGAATGAATATAGAGTCAGGTGGATGACCTTTCCATGCATTTCCTGTGCTTAGATTATTGGCCCAAAAGTTGATGAACACCTTCTGGTGCTGAGATTTCAAGGTCAAGCAGTGAACCTGCTCCCACTGATCTTAACAAAAGACTGTACCAAAAATGCCTGGAGTTCTTTCAGAATTTCAAGTAATATCTCTCTGACCAAAGATTCACTTTTAAAGACTCCGGTTGAGATTTAAAAATACATATCCTTAGCTGTGGAAATTGTCCAACCTTAGCTGTGGAAATTGTCCAAGTTACATTGAAATCAGTGGAAATACGAAAATCCCATTTACTCAAGATCTGTGTTTTAGCACCTCAGATTACAATATTCTATTCATAAGCATCCCAATCATTAGATATTCTGACTACCCACAACTTCCTCTAATGACAGATGAAATTTTTGATCTCCGCAGCAAACTCAGTGAGCAAGTATCAGCCAAACCAACTCTAAACAGCAAAAGTGAGAGAACAAGGATGCACAAAATGTGGGTTAGCTAAAACACCAGCCTGTGTTGCCAATCACTTGGCAGACAGAAGTGTTGGAGCTGTGACATGCAGGGCAGCTGATGTGGCTCATGTAGCTGCTTTACATCGCACTCATCCTTCCCACGTTTACTGATACAAACTTTTTGCCTTTCCCTTCAACACCTCCAGAGAACAACACAGCAGCAGCTGCTGCATTGTGTAACTAATATCCCCATCTGCTCCCAGAGGACAGTTCCATCTTAATATGGTGACAGAGTTACACTCCCTTCGAACCCCTGGAAAATTCTAATTCTGTGCTAGCCAGAGATAACTGCTAAATGCCAGCACCAAATCCCTCTACATAGCACTTGGCATTTGATGTCTTACCTTCCCCAGGTGTGTTCTCACAGCAGAGGATAACTGGCAGTGATGCCTGCTGCTCATAAATAGTATATTTGTTATCTCTCCCTACGTGTGTATTTATGTGCATGTATATATATGCCTTGCATACGTAACTCTAAGAACCTGTCCTAACCTATCAAACATTGTCGTAGAAGCAGGAGGTGGGGAAAAAAAGCGTGTTGAGCAACCACAGAAAATTTCTGGAGAACTCAATGCAAAATATTCCACGGAAGATATGAAAGAACAGGTCAGCCCATCACACAGGCTACCTTTTGACTCACCCATTGCTTCAGTGGAAGGCAGTTTCCTTGTTTAGTTTGTCACTCAGTTATTCAAAGCACAAAACTCCACATCTCTGTAAATTACTGACAAGGCAGAACAGGAAGATATGCTTGACTGCGTCTTAATACATTTTAACAGGATTTCTGCTTTCAGGTAAGAAACAGTTCAGAGAGGAAATGCTCTCAAACTCCACATATTTTCTCAAAACAGATGGGGACATGACACTTTGTCAATCAGTTAATCATATCAATTTCTACAAAGAACATTTATGTAAGTTTGATGGAGGTGTATGTCCTATGGCAGAGACAGACAAAATCATTCAAGAGTTATAGACCAAGCTTCTGCACTGCAAGGATGGTGAAGGGCTCAGAGGATTTTTCTTTCCAGCACTAATACAGACATCCCATCAGTCAGGTCCCTTGTGTGCAATACAAGCAGCTTTCTTTGCCAAACAGATCTAACGAGAGAGCTCTCTAGAAGCAAGAATGCTTCCCACTTACTGGATGTGTATTATCCAGCTCCACATTCCCCATTTTTGGTGGCACTTCTGGGATCCAGCACCTCCCTCCACTCAGGCAATGAGAGCAGTATAGGAAGGGTAGGGAAAATGTCTCTGTGTGTGTATATGTGTGTGTGTGTGTACCATGACACCTGAAAATTGGTAGGAGAAAAGTAATGGGAGATATTTCAGAGGACTATGAAGGAGCAGTGAGGGCAGAAGAGGAAGGCAGCAGCTTTCTGAGTTTGCAAAAGCAAAGCAGTGAGTGAAGAAAGGAATAGACTATGCTGGAGACAGTTTTATGTCTCCACATAGGCCATATGGCACCAGCAGGCAGTTGAGAATTTTGATCCAGCTGGACCAGAGGAAACTCTCCCTCCCTTACTTACCAAATTAGTATATTTGATTTAATTCTGGGGGCCTGCTGCACCTTCCTCTCCCTTCTTTCCTTTCTCACAACCCTGGTTATTCCCTGATGAACCCATCAGCACCTGAAATTTTGACACTGTCTCATCAGGTTTCACACTTGGTAATGGACAAAGAGTGGCAGTGAGTGAACTGGCAGGAAGTTAATTTTACTGAACTACACTACTCCCACACGCTTCTTGAAACTGTCAGCATATTATGGTCTGAGTCACCACATCTTTTCAGCTTCTGTAACTTCAATCTCACCATTCTCAGATGATCTTTTGTAGGAAGTAAACCTGTCCAACCCAAAGGCTACAGGTAAGTAAACATATTTGTCACCATTTCACAAGTTTCAACAACATTATACAGTTATACAACATTGTGTTTTGTTCCCAAGAACTCAGGTTTCATTTTGTGTACAAATACTACATGAATTAGCCCAGCCTCACTGACTTTCAGCGAAGTGGGAGTGAAGTTCCCCAGTAAGCCTCTCTCTCTCCTGGTCAAGGCAAGCATCCAGCTAAGTGACTGCCAGCCCTGTTACCAAAAGCAGGGACATGACTGAAAAACTACAGAACTAAAAGTTAAATCAATTATATCTTTAAAGATAAAGACAAATTCTATAGTAGAGGACTGTAGTAAACCCTCACCAGTATCAGATAGAGGTATGCTCTGAGTACTGCAGTAGAGTGGCTTCTCTGCAGGGCAATCAAGGGAGAGCTTTTACATTTTAAAAGTGCAAATTACTAAAAAAAAGCCCAAACTTACTAAAGATTAGGCCATAAGACCAAGCTCTCCAACAGAAAACCATCCATTAAAACACCTGTGATTAAGAAATGAAAAGAAATAAATAATAAAAATAGATTAAAACTTTCAGTTTGATTCTGGCAGAAAGAAAAACCTAATTATACTCTAAACGTCCTTTCCTAATTTTATTTCCCTTTGTTTTTGGCAAGCTCTGTACCTCAAGGTGAAGATAGTTGTTGAGGAAGTCAGTCTCAAATGGCTTAGAAAACATACTGAAAAATAAATAAAATTGTGCAATGTTTGTGAGATACCTACAGAAAGTCTATAAAGACCATCAAGTTTCATTGTGATCTGCCCTGGAGATAATGAATCCATAGGAAAGGGACTCTCTTCATCCAAGGCAAATAATTTTTTTTTTTTTTTGCCCTTTGGCCATCAGGCATGCATCTTTATGATTAGTGCAATTTAATGATTAATAGCCTCACCTTGTAAATGGGGAACAACTGTGCTTCTGCCATACCTGTGGCAGTCAGCTCCTGCAGCCTGCACAACAGAAACCTTGCTTTGCTCCCCATTCACTGCCTTCAGGAAGGGCACCAAGGTGGCCTGGGGAGATTTACAATCAAAGGCTTCCTGGCCTGACCTCTACTCAGCTCCGAGGATAACACAAGCAAGCACCAAAGAGACTCCATATATAGCTGTAGAAATGCCAGAGCACCATTGGAGGAGCACAGCCCTTAAATGGCAGAACTATCTAGAAGATGAAAGCGAGTTTTTTCCTACAAAATAAGTAATTCTTGCCAAAACATGTTGAATTCTATGGGGCCTTTCATTTTCAGGAGTTTTCACTGGAAAGCAGTCATGAAATTCTTAAAGCCAAAAGTCTCTATTTATAAAACTAAAGAAATGAAGGTAATTGGTCTTAAGGAGGTTTCAAAACATCAGTTCCAATTTCAGCTCTAGGCATTGGCAGGAAAGTAGAGAAGTCTGATCCTCAGAAAATACAGTCAGCCTGCTGTGTTCTTCCAGAAAAAGAAAGCTGGTCCCTGGAGTTATCACTTGCACCTCCTGGGTCAGGCCATGCCAGAGAGCATGCAAGTGCCTGGGATCACACAATGGGAACAAGGAAAGTGTCTCCTCCTGCAGCAGAAGGCATAGAAATGGACCTGGATCATTGTTCAGGCACGCAGGGCTACAGAGTCTCCATGTGTCCCCCCATCCTGTGGAAAAAAAAAAAAAAGAAAAAAGTTTTAATCCAGAGTTGCCTCTGCTTATGCAAGGTCTGGGCTCCTCCCAGCTGGAAATGGCTGGGAAAGGGCAGGAACTGCCACACGGCAGGACCACTTCCAAAACTGCCTCTTGCCACATTTTTCAGACCCGTGGGATGGACTAAAGTGAAAAAGCCTTTAGGAGATATTTTAGGGGAAAAAATCCTGCTTTATCCCAGCTGCACAGTGGAGATGAGGAGAGCCTGACAGTGGAGCTGATGGCCAGCCCCAAGGACATGCCAAGCCTCAGGCTACTCCTGGAAAACTTGTGTGGCTGTCCTGTCATCCCTCATTGCTGCAGGAATAAAGAATTTGGGACAGTTGATAATTTGTCCGTCTCCTCTGCTTAGATGGAGAAATCTAGGCACAGCCAGAGCTGCGAGCCCCTCGAAGGGAGGGGCAGCAGTGCAGCCCAATCACTGGGCTGGGGAAAGAATAAAGAATAGTCCAAGAGAACTGAGAGCACACCTCATCAATGTGTGTGAACATCTAAAGTGGGGCTGTCAAGGGGATGGAGCCTGGCTCTTCTTAGCAGCGCCAAGCAGTAGGACAAGAGGCAACAAGCAGGAACTGATGCACAGGAAAATCTACCTGAGCATGAGGAAGAACGTCTTTATTGTGCTGATGATCACACATGGAATATGTGCCCAGAATATGGAATGTTCTGCCCAGAAAGGAGTGTCCCCCACTGCAGTATTCTACAACCATCTTATCACAATCCTGTGCCGTGTGCTCTGGGATGACCCTGCTCGAGAAGAGAGGTTGGACCAGATGACCCACTGTGGTCCCTTCCGACCTGACCCATTCTGGGATAGGTTGGAGACCCAGATGAGGCTGACAGTGCTCAGGAACAGCCGGTTCCTTCTCAGACTTGCACGGTTCATTTCAGACGATTTTTTTTTTCTCTATTTCGAAGGGAGGGGAGAAAGGAAATAAAATGGCGGCCGGGCTGAAATCCCTTCAACGGCCCCCAGGGGGCGTGGCGGGACCCGGCCCCTCCCGGCTGTCCAACATGGCGGCGCCCGGCGCGGCTTCACCCGCCGGGGACAACGGGCGGCGCCCGCCAGGAACGGCCGGCTTCCGGCGCCCGCCCCTTTCCTGGAGGGCTGGGCCTCCGCGCCATGCCCACGCCGGGAGCCGGCAGCGTGAGGGGAGGCGGCGCCCGCCGGTGCCGCTGGGCCAGGGCTGCGCGGACGAGCCGCTCCTTCAGCCTCCCGCGGGGACCGCTTTCTGGCTTGAAATCGCCGGCGCAGGTGGCGTGAGGGCGGGCGGCCCTTGCGGGTGGGCGCTGGAGCGGAGTGAGGCCCGCCCGGCCTGAGGGGGATGCGCGGGTAGCCCGCGCTCGCAGCCAGCCCAGCCCAGCCCCGCTGGTCGCCGCGGAGCTGGCGTCAGGAGGCCACAAGATGTTCAGCTGGCTGGGCACCGACGACCGTCGGCGGAAGGACCCGGAGGTGTTCCAGACGGTCAGCGACGGTCTGAAGAAGCTTTACAAGACCAAGCTGCTGCCTCTGGAAGAACACTACAAGTTCCACGAGTTCCACTCGCCCGCCCTGGAGGATGCCGACTTCGACAATAAGCCCATGGTGCTCCTCGTGGGGCAGTACTCCACTGGGAAGACCACCTTCATTAGGTAAAACCCAGCTGCCTGCTGCCTCCCTCCCAGACATGCCTGCACCCTCGTCGCCCGGGCACTGGGGTGGGGCAGAACGTGTCCCTGGCTACCTGTGCTATGCCTTGATTCCCCCTTCTGTAACCCCCCTTCGCGTCCCCTCCACAGCTTTTCATTGAAAAGTCACCTCCACTTAAACGCAGAGCGTTCCTTCGCAAGCACGGGGTGGTGTAAGATGTCCTATAAAACACCGACGTGGCAAAAAGTAGCCCAGGGCAGGGCTGAGGAGTGCAGGCAGGGCAGGAGTGTGGAGAGATGTGAGTCACTGGGGCCCTCCTGGCCGTTCAAAGTGCAAAGGCTTTAGGAAGCCTCGCGCGGGGCATCCCGTGCCTGCATTGCCCGGGCTGACCCTTGAAAAGAATGATAGCAGCCATTCTTTTCAATTTGCTGTAGCTTTTGAGTGGTGAGGCAGCTTTAAAGGGGGTGCTTCGGTTTCCTGTGGTCACTGTTATACGCTTGCCTGTGTCTGCTTTTTTCTGCACTGTCCCAGAGACAGCACTCAGAACCTAGTTAGAGAAGCATGTGTGCCTGTGCACAGAGAGACCTGCCCCTCTTCGGGGCTCCAGAAGTAAAGCCCTATTTTAACTTTGTCCTGCTCAGCCGAGATGCTGGGAGCAGCAAGTTCCTTTCGAATTGTAAAGAAAAAGCAGCTGCCAGCAGGTCTTTCATTTCGATGATGTGAAACTGTCGCAGAGGGGGTTAAACTTTTCCGGCTGGACTTGGTTGCAGGGATCGCTGTTCAGCCATGCTGCTAGTTGAACGTGCAGCAACCTTTCCCTTGGGATCATAGCTGAAGCTGCGCTGTCCGTGTTTCCTATGTGATTCATACGCTAAGCGTTAAATTCCAGCCTTTTTCTGGTGTGGCTGTGTTGAAATCTGTGGAATTACCCCAGTGTAGATCTGGACGTGAGCCACGGGCAGCCAGCCCTTTGTTCTACCAGTATTTCTCGGTGAAGGAGGGAGCTGCAGAGAGTAGAGAGAGGTGAATCAAATTGACTGTACCTCTAAAGGAATGACCTTGAGAAATGCAGAGGATTTTTTTTAATGTGCTGTAATATTCCTGCTGCTAAATTTTCTGGTCAAGAGCCAAGAACAGAGTACATTTCTGCTACCTTGGAATGTACCTGGCAAGCAAAGTTTAAGAGTTAAAAGGCTTTTCTCATTGAGCAAGTCAGGTGGATGGTGAAGGGGTGCAGAATACCCAAAGAAGCATTTTGCACATGTTTGCAAAGGGAGTTAGTTACTCTTATGAAAAATAGAGAGGAGAGCGCAATTGCCTGGTTCTACCCCAGATCTTTGTTCTGTGACTTGGTACCAAATCTATTTGGAAAGCTTTTTCTGTCTTTTGAGTTACAGAGCCTGAACATGAGGAATTGCTGCATTCCTGATAAGGCTGTCTAACTAAAGCATCTCTTCCTAATTCTTTTCTCTGGATTGCCAGCATCAGTGTTTCCCTGCAGTCTCACCTGCATGCTGTTAGCAGAGACTTCCTGTCTTTGCCCTTGTCTGTTCAGTGAAGTCCTTTTTCTGTAAGCCTCAGCTCCTTTTGCAGGACGTTTGGGTGCCTAGAGCCTGTTCCAGGCTGAAGAAGATTGAGTCTGTGCTCATATGGGATGGCAGCAACAACCTCTTTGCTGTCAGCAAGTGGATCTGAGCCTCTATGACAACTGCTTTTCATTCGTGCTTCTGTCTTCTCCCAGTTTTCTCCAGGCACGGGGCTGGGATGAACCTTCACAGAGATGATGGTCAAGCAGAAGTGACCAGGAGCTTTGGGAGCTTCACGGGAGTGCCAAATGGACCTTCCAGAAAGGAAGAGTCTTCTGTTTAAAATAGTGCCTAAGAAGGTGAAAGTTGAGAACTTTGGTAGAGCCCCAGGGTCTCTAACATAGAAGTGTGAGAGTCTGTTACTCCAGTTGTTCCCAGTCAAAGGCCAGACAACCTCATGTTGCTCGTGACAGGCTTCCAGTGTGAGCTTTCAGGCTCTGCTCATTAAAGAGCTGGGATAAACACCAGATTAGCATCCAGAGTTATTATGGGAAGGCAAGTGGGAGCTAAAGCTGAGAGCAGGGAGGAGTTAAAGGGGACTGGGGGAAGAGGTGGGAGGGTTGACAATTATTATGTCTTAACAGTAGAGTGAAGCAAGAAACAGCCTCTGGACGTTCTGTCCACAATCTTGTCAGGATGGGGGATAATTAGGGTGATCCTTATGTATCAATTCCACTCTTAAATTGCATCCTGCTTGTACTGCCATGCAATTTAGGGAGATGACTTAATGCCACTAAACAATCATGTGGAATTAACTCAGTTCCAGTTTACCTAGATCTCAAAACACCTTACCAAAAAGAGAAAAAAAAAAAAGAAGACCTTTAGTCACCTACCTAAGGAATGTCTGTCTTCCAAACATCTTTCCTTGTTTTGGGGAATCTGCAGTGAAACAAGGAAGAAATGGAAGGCTGTGAAGCACCTGAGCTGCAGCATCTTGCAGTGAGGCTGCTCTCTTGTCAGGAGCTGATGACAGAAAAAAAGGCAGTCAAGGTCAGCAGTGAGAAACATTCCTAAAGGCTGAGCCAGGGAAGAGGGAGGTGAGCTGTGTGGGTCAAAACCAGTGAAGTGAGACCAAAGCATGGCTTGTTTTCAGTGGAACCAGGCTGTTCCCTCTTCCACTTGCAGGGACACAAAACTGAGCCTTTCTGTGCTATGTGAAAGGTATAGCATTGCTAATGCAGCTTTTCCATTTCTGCTTCCTGCTGTATCATCTCTTTGTGCTCACTCCCATTTATCTACTCAGCCTACATTTGGCTGATGCTTTTCCACAGGGTTAGGGGCTGAAAGTCGGTGCTGGTTAGGGCAAAGCAACACCTCTACCTGGGAATATCTGACAGCCACTGCAGAATCTCACTGGAGCCTGCTTTTATAACATTGGTTTTTATGTTTCCTGTAAGAGGGTGGGAGTACAGGACAGAACATTACTCTCCTAATTAACTTAGGTTCCTTGGTCGTTTCTAAAAATAATCCTGGCTCAAGTCCAGCCATCCTGCTAATAAAATAAACAAGCCTGCCAGAGCCCTACTAACTGTCAACATAGCTTGCTTTTCTGGTGTCGCCACCCCTTCCTCCTACAGCTAATCATTTACACGTCCTGGCCTCTCCACACTGTTTGTCACAGGCCACACTCAGAGCTCTGGTGTGACCTCCCCGTGCGGCCCTGAACCTTTCATCTGTGTCTGCATCAGGCAGTTGTCACCATTTCCTCCTGCTCTGCCCTTCTTCCCGTTCAGCTCAGCTCGGCATCACCTCTGCTGCCACACTCAGCAGCATCCTGCAGGGCTGCTGCGTGACTCATCACGGGCAGGCAGCCCCTTCCCCCACATCCTGAGGCACTCCTGCCCAGGGAGCCTGGCCTCTCCTTACCGATTTCCAAATCCATCTGGGAAAGGCGACCCCAAGCTGGGCTAGCACTAAGGCAGCTTTCCTGCCCTGGCCCTTCGCAGGAATGGACAAACAGCATGCTGCTTCCAGCCACATACCGACTGCAGACACTGCTCTGAAAAGCAGATTGGTCAAAGAAGACCTATTCCCCTGGGGTACTCCACAGACTTCCCTAACCTGGCTGGAGGTCACTCCCCCAGGCCTTTGAAGGTGTTCAGCAGCTCAGCTTAAGGCCTGCAGCACTGGCAGAGGAAATTACTTGCTAGTGGTTGGTGTTTTCCACAGCTGTTGTTTGCTCTTCTCTCCCAGAAATCCCCACAACTGTGACAACTGCCAGTTGTTCTTTAGCTTGCCTCTGGTAGCCAGGGCAGGCTGTGTCACTGCTGAGCAGAGGTGCCTTCCCCCCATCGGCCAGTGTCAATACAACCCCTTGTATTTGTCCTTTGCATAATGAGATTCTTGTGCTGCTGACACCCTGCTGCACAATGTACCCAAATCTCCCAGAGAGCCTCACTTAAAATAGATGCTGTGATGGTGGGCAGTACAAATCTTCATCTCTCTGCTTTCCTATCACTTGTTGCACATAAGTCAATAACGTTGGTGTGTACTGTTTCTTTTGTGCTTTTGTTGGGATTTTTTTGTTTTGTGTTTTTTTTTAAGTCTTGCACAAGGAATAAACACAGAAATGCTTTGAAACGTTAGCTGAATGGAGCTGTGATAAAATTCTTCAAGCAGGCTGTCTGAAGGAATGTTGCTATTATGCACAGGACTTTTGGTTAGATTTTCTGGGAAGCTTTATTTATAAATAATAAACAACTCCCTGCCCTCAACTATGTTTTACTTCTGCTCAAAAGCTGTCATATTAACATTCATTTTAGGCCTCTAAAGACGAAAAGAAGGTGGCTATTACAGCAAGGCTGCACCCTGACATTGGGAGTAAGGGGCTTATCTCAAAAGCCCTTCACTTGTTGTATTTGACAGTTGTTAACACTGCTTATTTCTTTTGTCTCTAGTATTCAAATGGGGAGAATGTAAAGATTTATTTCTATGGATTCAGTGAATTCCTATCTGTGTAAGGCCACTGGCTTGACAGCAGTGTCCCATCAGGGGCTAGTGTTTGAATTGCCATCTAGGAGGCACAAGCTTAGTTCCCTGAGTCTAACCAAGTGGCTTCTAAACTAGCAAATAGTTGTCCAGTGTAGAGCTTCCCAGGGAACTGAGCCAAGAATGTTCATATGATAGTCTACAGAGCCCTTGGTGGGAGAGAAGTAGCCCCTTCTTGTTCTCAGGTGCTTCAACTAGAGAGGGGTTACTGTGGCTGCCAGGAAGGTACACTGTGATCACCAGCCAGAGAGGTGGCACACACCAGCACTACCTGCAGTCTGCTTTTCTTAAGTAAGCAGCCACTTTTATAGGAAAGTTTCTTTTTAGAGAAACTCCTACATAAGGTTTAGATAAATAGGATCTATCCACCTTAGTATCCACCTTAGGTGGTCAGAGGGATGCTATCTTCCTGGATTATTTCAGATCTTTTAGGAGCTGCTCAACAGCTGCTGTTGCATCTCAGAGTTCTGCAACTAAGAAGAGTCACTTTTAGTGGCCTTCTGGTGAGCATGGGACTTGGAAATCACTTGGAACAAAAGATACAAGAAAATACATGATAAAAAGCCAGTAAAGGAGATGTGGTCATCTCCTAAGGGAATTATAGATATCATTTGTGGTGGTATTCTTGTTGCAGTATGAGTAGCCAGATAAGTATCAGTGATTTGTCCTGGGTATACATTTGATTGTTTTGTCTCTAGATCCAGTTGATTTGCCTTGCCCATTGGGAACTGAAGACACGTTTGCTGACACGATATCAATAAATTGCCTGCACAATTTTTTTGTTGCTCTTTAAGCACTGGATAGTGATTACCTATGTTAAAATGACAGTGAAAGTAGGAACCCCTAAGAAGTTATCACAAGCATTCATGCCAGTAGTCCTATAGTCCCTCACACAGAGACTTCCCTCACTAAGACTCACCTGAGTGAACCAATTCTAGTGCTTAGACATACTGGTCTCATGAAAAAATCTCCAGTCCTTCTCCTATTTCCTTTTCCACATCCCCATAATCTAGTTTTGACATCACAGCGATTCTGAAATAATCTTCGTACCTACTAAGGATTAGGTCAAAGCAGTGGAAGAGGGAGTGCCAGCTACCTTGTGGCAACAAGCAACACATTATTTTAAACTTCCATAGTCTGGCAGTCATTTTATTCTTCCTGTAACTAGCCAGAGTTTATCACTTGTCACCTCTGACACCATCCCATATGGAGAACTAGACCAGTTCTAGCTACCTTCTGCAAGCCACATGGACATAATGGTCTTAGTTTTCAGCACAGGATTAGCAGGTGGTTTTCTGCACCCACACACACACAAACACAGGCCTGACCTCAGTGATAGCATTTGGCACCTTCGTGAGCCAAAGGGAACTGTCCCTTGCACACACCATTGACCCACCCTGAATTTGGCAGCCCTACAACCCTGCGGGTGACTATCTTTCCCTGAAATTTGCCAAACTACCTTCAGGAAATAATAAGGGATGCTGTATTTACTGTGCTATCTAGCTGGATACATAGCTTGGAATATACTCCCCCACCCACGTGTGTAGCGTTCAATATGCTTGAGCAGTTTGTAGTGCAAACCTGTGGCTGCATTTCAGAAGCACACAAGGACAGAGGCTGAGACTTCAGTCAAGTGCAGGGGAAGTTGGCATTTAAGCAACTGATTTGGACTGGAGGCTAAACACATTAGTTGGATGAGTCTGCCGAAACAAGCGGCAGTGAAGTAATTGATATTGGCACCAAGAGCCAGTAGAGTTTCAGGATTAACCCTGTGATTGCAGTGGACTGTTTTTACTTTGCTGTGCTAAATCTGCTCCAAATGTCTTGAGGATTGAAGTACACAAAATGATGCAACGTGATGAGAATCTCTTCCTAGCAGCTATAATCATCTCAATTTCTTAATCCACCTTAAATGAGCTTTCAGTGTTGAGATCCTAAGTAGAAAAGCTACCAAGACATTTATCAAACAATTCAGTGGCAGTGCTAAAAATAATCTCAGAAGGATCCATGCTTTTGAGCTTCATAATTGAACTGCAATCTTCAGTACAACTCATTTAGGACTTAGCAGCTCATGTCTAATGCCAACACCCTGTTTTCTCTTACAGGTACCTGCTGGAGCAGGATTTCCCAGGTATGAGGATTGGACCAGAGCCTACAACTGACTCCTTTATAGCAGTTATGCAAGGAGATGTGGAAGGAATTGTTCCTGGAAATGCACTGGTGGTGGATCCCAAAAAACCATTCAGGAAACTCAACGCCTTTGGCAATGCCTTTTTGAACAGGTCAGTACTCAAGAGCTCTCTTGTTCTGCACAGTAAAGTTAGAATCTAATGAGCAACACAACAAGTAATGTAAAGGGATAAGGCACTTCTTTTCCTCCCATCCACATGGCTGATGCAAAGCCGGTCCATTCCTACCAGATGCACATAGGTCAGTTGCTGAAGGGCTGATAAATTCAAGTGTGACAAACCTTCATTTTACTTGAACAAAAAAAACAAAAATGACATCACAGCCTACACTCATCCTACAGGACACTAAATATCTTCATTATACTTGTTCTCCCCTGCTTCAGTATTTCTAGCTTCTTCCATTTGTAATCAAAAGCAGGCACTCTCTTCCCGTGCCTTATACATACAATCTCAAGTGCAAATTGATGACAGGTCTAAAGCATTTCCCGTAAAAAGGAGTAACCGGGTGTTTGGACAGTGGCTCTGTGACATGAGGAATATAACCTTTCCATTCCCTAGACCCAGCCCAGCCATAGGGAGGTTTTGGATCTAGGCCTTGCAGGAAGCCAGCAGCACACACCCATATCCTAGATGAGCACAAACTGTGCTGCAGAAGGCAACAAACTGACTACACCCATCATTGACACCTTCCCCTTAGCACAGTGTAGGAGACACTGGAAACATGGCAGCTGCTCAGCCAAACAGCCAGGAAAGTTGGGCTGGGTTCTGGCTCCCATTCATCTTCCAGGTTTAGGGAATGACTGTCCAGAGGGTGCAGCATCTCCTTCCAGCACTGACCTCAGGAGTGCTGGTGTAGGCTGCAGCAAGGCAGAGAGGGGGCCTGCAGAGAAGCATGGGGAGAAACTTGCTGGCAGGAGAGGGACCTAGCTGGAGTCACTGCTGTGTGCAGTACCTCAGGGTGACAGGAAGAGGTATCTGATCACTGCACAGGAGCATCATTCAAGTACATCAACATGGTCCTACACCAGAGAGACTTTGAGAAGTTTTTGTCATTTCATAGGGCCCAGAACATCTCCGCTTGACCAGGTTAGGTCAGGTGACTGCCCACTCTCTACACCAGGGCAGAATGGTTATTTGCCTGAAGAGAATAACAGGCCTCTTGCCTGGAGTGCAGAAATCATGGATGAAGAGGACATAATTCAGAGCAGCTCAGCTGATAGCCAAGAACAACCACAGCTGGCAGACAGTTCACTGCAGAGAAGGAACATTAGGCCACGCATGGGGGGCAAAAAAGCAAACACTTCTGAACTAGCGTGATGGATGTGTCCTGAATGCAATTTGCTTCTGATACAGCAAGGGATCTCTGCATACATTAGCCCAGTTCAGTTTCATGCTGTGCTCTTGTTATGCTTCTTCTACTCTTCCTTCTTCTGAGGAAAGAGTCAAGCCTGTGCCTGTGCAGACAGCAGGGCAGAGGGACACAGCAGTGATTCAGCAGCAGCATAAATGCAGTCCTAGCAATGCAGGGAGTAGCCACAGCAGCTAATGACATCTTTCTCTTGCTGACATGAAAGAAGAGGGGGTAATGGTTTCTAAACTGACAGAGGAGACACGCTAAGGGGTACTGGCTCAGCTGTGTGAGCATCACATGCTGAAAATGCAGATGCTAATGCCCAGCTAATTAGGAAATTAAACATATGCAAGAGTTGACTCAGAGGGCCAGAAATTTAGCAGATGTAAGTCCTGGTGCACCCACTGGACCAGATCAGGCCACCTACACTTAATTCTCCAGTGGGCCTGGCTTCTAGGCTAGGACAAGCAGAGCTATCTCTGCCTTGCACATACCTTGCTGCTGCTATATATATGCCAAGGCCCTGACCTCAGTTAGGAGGCTGTAAGCAAGAAATTTGCAGAAGGGAGCTAACCTCCAGGGGCCACGCCTCTAAGCTGAGATAAGAGCGGCCACGGGGAAGTCTGCTTTGCCCATGGATGGTTAAAGGTAACACTCGACTGTGAGCGTCAGTGGAAAGGAAGAGAGCAGCATGAGGCAGTAGCATTCACACAGGCCAAGCAGGTCTTGGCTGAGAGGTGGCAGCCCACAGCACTGTGTCCTGTGGGATGCATAGGCTGCTGCTCCAGGAGTGAGCATGCACCTTTAGCTGGGACTCCCTCCCCAGCAGAGACTGGGATCTGCTGCTTTCCAGGGAGCAAGGGAAGACAGCAAGGTACAGTCAGCATTTGGCTGGGAGACAAGCAAATTGTGCTGATCAAAGTCTGTATCCTCCCTCTCTCCATTCCCAGGAGATGGAGCACCTGCCCATGGCTGAAATGGGGATAGCAGGTCTGCAGAACCCTGTCTCTTGTCTGCTCTTCTTGCCCCAGGTTGTTCCCGGGCATTGAGAGGAGGGTTTGTTTTCCTTTCCCCAACTCTGCTGGCCAAACCCCACCCCTAGGAAGATTCCAGAGAGATGAGAAGTTGCACCTTGTTATCTGGAAGATTTGTTTGGCACCAAGAGCCTGGAGCAAAATCAGGAATCTCACCCATTACTTTTGTATCATATTGACTAGGTTGCAAGAATTCCCCTACCCGCAAAGTCTGTTTTGGGAAGCTAAGGTGGAGTCAGTCCTGGTTTTGTGTTGTAAACAGCAGGAGTGGTAGATAACATGTTACTCCTTCAGCCCTAAGCTCTGCCTGTAGAGGTAGTGAAACTCTAGTTTGGCATGATGTTCTACCCTTCATATGGCCCCAAACAGAATTAGGTCGAGCTCCCTGAGGTCCTTCAGTTCTGCTGGGACAGCCGGAGGGCAGCAGTCTTAACTTTGCCAAAAGAGCCAGAATGCACTCCCTCGTGCTGGCCTCTGACCTTATATCTGAAATCTCCTGTAGAGTACTTTTCCTAGACAAACTGGTGGAAAATCCTCCTGCCCTATTTAATATTACAGCACAAGGAATACTCAGGGCTGGAACAATGAAGAGCAAACCTGGGTTGGCAGGACAAGGGAGTAACATGACCTCTTGAGCCTTTTATTCTCTGCTACTGTGCCTGGAACTCAACAGGATAATCAAGCCAGTCCCTCTCTTTGATATGAGGTATTACACATTCAGAAACGCTCCCTGTTGTCACCTGCCAAGCTGGTGTGGGGGATGTGGGAAGATGTGGTCTGAAATAGTTGACAGCTTAGGGGAGGAGACACTCTTTAACCCATGAGGATTCACTCTTACCAGGATCTTCTTGGAGTCATACAAGTAGAGCAATTGGGTTGTGGCATAGCCTGGAGGAATTCAGAGGTGCAGGGGCTTCTGCAGAACCTGAGACTCAACCAGAGCACTACAGGGCCACGTCTGCCTTGGCTGCACTGAGTGGTCCTTGTGCCAGCTCCCATCCTCTGTGGTTCTGCCTCCTCCCACAGTAACATGTTTTTTGTGACAGGATGTCACACCACCCTATTAATATGCATATGTATACACACACCTCTATCCATGAAATGCTACCAGGAGCTACAGAAGCAGATTTTTACTGTCCTTTGCTGTTACTAGCAACTGAAATAGATGAGCTACAGCCCACAAAGCACAAGTGACTCTTCTTAGGCAGTGATTTACATAGATACAGAATGGAGAACAACTAGCTAAAGAGCAATTACACATAAATGGAGCTGCAGAGGGGGGAGCAGTGAATTACAAAGTGAATGTGAGTTAACATGTCATACTGCTGCTGAAAAAGCAAACATGTCACTGAGATGTATAAACAGGACTGTCAACTCTAAGAGATAAGGAGCAATCAATCCTCTGCTCACCATTATCAGGGCCATGGCTGGAGTACGTCAGCTTGTGGCATGGCATCATCCTGAAGAAATATGTGGAGCAGTTTAAGAGGACCCAAAGGAAGGCTGCAAGGGTCTTCAGGGATTTAGAAATGAGCTGGAAAGGCAGCTAGAGAGAACTGAAGGAGATAGGAAAAAGAAAAAAAACAATCACAGAGCTGTTTTCTACAGAGGAAACACTGAGGGGAGCAGGATGACAACAGTGTACATTGTGACTAGAGGGGAAAAATAAATAATTTTCCACATCTATTGCGTTTGTGACTAGGGGCATTATAACATATGAAATTTAGATTAGACATTAAAAAAGAGGATTTACTGTAAAGGTTATTAAGTAATGGAGTAGACTCACAGCAAATGTTGGTGAGCCTGCATTGTTAGGGATTTGAAGAACACTTTAGACAAATAACCTGACTGATCCTGCCTTGAGGCGGGAGGATAGACTGAGCAACCTCTTGGGATCTCATGCTGCCTATGCTTTACCACTTCCATGGTGCAATAATAGTACACTTTTTGTCTGTTTAAGACCAGATTTGAAGGAGAACAAAAGTCCTACAGCATTGCTGATTATTTTTAAAGCAAATTATTTCAGTTCACTTGAGTTCAGGACTCTACAGGAGAATGCTTAACCAAAGGAAAACAAATACCACTCTTGTTAAAATCTAAACAGCACATAAATGAAAACCCAAATGTTTTCATAATTCACAATTTGGGGGCCCCATATAAAAAAACCTGTCATAGGACATGACTGAGACCCATGTTCCAGAGGCAGCAAAATAGAGAAAAGTGCTTAGTTCTAGTTTCTTTCTCATTTCTTTAAGTAACAGTAGCTCCAAGCTCCAGCCAAAGACTTGAGAGATTAGAGTCTAGCTTGTCCCATGCTGCCTGTGATGTTCAGAACATCATAAGTATGTTTTACCTTTTTTAATTTTTTTTTTTAACACGGTTATTTTTGACACAGGTTTGTCTGTGCCCAGCTACCAAATCCCGTATTAGAAAGCATCAGCGTCATTGATACACCAGGAATCCTTTCTGGAGAAAAGCAGAGAATTAGCAGAGGTAAGTCCCAAGTTCAGTTCTTTTCTAAATGACAGTAATGTAAACCAAAGGAACTCTATATGATTTTCACTTCAAACTAGAAAGCTGTGGATACAAGCAGTGGTAGGAGCCTCTCAGAGCTACAGCATGATTTTGCAAATGGAGACCAAAGGGACCTGGTTAATCTATTATTAACCATTAGAAGATTTCAGTGTTTTCAGGGAAGGCTGCTGAAAAGGTCAGCAGTACCTGTGTCACAGTCCAGTATTTCCCCATGGAACAGATTTCTATCAGAGTCAAGTAATACCTGTCTGCTTTACAGAAACAATTGCTTTCAGTGGCTTACTGATGATCCATAGCTGAAGCCCCCATTGTAATCAATCTGGTTTCTTGCACTGGCCAAGCTTCCTAAATCTAGTGCAGGAGGATTGGGTTTAAGAACCATTGGCATTCAAGTTCCTCATTGCAGTGGGGAATCTGGAAAGCCTTTGGACACTAAATCATAAAATCCTAGAGTAGGTTAGGTTTGAAGGGGCATTAAAGATCCTCTAGTTCCAACCCCCTGTCATAGATAGAAGCACCTTCCACTAGATCAGGTTACTCAAAGCCCTGTCCAGCCTGGCCTTGAACACTTCCAGAGATGGGGCATCCACAGCTTCTCAAGACAAGCTGTGCCAGTTCCTCACCACCCTCACAGTAAATAATTTCTCCTCAATATCCAGTATAAGCCTACCCTTTTTCAGATTCCCTTTGTCCTGTCAGTACAGACCCTTGTAGCTGGAGCTGAGGAATAGCATAGAGTCTCTTAGTGAACTTCTGAGGTCACTCTCAGACTCACCCTTTGAAGTTGACAACATCTTCGTACTTTAAGCTTAACCCCTGTGGTCACTGTCTTGCTTCCTAAGGTGATGGTGGCATAGCTTGCATTTCTGGAAGGTTCTTTAGATAAAGCTGGGAGCTCTGCACCATTTCATTGGAAGAAAGCCAAGAGCAGTAATCTCAGCATTCAGGTTTGAGATCAGTTCTCATGCATACTGCCAATTAACAGTGCACACAGTTGAGTTTCAGCAGCACAGGCTCTACCCCAAAGTGCTGAGGCCTTTCCCGTATTTCCATGTTCTGCCCCATAAGATTTCAGATGACTCATGACTTTCCAAGTCCTATGACACTTTTGCATTGAAATTTTTCTTGGAGACCTCCTTTCTTCTTTTAATTGAGCAGCCACCTTGCACAGAGTCAGGTCTTGTTTGTTTTGCTGGGATTTTCCACCACAGGAACCTTAGCTAGTAAACAAATGTCAATAAAGTACAGCTACAGTTCACAAAAAACCCTCAACATTAACCTTTTTCAGTGTGGGCCTTTGCACTGCTAGGGGATCAGAAATTCCAAGGTGTGCCAGCCTTTATGAGAAGGTTGAAAAATATGCTGTGCAAGCATTCCTTCCCTCAGCAGAAAGTGTTATGGAGATGAAAAAGAATTGTATTATGTGTGTAGACCTTTTCCAGTCAAAAAATGCCACTGAAAGCAACCACTTCTGGTGTGGAACTATCACAGTGAAGGAAACTTGCTTAGGAGGAAGTATTTTTGTTATTAAAAAAATTAAAAAGTGGTAAAGGTGAGTAATTTCAAGCTCCGTATCCAAATCTCCTCACTAATTCAAGTGCTGACATGTCTTGCAAGATTTTCTTGCTTTTCAGCTGTTTACAGAACTAAAAATACCCTCCTGCAAAATACACTGGCACTTCTTGCTGCTCCTTCTGCAAAAATTTCTCTGTCAGCTTTCCAGTGGGTCTTGGTGTCCCATTCTAGAGCCTGTCAGTCTGATCCTTGTTGCTGGCAAAGGTCATGGAACTGATCATCATCCTGGATCAGGCCAGACAGCACAAGCTTATGAAAGGCAGGTCCTACTTGACCAGCCTGATCTCCTGCTGTGACAAGGTGACCCATTTCCTGGATGAGGGAAGGCTGAGGATGTTGCCTACCTAAACTTCAGTAAAGCCTATGCCCCTGTTTCCCTCACATTCTCCTGGAGAAACTGCTCGTGGCTTGGATGGGCACACCCTTCTCTGGGTGAAAACCTGTCAGGATGGCCAGGCTAAGAGTGGTGGTGGAAGGAGTTAAATCCAGCTGGAAGCCAGTCACTAGTGGTGTTCCCCAGGGCTCAGTACTGGGGCCAGTCATGTTTAATATCTTAATCAATGATCTGGACAAGGGGATTGAGAGCACCCTCAGCCAGTCTGAAGATTACACCATTCTGGGCTGGAGTGTTGGTCTGCTGGAGGATGGGAAGGCTCTGCAGAGGAATGGGTAGAGGAATCTGAATGGATGGGACAGATCAATGGGCTGAGGCCAGTGCTGGGTTTACAGTTGGATTCAATGATCTTAAAGATCTTTTCTAACCTAAACAGTTCTATACTTCCTGCAGCTACTCTAATAAATGCCAGCAATGCCAGAACATGCTTAAAACACAGCCTTGCACTGTTACAAAAGTCACTGGTGTACTTTAACCCAAGCCAATAATGCCTCTGCAAACATTTGGAAACAGCTGAGGAGGCTAAAGGGGAGTCCCAATTCTGTACATTTTTGCAAGCTATACATGTTTGTAGAACTGGAGGCCTGTCTCAGCATGTGGAACAGGTTCTTCCTGGACAAATTCTCTGCCCCCTGTGCAATTAAGTGCACTTAGGGCAGAAAATTGGCACATTGGCCCTGTGACTACAGTGTGTGGTCATTCGACCCTTTTGCCAGAAGGCAACTCTGTATGGAGTACGGCCTGATCTCCTGATCATCCTGCCATCCCGGGAATTTGCTCTGCTGTATCTCCAGCCAGACAAGGGGGCTGTCACGACCTGTCAACTAATCTAATCACAGCAGTTAAATGTACAGTGTAGGTGGGACTATTTACTATTTATTTATTGTCACTATTTATATCCGGGACAGACTGAAAGTGATCATGTGGGCCAAGTCAGATGACCTTGCAATAAATACAGGACAAGATCTTCATCTGGTTTAGGTCAATATGGCTTTGTTGAGGCTGGGACAACTCCAGCAATTTCTGTCTACAGGGAGCAGGAAGAGTCAAAAGAGTGCTGAGGTGCCTGTGTTTAGCAAGGGCTGCTGCCGGGCATTGGCTTGAGCTTATCTTGCGGTGTTTGAAAGGGAGTACTCACCTCCCAGCTCACATGGAAGAGGAATAGGAAAAAGTGGTGAGGCTGACACCTCTGCCACCAAGCTTACAAGCCAGCTGACTTCGTTAGCAAGTTGGTTTTGGAGGCAGATAGAGCAGTAACATGGTCTAGGCAGAAAACAAGACAGGGCTGACACAACAAAATTCTTCCGCTCCTTCTATACCTTCCCAGCCTGCTCTGGTTTCACTTGGGAATGAAGCAATACCTGTGGGAGTCCTACAGAAGTTTTCCTAACTGCTTGGAACAGGAATGCTTTTCTTACCTTAGAAAGATAAGCATCTTACCTTTCTAAGGTTAAAAAGGTAATTAAGGTGCTTACCTTAATGCTTAGTAGGTTCTAAGAGCCTCAGACTGGGGTACTTGGGATGCGATGTCAGGGAAGAGAGTAGATAGTGAAGCAGCAATCTATTATAAATTTGAGGGGGAAAGTAAAGATGTAAAAGATGTGGCAGGCTTTCCCAGCCTCCCCATCCCATGAGAACCAGCAGCATTTCTAAAAATAGGAAATTCCTCTCAATGGGAACATCACAAGTCTGTCTCCTTCCCCATTAGATGTCAGGATCATTAGTTAATCTATATAGTGTCAGCTTAGCAGAATACCATGCTGTCAAAGCTTAGCAATCCATGAGAGCCACCTTATACCCCTGAATTTCAAAGCAGTAGCTGTTCCTGTTATTGCATCCATGTTTCAAAGGGCAGGAGCAAGGGAACAGGGTTTAAAGGATTGATTCAGGGGCCAAGTCTGGGTTCTGAAGCTTCTCACTTGTCTGAACTCAACTCTGAATTAAATTCACTGCCTTGTTGCTGTTAAAGATGACAGATCTGACAGTCCCTTCACAGCCAGTGTGTGCACAAGCACAAGGTGCTGGTGTTAGTGCTAGCAGCACTCAGTCTCCTACAGCCAGCAGCAGAGCTTTGCAAATGGCTACTAAGCTTTGCTCCAAGGAATGCTGTATAATCCGAGGAAACAAAGCTCTGAGCTGGCTCTCTTCCAGGACTGCATGACCATAAAGGGCCCCCCTTCCCCCACAGACCAGCCCATGAATTTTCCCAGTAGCAGAACTGCAGGTTTAGGCTTGTCAAGCAATTGAGGATGATGCAGTCTGTCATAGCTGAAGTGCACATCCCTTTGACATGCAGTGACATCACCAGCACTGACACAGCAGCTGCTGCTCTCAGGCTCTCATCAAAAGTGTAGCCAAAAAGCTGCCTGCACTGATTTGACCTACTGAGCTCCTGACTCATGCACTACTTTGTAGTGGGCACCCACGGTGTCACAGGTGTGGTAGCCAGACTTCCTAGGATGCACAGGCGTCATTTACAGGCTTTATGGGAAATGTTTCCAGGATGTCCTGGACCAAAGCATCCTGTCTGTCACTGCTTCTGTGTTACCCTTGCCTGGAAGGCAGCCATTTCTCTCTTGATCTTTTTTTACAGACTGGGCCATGAATCTATGTCTGCATTTAAAGAATTAATGATTGCATTGCCTTGTCCCTTGCTCTGTGTCGTTTTTGGTATTTATTGTTTCTAGGGGAGCATGAGGCTGCAGAGATGCCTATAGGGGAGGTGTTTGTACCAAAGCAGCACAGTCTTGTCTGATTTGACAATTTGATAATAATACAAATGCCATCCACTTGCAAAGCACTGTACTGGTGTCACATAATGAGCTCAGGCCAGCCTGCTGGGGGGGAAAATTAGGAGGGGATGACTGTACTGATATAAATGAGGTCAGAGGGGAGGGCCACAGATCAGTCATGCAGAGCCAAGACAGGAGCGAGGACTTCCTCATAATTCATCACCTTGTGCAGTCTGCCCTGCTGATGGAGCCACCTGGCAGCAGGAACTCTTATGCTTCAGTGGCAGTGCCATCCCTGAGGGCTGAGCTTTGCACGCTCTGCTGCCCATCTGTCTCGACCTACATCTGCCCTGAGCTGAGCAGTTCCAGTCTGCCAAGTTCGGTGACACCTTGGCTGAGCTGTATTTGATCCTTCTTCTGGGGCAGTACTTCCTGGATATATCCTGAACACTTACTTTATATTCACTCTATATTCCACTTTCTCCCTTTCCTGCATTAGCAGTGACCACAGGGTCTTAGCCAGGACATAAGGACTGCCAGTGTCATTCCCCATTGGCTTTCTTTCCAGTATACACTATTCCAGCATTTTCCCAGCCTTCTACCAGTTCCATTCTGGCTTCAGTACAGTCTTAAGCATCCCATAACCAAGGGAAAAAACCTTATCAACTAGCCTCACCCTTTTCCTGGGAAAGTAGAATTCCCAAATGACCAACAGCTTCAGCACCAGAGACATTTAGTCACTCACCAGTCTGACAGCAAGAAGAAAAATGCTAATAGCAACAGTCTTGGGCAGTGCAGAGCTCTCAGCCTGGCTGTGTCTCAAATAGCCATGCTTGGAAAAAAAGGACAAACACCAAGGGAATTGATGTTCTCCCACTTCATGCAATGCTGTTTAGGGTACAATGGCAACAAAAAATATTTTTTTCTGAGGAGCTTTGTCACATGTGTTAGCAACAGCATGATAGAAACTAAAGGCATCCACCCTGAAAGCCTCTAAAAAGGAGGCATTTCAAATATTTGCTATAATACTCCCCACTGGTGATGTTTGCTTATATTCTGTATTTCATTCTGCCTGGGAGGGTGAAAGTGCACTGGGTAGTTTTGACTTTCCAGTTCACCTCCATTACAGCTGCTCTGCCAGCCTGCCTGATTTTATGACAGTCTTACTTAACACATACTGTCCCACTGAAATGCTCAGCTCTTACAGTCACACTGTTCTGCACTTCCTCTTAAAAACAACACAAAAATGAGAAGAAAATCTGTACAGTTCTCATTTTTATTTGTAGAAATATGTGAAGCCATGAGCCTAACTCTTCTGACCTGAAAGCAGCATGCAAATAAAAGATTATATTTGGGATTTGAGAAAGCCAAACCATTATTTTATTTAGTATAGGAGGAGGGGGAGAGAGGGACTATCTCCATGATTAGGGTTGGAAATACTGATATGTTTTGCAGTTCCAGAACTGCAAGAGCAAAAGAAAGTAGCACAAAAGAACAAGATTAAATGGCTGCACAGATTTTTTCTATTCTCGTTAACATACAGCAAGCATTTAATTTGTGTTACTAAACAAGTCTGATTTTTACAACAGCTGTGCAGCTTGTCCATTTGTTGTGCACTGTGCACTCCAGAAATATTCTAAGTATCTATTGCATTGAGGGAAGATGGTCATGCCATCAGCATCTCATCAATTTGCATTGTTTTTGCCCATCATGCATTCTTTCAGCATCCTGAGTAACAATGGAGAAGGAATGTGTTTCCTGGTCACTGGGAGCTGTCGGTTACTGCTGGCCATTTCAGGCCAGCTTTTCAAGCATGATTTCTCCTGAAATTTAAAGTATGAATGCAGAAGAATTCAGTTTGTTTGGATGCTATAGTATTGCTATAGTATCAGAATTTGTTGTTTGGATGCTATAGTAAAAAATCTTTCTTGGAATCCCACTACACATCAATGCTGCTATACACTGACTTCTCTGGAAAACTTGGCCTGTGTTAAGGTGCCTTCTGCGATCTCAAAATCTGTCTAGAAAACTGTTTTGAGAATTGGCTCAAGTAGCAGGTAACCCTCAGGCCCATCTGTCACAAGTGGCAAAGATACAAAGTTGTAGATGGGACAAGTCCCGGCTGTGTGTACACAAGAGCTAAACAGGCTGTTTATAGGGCAACTTAGCTCTGGACAGTGCTCTCCTCAGTTTTGCTCCACCTGAGCTGAATGTGCCTAGTGAGGTTTTGTTCACTTTCCAGTGACATAAAGTGAGAGCCCCATCAGGCTCCCAGTCTCTTTCCTACCTTGAAGCCCTTGCAGTAAACAACATGAAAGCAACAGGCCATGCAATCTGGCACTCCAGGTACTGGTTAATGTAAATGTTAGCATTGTTGCTAGCTCAGATCAGAGATCTGCTGTGCTTTGAGTCCTTTTGCCTTTGCTTTGGAAACCTTAAAGCCTCCAAAATGTATTTAATGTTTCCATTAGTTCTTGGTACAAAGGAGGAGGAAATGTGGAGCACTGGCAGGAGGATGTAGCTCCCAGTGCTCTGAATCAGCAGCTCCAAGACAGATTATTTCTTTGAGTATAGGCACAGGCAGAAGTGATTGGCAAGCTGGGCCTGCTCTAGAAATTAGGACATGCGACATTCAAATAAATCTTTTCATCCCAAAGGCCTTCTGCGTATTTCCCAACACACCCACGGATGTGCATTACAGGAATCTCTTTATATTCCCTTGGAAGGCAGCCACTTCCAGAGAGGAGTATGGCAGCTTTTTACACAGGTGTTTTAGGATGAGCTGCAGTGAGGTGTATCCAGTACCCATCACTTGCTTTTTGTCATCCCTTCTGTCCTCTCCTTGCTGGCACCACCAGCTCCTCACCTCAAGAGAAACTTGTTCAAATCCTTGTTCTTCCACCCGGTCCCAGCTGTTTCCTCTCTGATACTCTTACTCTTTTCTCTCGAGGGCACCATTACTCTCTGGGTCTCATAACAGCCACCCAACACAGCCTCCCACTCACTTTGTGTGTCCTCAAAGGGATGTGTCACTTTCCTCTCCCTCCCCTCATTTTCTTCTGACCTTCCTTCTCCTTTGCTTACAGCCATCTGTCACATTTGGGTAACACCTGCCCCTCCTGGCACATTCTCCCCCTCCAGTGTGGGCTGCCTGCTTGTTTTGCAATGACATAAGTCTTCTTCCCTGGACTCTGAAGGGCTTTCAGGCAGGACATCATTGTGACCAGTTAGACTAAGCCTCAAAACCCTCTTATTTGATTATAAAAATTTATATCATAAGCTTCCTGGAATGAGCATTCATTTCCTTTCATCTCCCCAGAGCTGTCCCCTCTCTAGGTAGTCAGTGTTCAGCATGTCAGCTGTCCCATCTTTGGATGTTGTCCTCAGACAATCAGAGCCAGTGTCCCATTTGACAAATCAGGACACTGCCATAAAACTCTGCCTTAGAGTGGCACAATCTGGTAAATCTTTCATCTCTATGATGAAAGATAACACCAGCTTTAGAAAGGTGAGAAGGAAGCTCCCAGTGACTAATATTCAGCAGGAAAGAGGTGAATTGTTAAAAGCAGCAGCATGATTTACAGCAGTAATAACAGCAAGCTGTGAAATACCTGGTGCAAAACAGCAGCTTTGGGGTTTTTAGCACTTCTTGATCTCACTGTTCCCATTCAACCCCCCCGAACTCCAGTACCACAGGACCTGTGGCTATGGTTCCACAAGACAGGAAATCAGTAGTATGCTTGCTACCAGTAAAAAAAATAGCACAAACAAAACAAACCTAAACCAACAACCAGTGTAGCTACATGGTGAGAAATGCTGAACCAGTGCATGCCCACTCCTTGCTGGTTTAAATTTGGCTTTAAAATCTTATAGCCAGGCAGATTTTGTGCTGGGTCAGGCATCATCCATCTTCCCACTGTCAGCATAAAGACTGTATCATGCCTGATCTGACTTGACAGAATGTAATTGCATAATCCTGCCAGATCTTGGTGAAATGCACGGTGCCAGGTATTCCAGTGGTGCACAGACAAGAATTCATTAGGCCAGCCTGCCTTATAGAGTCTAGGTGGCAGAATGTCTGCAAGATCATTTTCTCTGCAGGCTGAACCCACTGACAGTCCTGCTGACTTGTCAGCTTTGTGTTAAGTCTGTTGAGTCCTTCTCATGCTGTCAGACGGAAACCTGTCCCATGAAAAAAACATCCGATAGAATAAAATTGTTATCATGTTCATCTTGTCCTCCTAGTACTGTATGATTTGAATTCATTTTCTCTTCACATTCACCTTATCTGGAGGTTGTGAAAAAAGCTGAATCAGTGATGTTAGAGAATGTTTAAATATGCAGCATATTTTTCAACAGGGATGCAAGTACAACAGAGGCATTACTGAACAGCAAACTCTTCCCTTTACAGTTGTGTCTGAACATCCCTGTAATAATGGTTTTGCATTAATGCAGCTTTGGCAAGCGGATGGGTTCCCTACCACCCTGTAAGTTCACAATAAAACCGTGCTTTGTTTTCAAAGCTTCATCCATCCCTGAAACACTGCCAAAGCAGAGAGAGTGACTGCCTGCTTTTGCGACAGGCCTTAGCAACACCCTACAACACTGGGAGGCATAAGGAGACATAGCACATTTGCAGTGGAATGAGCAAGTGACACCAGGAAAACTCCTAATTTGACTGCAGATGAAGATAAGTTCTTGGTCTAAGCTCACACAGTAATAAACTGCTGGAAGAAAGAGGCAGGCCCAGTGTATCTGTGAAATGAAAAATGGGCCAGGAAGGAAGAAACCAAAGCAAGGCTATAATGCTTTAATTTAGTTATAGAATAAGCCTCATGTTTTCAGGTGTTGAACACCTCTAGCTCTGGCTGAAGCCAGGCAAAATGCCTCGAGTTCTGTGTCCTTCACAGCCCTTCAAAAATGAAAGCTCCAAACTAAACATTAAAATATTAATCTAAGACCTTATTTTTAAACACCTTTATTAATAGCTTGCCCTTCGCCATTTACACTGTCATCCTGCTATCCAAATACTTCAGTAACAATCCACTCTATTATACACTAAAAGCAAGACTAAAAAGTCAACCCCATGAATCACATCTGTAGCAATTCTCTAGGCACTGTGTTCCTAAACACCACTACAGTCACTGGCTCCAAGTAGATAGTTGTAAACAGAGCTCTGTGCCACATCATGCTGTGTGTTAAGGAAATTTACAGCACTCGGGATAATTTTTCTCTCTTTCCCTCTATAGCGTTCCATCACTTAAGAACAGAATACAAGCACTTACACCTTGTTTTTCCTGCCAAGTACCTCCATACAGAGGAATGCAGCTGTGATCACGCACAAGACTTGTTTCTTGCTTAGCTGGGCACCAACCGGAGAGGTTCCCCAGAGGCAGAGCAAGTGGGACATACAAGGGAAGGGTGTGGGTTGGGCTTTTGTCCCAGCATGGGATGTAAATGAGCCCATGGTGATGTTTCAGAGCAGTCAACAGCAAGTGTTACTCTCCAGGGCTTTGTTCTCTCTTTAATGGAGATATGCAGGACAGCTGTCAGGAGAATATCTGAACAAGCAAAGAAGCCAGGAAAGAAAGTCTGCTAATCAATCTAAACATTTAATGAAGTCCACAGGGACATTCAGGACTCATTGTATGTTACTGTAGCAGCTGGGAATATACAAAGAATCTGAGCAGATATTAATTCCCTTTTCTTGCTGGGTAGAACAACATTTGTTTTTGTTAATAGGAAAGAGGCTCAGGAAATAGATACCCTTTTAAGTGCTACTGTGGATGCGGGCTTGATGTGGGATAAAAATCATGAGAGCTAAGCACCTGAAGATAATTTTGGACAAATCTTGAGACTCAGACTAAGGTCAGTCTCCCAAGTCCTCAGTTAATACCAAAACAACAATTACACTTTTTCTCTATACCTCACTTCTTTTAAATAATCAGTTCCCACTTTTACTAAATGCCTGCAAGGTGGACTGAGTGTCAGGTGCAGGCACTTTCTCCAAGTCATCACAGCCCCTATTAACACAACACAGAGCATAACAGTGACTGCTCCTCTACTGTCAGAGGGAAACCATCCACATGATCTGTGAAAGGACATCCCTATAGCATTACAAGGTAGGCTAGAGAGCATGACTGTTTTCCACTTGGTTCTCCCAAGAAAAAGACTGGACAAAGTAGCTATGGTACAATTCAAACATGTGCCAGCTTGACAAGAAAACATCCCAGTCCATGAGATTTAACAAGGTTAAATGCACAAACATCTCCAAATAAAGTCACCCTGACTCACTGCTTCCATGATGAAAAAGCAAGCTGTGTAGCTCTGCGTATGAAGAATAAACTGTCCTGCCATGCCAGATGACTTCCAGCCCTGGCAGAAGTGAACAGAAAGTCTCTATATCTTCTGTTTAGCAAAGTTTGAGGGGGCATGGGAGGTCCCTGTTTGCACATCCATTGATCTGCTTGCAGAGGGACAGCTGACAGCCTGAACCTAGGCCAAGTGAAGTGAGGTATTTATTCAGCATCGACTTTGTCCTGCTGCCATTGCCCTCAGCACAGGTTAGGAAGGAGTCAGCATGCTGATCTTTGCAGCAGATAGGCAATTTGAGCAGTGGAGTAGAGCTCCCAGCAGCCAGAACACCTGAGATTAAAGAGCTGAGGTTAGCATCTAAGATTAAAAAAATCTGTTTAGTATCTGAAAGCAAGCAGAATCAAGTTTACTTCAATTTTAAAAAACTGACTTCTGACTGTGTTTGAGGTCAGACACACGGATTGAGCAAGATACACAGCTGTCAAGATAACGTATTGAATGCTCAGAAGGTCTTTTCAAAGCTAATACTGATTCTGAATTCTCTGAAGTTCTCAGTATCAAACATAGGTGAGCAAAGAGCCAGGGCCCAGCATTGCTTGCTCTTGTTAGAGGAGACATCAGTGTCCTCATGAGCAGAAGGACACTGGTGGGACGAACATCTATCTTTCGTTTGAGATTTGTGTAGATCCCATGGAAGAAGGCAGGGCAAAGTGTCCACATCCAAGAACACACACCTCACACATCCACACTCTGCCACCCCCTTTTCCTGTAAGGAGCAAACTGTAATAGACCAAAGCAGAACACTGCCCAGTAATAATTCTTTGAAGTTGTATACAAGTTCTCAGTGGCAAAAACTTAATGCAAATTTATCCAGCTGAAGAGAAGCTTCACACAGGCTTTACTCCTGACATGAGGGCCAGGATTTCACTCCAGTTTGCTTAGTCATATGGAAGACAAGGCCAGCATGAAAAAACTAGATCAGAGCTCTGCTATCCTCCCTTCTGTAGTTCCAGTCTAATGATTGGGATGCACTGGTTGCCTCTAGGTTTTACAGGGGACAGAAGGAAAAAAAAGAAGAAAAAGAAAAGGGAGCAGGAGGAAAAAGCACCAAACTAATTACCATGTATTTATTCATGAAAGCCAAGATTAAAATAGTATATTAAAGGATTTGAATGCAAATAGCATTTGCTCTGTCCTGATTTCCCTTAACAAAGTGCAGCACTCTGGTGACTCAGATAACCCCAAATGTTGCACAGCATAGGAGAGCCTGACAGAGCAGGGGGAGAGAACCAACCAGTCTCTCACCAAGATTTTAGAGAAGGATAAAAAAAACACCACAGAGCTAAGACAAAAGGTCGTTTTGTTGCTGTCATTACTATTGTTTTAGGGACTTCTCCACACACTATTTATCATTCCCTGTACTGCTTAGAGGTGGACCCAGTCTGACACGGAATCCATTATCTTTAGTCCTGAGGCACGTGAAATTTGAGCCCACTGTTCCTGGTCTGTCTGCCTCTGGTATTCACAGCAATGCTGTCTGCTAAGCATCAGGCTCTTGGCTAAGTGAACACAAATCATTTGGCTTTGTGCACATGCAGCAGGTATGACAGGGTGATTACTCTGGTAAGAAAGATTATTTGCATGCTGGGTTTTGAATTAAATGGGACAAAGTTAGTCTTGCACAGCTAGACAAGACCTGAGATTTATTAAGCAGTGGAGATACACATCTCAAACCAGTCTGGGTGTAAGTATTTTAATTATCCAGCTTTCTGCAGCCTTTTGTAGGCTATGCTGATGGCCAGTCATTCACAAACTAGACCTCTCTTGTTGCTACATACAAGACTTCTACAGTAGGTGTTTGAATACAGCAGTTGCTCCTTGAGGTACATTTTAATTAAGATCTGGAGCACAAGTTCACGACTTCTTTGGGTGATCTCTTAATGTGGAGAAGACAAGAGCTGTCCTTAACTGTATGCTGTGACATTTCCATGTGGAGGACATTGCCTCATATCTTTATCAAGCTACCTTCTCTACTGGGAAAACCACTTCCTTGCAAGCTTATCCTCAGTTAGGCACAGCTGTAGTTTGAATACAGCAAGTAGGCTCTCTACTCCCATGTTTGCTACATCTCTGCTCTTCTTCCCCCCCTTGCAGGTTATGACTTCGCTGCTGTACTGGAGTGGTTTGCAGAACGAGTTGACCGCATCATTCTCCTCTTTGATGCTCACAAGCTGGACATCTCTGATGAATTCTCTGAGGTCATCAAGGCCCTGAAGAACCACGAGGACAAGATGAGAGTTGTTCTCAACAAGGCTGACCAGATAGAGACTCAGCAGCTGATGCGGGTGTACGGTGCCCTCATGTGGTCCCTGGGAAAGATTGTCAACACTCCCGAGGTCATCAGAGTCTACATCGGCTCCTTCTGGTCCCATCCACTGCTCATCCCCGACAACCGCAAGCTGTTTGAGGCAGAGGAGCAGGACCTGTTCAGGGACATCCAGAGCCTGCCCCGCAATGCTGCCCTCAGGAAGCTGAATGATCTCATCAAGCGAGCACGGCTGGCCAAGGTAGGTGTTGGTCTAGAAGCCCAAGCATTTGGTTTGGGCTGTCTGCAGCATGCAGCCTATGGAGAAGCTTGCAGAACTGGTGGATCCTACTCTTTTTCCATCCCATTTAATTCAGGCCCAGCATATGAGTCTTATGCCAATATGAGAAGAAAACACCTCCTTTGTTTGGTGTGTCAATCCCAGCAGGCCAGAATGAGGAAGATAACTACAGATCAAAGCAGGTAGCACTTGAAGGGATCTGGAAAGCAGCTTCTCTGTGGTAGCAACTTGAGCATTAGGACCAATTCGGTACACCAGAATTATACGCAAAGGGAATTGATAAGTTCTAGGTCTTTTGTTTTAAACTTTCTTAGCCAAGAGAGGTACCTGGCTTAGATGGATGCAGAGGTAGTAGAGACTCACACAAACAATAAATAAGCCTGTAGTATCCCTGAGTATTTGAAATAAACTGAAAGAAGCCCCTAAAAATCCCTGGGTGAACTGAGAAAAGAGATCAAAAGATCTCTGAAAAGCTTTTAGTGCAAGGGTCTTCATTTCAAGAAGAGATGCTTGGTTCACCATTTAAAAAAAAAAAAAAAAAAAAAAAAAAAAAAGGAGAAGCCAGAATGTTGCATAAGTTAAGGACTGGTATTTATACTAAAACACTGAACCTGTATGTTTGGACTGGAAGGGGACTGTTCCCTTGAAGGCCATGACCAGTGAAAGAAAAAAAACCCCACCACTCCCTCCAGAAAGTGCATATGAATATCACTGTCTGTATGCTCAGGATTACACCTTGTCTCAGCACAGCCAGAGCACACAGCTGAGCATTTAGCTCTGGAATAACAATTCACAGGTCCAGGCAAGCTGAGGAGCTGAGCTTGCTCTTCAGGGTGGGACAAGATGTAGCCAAGTCCTAGGCACAGATACTCTGCTGAGAAGAATTTTCTGATGTGCTATTTAACATTTACCTTCATCTAATTTAATTCCCTTCAGGTCCATGCCTATATCATCAGTTCCCTAAAGAAGGAAATGCCCTCAATGTTTGGGAAAGACAATAAAAAGAAAGAGCTTGTTAACAACTTGGGAGATATTTATGCCCGGATTGAACGGGAGCATCAGATCTCACCAGGAGACTTCCCTAATCTGAGAAAAATGCAGGTAAGCAGTGGCATCCTGGCAAACATCCAAGGAAAGAGCATTAGAGTAACTGCAGAGAATACAACAGAGCCATGCAGACATTGATTGTTGCCACCTGTGGGAAAAGTCTAGTGTAGTGGTGAAATGTGCCTTAAAATATGTGCAGGCTATATTTGGGCATGAGCACTTCTTACACGTAGAGCTCATGTGAAGCATTACAGTTTCACATTCCTTTCTTGTATCTTTGCGTGAATATCATTTACAGCAAATGATTTCTTCTCTTTTTCTTTATTTTTAATTCCAGGCTTCATTTGCAGATTTTTTAGGCCTAAGCATACTGTTAATTTATAATAAAAAGAAAGCTGTGTCCTGAAACTACTACATATGCCACATTCTTCAAGAGCTATATTTGTCTTCTACATCACTCTTTGTTTCTAGAAAGAGAGAAAGGAAGGTGTGAAAACTTAAAGCCCCTTTTCTATTTTAAGCAGATAAGCAAGTTTTCTGTTCTGCAGACCTGAGACCTGGCCCAGTGTTCATGCAAGTCAAAAACTTCAAAGGACTTTGGATCAGAGCCTTGTATTGTATATTCAAGCAGTGCTGGACACTGCTGCATTGCTGCGTGGCTTCAGTCCAAGCAGAAACCTGTTCTGAGTTCTAGCTGTTGAGGTTGCTATTAGTTACCCATGGAAAACAGCATTTGCCTATTTTTGAAAATATATTCTCCCTAAGTTGTTGGAAATGAGATCTATGGGGTATATCCAATAGGAGATCTCCTTCACTGCTTGTTAGAATGTGTTTGAAAAAAACCCTATCAATCCAGTTGGAGTGAATAGTGTGGATTTAATGAGTAGAGGGTGAAAGATAAAGCTGTAGGTCTTTCTGTAGATAAAAGAGAGTTCTCTGCAGGCCCTACTCAAAGTGCTTTTGCTTAGCTGTGAAATTACAGAATCTGAGCTATGCTGTAAAGACATGCTCACCACGTCTTACTTGATGGCATCTGAAAAGTACACTGCATGGTGATGAGTACAGTGGTCTTTTGCCAGGTGGCATCTCCTTCCCAGAGTGCAGAAAGGGGAGGGAATGTAGAGGGCACTGGCTGGAGGATGTAGCAAGAGCACACAACCAATTTGCCTTGAACTGTTTGGTCATTTTCTGTAGGACTTAAGAGAGGATTAAGGTAAGAGCAAGGCTGGCCAGGGAGACTCTACCCTGTGCTGAAAGCAGGGCTGTCAGAGAAAGGAATGCCGAGTTCCCCACTCCTTTGCGTCCCGCTGTACACCATTACTCCACCATACACAGCCATGCTGCTCACCTCTTGCTGTGTTGTCCCATTTTAAGGATCAGTTGCAAGCCCAGGATTTTAGCAAGTTCCAGCCTCTGAAGAGCAAGCTGCTGGAGACAGTGGAAGACATGCTGGCCAACGACATCGCCCAGCTCATGGTGCTGGTCCGCCAGGAAGAGTCCCAGCGGCCAACCCAGATGGTGAAGGGAGGAGCCTTCGAGGGCACCTTGCACGGCCCCTTCGGCCACGGCTACGGAGAAGGCGCCGGAGAAGGGATCGATGACGCCGAGTGGGTGGTGGCCAGGGACAAGCCCATGTACGACGAGATCTTCTACACACTCTCGCCTGTCGATGGTAAAATAACTGGTGCCAATGCCAAGAAGGAGATGGTAAGGTCTAAGCTGCCCAACACTGTGCTGGGCAAGATCTGGAAACTGGCTGACATCGACAAAGATGGCATGCTGGATGATGAGGAGTTTGCCTTGGCGAATCATCTCATAAAAGTCAAGTTGGAGGGTCATGAGCTGCCAAATGAGCTCCCTTCCCATCTCCTCCCTCCATCCAAAAGGAAAATAACAGAGTGAAAGGAAGGTTACAGGGGAGAGGGAAAGGGAAGGGGAAAATAAAAGATCTAGAAAAACATGTTTACTTAAATTATACCTTTAGATGTGAGATCACATTTGGATTTATACCTACTTTGCTGTATGAAGAACAAAATCTAAAGCAGAACAAAAAAGTCCAATCCTTCATGATAATATGCAATTAACTCTTCCAGTGTACTGTCCCTGCTTTCTAATGTGTAGTCTGTAAATATGAAGGTAAAGAAAGGATGTTGCAAACTAGGAGACTCTGTTAAGCAAGAGTAGAAGAAAACCTGAGGTGGGCTGCATTTTTGGAGAGTGGAATAGGCACTAATAGAAATCTGCTAACTGCCAGCATCACTCCTGAGCTTTGGCTGCACCTTCTGCCTTTTAATGGGTCTTGCAAATTTCAGGAGACTAAGAGAAACTACAAGGTCTTCAAGCTATTGGCCAAAATAAAGAGCATTTCCTAATTAACACAAGCCCACACTAAAATACTAGATATTAAACCCCAGAGTTAAGAACTTTAGGAACCTTGATTCTCCATTAAGATACAAATTTTACAAATGTTCCCCTGTCCTTAAAGAAAAATACATCAATAAAATCTGAAAGAGCTCTGAACTGGGCAGCTGGAGTTCCTCATTGTTCACTGGGACAGGCATTCAGAGCTCCCAATCATCGCTCCCTCCCATTCAGTCCCCAGGGGAGATTTGTTGTGCAGGCATGGCCGAGAGGAGCACACTCCAAGGGACGCAGAGGGAGGGGCCCTAGAGGTGGACATCAGGTGGGTTGGAAGGCAGGAACACCACTTCCAGGCTCACCCAGCATTTCACAGCCAGTGGGTAGCGTTTGCTCTGTGAACAGTGGTGGTGTCTGTGATTCCTGTGAAGTGACGTGTTTGCTCTCATCGTGCACAGTGAAAGCTACGAGGCCCCATTCTCACTGTACAGATACAAACCCCACACTGTCAAGTGGATCCACACAAGGGCACAGCACAGGGGCGCTGGGCAGAGCTTGCTCTGCTCTCTGCCTCCACAAACCTAGCCAAGATGTCAGCCTTCACACACCCTCCTCACCACACAGTAACACTTGATCCCCTCCAGAACTTCTATCCTGAGCCAAGAGACCTTCCCCACTTCTTTCATGCTCTATGAAATTTTTGTTTTCAAGATCCAATTTTAGCAGAATTCCCTGAATTTCCTGTTTCATTGCCTAAACACACACGTGCGCGCACACTCTTCTGGTTTTTGTTGTTGCTTTGGAGCAGTGTGTTGTTCCAATCCTGTTGTCACTTTATATAAGCTGAGCTCCTACTGTGATGAAAAACCAAGATAAGTATAACTTATTTTATATCTCTTGTGTTCATATTATATAGAGAAATATATTCTGTGTATGTAGAATGTGCTTATTGCAGTACATTTATCACTTGTCTTAAAAATTAATGCATTAACCTTTTTTGTACCCTGGTCCTAAGACATTATTAAAAAAGAAAGGCCAGATCTGTCTGCTTCTTTATATAGCAAAATGAAATGCAACTGAAAAGGAAAAAAAATGCCTTTTTCTAAGTGCAACAAAGGGAGGAGATTATCCTTATGCACATTCCCAAATGTGCATGTACAGATCAACCCAGCTGGATTCGGGTGTGCACTGCTGAATGACTGGTTGACATCTGCAACATCTTTCTCTCTTGGCAGTCTAATCACAACCTCCATACTTGCCAAAGCAAGAGGAATTGTACCCATGCTTCACCTTGTTCAATGTAGGGGAGAGGTAACAACCACATTTCAGTGGAATAAAGAATATATTGAAGGATTTTGTTCCTGCCAGTCACAGATGAGAATGCTACGAATTTATCAAGATCTGGAACAGATGCAAAAAACCTCAATCTTAAATCTTACTAATTCTACTTCTGTCTTCTTTCTTTCTTTTCTGTAGATGTTCATGACAGTGATAGTTAAGCCCAGAGTGGGACAGTGAGAGGCATGGAGTAAGAGCAGTTAGGATAGTCCTGGAGAAGCACTTGGGGAGAGGGTGTGCGCTGTAATAGTTGGCAGAGTTTCCATTTAGCATCTGTACAGGATGAGAGAGGAGTAAGAGAAAATCGTATGGTGGAAAGCAAAAGCAATAAATGCAAGTTGCAGGAAATGCCAGCAAACTGTGTCATTCCAGTTCAGCTATCCAGTGACCCCCAGTTTAACTGTCATCACAGTACATCTGCTAAGGCTGTCCAGGTCTTCCTGAGGCATTTGCATCCATCAGACACCAGCTGAGGCTGAGCGGAGCACCGTGAATCAACCCTACCTCTGTGTGGGCACAATTGTCTGATGGCCACTCATACAGCACATTGTTTGTGCCAAGCATGTAATGCTGAAATTTAACTCCTTAAAAAGCAGAACATACTGGTTCTCTCAGGGGATGGGAGAAGGTAGTCTTTTCTTCCCTGTACACTCCGGCGAGGTGCTCAGGTAGGCAAAAACTCATTGTAACAGCAATCAAACAGCTTTCAGGGCACTTTTGTGCCTAATTGTGCATACAAGTTCACAAGCCAAACCATTGGCCTTGTTGTGGTAGGTAGTAAGTTAGTTATCAGTGCCTGACTGCAGTTGTGCTTTAGACTAATCTCAAAGAAGGGCTCACTGTTACACAGGAAACAGATTTCCTGTGTTGCTGGTAGCAGCAGTTACCCCCACACCATGGCTGGGGTATGCCAGCACATTCCACAGCTCCTGCCTGCTCAGTACACTGTGCCCTTCTCGTCCCTGTGCCAGCCTCTCCGGGATGTTCCCACAGGATTCACCCAGAAGGGGCAGCAGGCCAGTGGCACGGAGAGCTCTGCCCACAGAGGCACCACCACAGCACTGCCGGGTGGGGCTTTGCTTTCAACACCCCTCAGGAACCCCTTGGCACTGTCAGAGCACAGCTTCCCCACTCGTGGTGGGGAGAGAGGGAAAAACACCAACATGCCACTGACAAACACGCTGTTACTTAATAGGGTTGCACCGGGCAATCCTGTTAACTGCAGGGCAGGAGGTGAAGTAACCCTGCTACAGAGGGAACAGCACACCTGCTAGGGAGGCTGTGTTTCCAGAGAGGCAGCTTACAAATAGTCCTCTTTAGTCAGATAACTTTATTCAGTACATTTCACTTTTGCTTGGCTCTTCAGGAATTTTTTTAAAACCCAGCAACAATCAAACAAAATCCCACTAAAACACCAAAAACCCACTTCAAATCTTAAACACCCTGACATTCTCTATATAAAAATACACGGAATCCTGTCTCTCCACTACGGCCATGAGAAGGTGCATGTATTTCTCCATCCCCTTCCCAGATAGCCACTGCAAATACAAACACCCCTTTTTTTTTTCCCCTTTTTCCCTTCCAAGCTACAACTCCCTGGGCAATCCCAGCCACCTGCATTGTTTCCCACATCTGTGGAAGGATGTGATTTCCCAAGCCCACCAGGACTCCAGGCGCTGCACGCAGGCCTCCAGCCAGTGCACGTTCCTGCCAGTTCACAGAACCACGCTCCAAAGGCAGTTATCTGTGTCCAACAGTGCTTCCTTTTTCCAAGAGCAGTTCTCAATTACCGAACAAGACTTCCCCAGGAGGTTGTACAGAGGAACCGAATCACTTGCTCTGTGGGTGGGGGATTTTATCATGTGAACATGCCACTATCACTCACTTCTCTGATCCTGTCATGACCTTCTCTACCCATCCTCACATAGAAGAGCTTTCACAAGATCAAAACAAAAAGGTCTTTTTTTTTTTTTTTTGCCCCTCTAAGTAGGAACTGCATTTGGTCTTCTCTCTGGGAAGGATCTAGAGCAAAAACATCTACCTACATGCTATATGGGCTAATATATGAGGTTTTTTTTAAATTAAATTCTCTCTACTGTGGAGCATGACAGGCAGATTAGATCAACAGTGCTATACAACCATTTATTTGAAGGGAAGGATAATAATTACACTAAGTTCCCTGAATAAGGTTTCACAGGAGGTGTTTAGCTTAGCAAAAGGCAGTTACTCCTGGGAGTTGGAATTTAGCCAGCATGCTGAAGTTCAGAGGGATTTTTAATCAAACAGAAAAGGTTAGAATCAGTTTTTCCATCACCTTAAGTTCTAACACAAACTTCACACAACAATGAAATTGAGATTTAAGTCTGGAAGCTGTTCTTTTAAGTTGCTCTCCTTATTATGCCTTAATGCTTTGTCCGCCTGACAGCGGCCTTTGGTTAGTGAGCAGAAGTTATGGGTTTGACCTTGCAGAGAGGGACAATGCACCTACAAGCACAGCTGGAACCACAGACAAGCTCCTTTTGAAGGTCACACTACACCTCTTACATCATTGATAGTTTCCACCTCTGCTATTGTTTATCTCGTGTTTCTTTTGTTATAGAGTGAAGCTGTGGCTCCACATTCAGGCTTTGGTAAATCAGGGGACACGATAGACTAATAAAGCCCTTCCCAAATGCAGAAGTCTTCAAGTCCTTCAAAGCCTGATGGGTGGGAACACTCATGGAGAACAGCACTGAATTACTCCAGAGGAGCAGCTTGACTGGTGACATCCAAGTTATTTTTGCAGAGTTTTCATAACATAGCATAGCATCTATTATTTTCTGATCTTCCCCTTCCTTCCTTCTGCTTATGAGCCTTTCTCTCCTCTTCCTAATCTGTGCAAGGGTGGGGGAAAAATAAGGCTTAGTTTGGAATCTCAACATACTAAGAAGTTCAAGGCTAGTGCAGGCAAGTCAATCGCTGTGTAGCTTTCCAGCTCCTCTAGGCACTGCTGATAGAGTAACAAATCCAGTATTTAAAGCAGGCCTTTGAAACAATTCCTGGGTGCCTGAAGGGAGAGAAATCCCTGCTGAGTACAGCACACGTCCTCCACCGGCGTGCCCATTCCACTGAGCCCTTCGCTGTCAAACACTGCACGAGTTGCTAGGTTTAAAATGGGCTCCTCTCCAGCTGCTTACGTGTCCCATAAACAGCTGTCAGCGAGGCCTCCATTACTGTCTGCAGAAGATGTGAACGTGGGAGATATTTATAGGCCGTGGATTAGATCGCCCTCCTTGCCTGGGCCATTGCACAAAGGGCGTGTGCATGGAATTCCTCTCCTTACGCCACACAAGTTCCCTGCAAGCAAATGCCAGCTCTCTCTGAAGCTTTCACCCACCACCCCACACATTTATTAGGCAGATGAGGATCACAGAAGCTCCTTATAAGGTGATGGCAGCACAGAGGCCAGTGGGAAGCAGAGCTCCCAGGGAAAGCTCTCTGGCCATTTTCTGACTCCCTTCAACCATGAGTTTTCAAGGCAGAGCTTCAGCAGCATTTTTCATAAAGACAGTGGAAAGGTATCAAAATGAAGACTTTGCTGCCTGATTGCCTACCGTGTTTAAGCCATTCACAACACAGACTAGGAGGAATTCCCTGCATCCTACCATTTTTAAAGCTTCCATGTCCCACAGCACAGGCATCTCTAGTTACATCAGAACAGCATAGGTGCAGTCCAGGCTGAGAGCTCACAGGTAAGTTAAGTTTCCAGAAGCAGAATTGTTCCCCAGTTAGAATTTCCATATCCAGTCCCTCAGTAAAGAGTTTCTTCTTATGCCCAGTTGGGAATTTCAATTTTTCTGCATGCACAGAAAGATGATAAGCAGCTTAAGCTTCCATACCAACTAACTAGCACCCCTCAGTCCAGTTCTAGCATGGAACAAACCTTTGGCAAACTAGAGAAATTGCACCATTTGCAACCAAGAGAGATTAGTTCCCTAATTAATATCATCTTTGATGACTCATTATGCCAAAAGGGATAAAAACAGACCAATGATCTTCTCTGCCAAGAAATTACAGCTTGCAAACTAAACTATAAAAAGAACTGGTGGCATTTTTCCCAGGTCCCACCAGCAGCCACCAACATAAAATAGCAAAGCACACCTAAAGCTCTTCCTTCTCAGCTAAGCACGGCTTCACTCTTCTGAAATTAAGCAGCCTTGGAAGGAGAAAGGAAGTGATCTACTGTTTGCCATTTAATGCTAGCCTAGAGCTTTATAGGCTGCTCAGAGACAATAAAAAAATCCAGTGACTGGAAGAACAATCAAGAAAGAAGTTTTCTTTCATCTCTACTGCTCAGAGATGTCCGGCATGTACAGGAGCAGAGACCTTTACAAAAAGTCATGCAAGCAGTGAATGTCAACCCCAATCTCACAGGACACATTAATCAGAAAACCCATGATGATGTATTGGGACCTGGTTTTTAAGGGCTTGTTCAAACCTGCTTCAGCCCAAGGGAGGCAGCATAGCCAGCAATCAGCTCTCTAGATGAATAATCTGCCTTACCAGCTGTAGCCATCACGTACAGCAATGCTGTGCAACACAAGGGGCTGAATTCACACACCCAGGCCCACAGCAGCCAAACCATAGTGCATAGGTCTGACAGTCCCACAGCTGTGTGTGCAACCCTGTTACCTTTATGGTGCTGGGGTTTTTGCAGGAGTTTGGGGTTTTTCCCCCTGTAAACATTTCACAGGAGTGGAGACTGATGAGGCAGTGAGGTATGGCAGCAATACTTTCCGTTAAGCTCTGCTGATTGAATTGCTCCAGCCCTTTCCCTGCAGTATTTTCCCAGCCTCAGAAGCTCTGTTCCCCATATCTGTGAGGACAGAGGGCTCTGCCAAGCTTCTAGTGCAGTGCTTCAGCAGAACAGCACAGAAGAGAGACCACATGCTGATTATGAAAGTGGCAAAGCTTAGGCTTGAACAGCTTTTTCCTCCCCCTCCAACCTCTACACAGCTGAGTCAAACCCCAGAAGTTCCACATCATCTCAGGCTTGACAGCATTTCAGTACAGACCCAGGGGCAGAGTTTCACATCTCTCCTGAGAACTCGGAAGGAGCAGTCTTGGGCTTTGGTTGTGACTTTTCTCAGACACCCCGTTTCTCAAGGCCACTCTGTGACCTTCCTCTCCCACAAGGGCTTTGAGGAAGTACAAATACTCATCCAACCTGCACCATAGAAGAGGGGAAGAACAGTGCTTATGATGACATCCCAAAAGCCTTCCTAGACAGGCAAGAGTGTTGTTGCTTGTTCTGTAGCTCTGGAAAAAGCCAGTCTGTGCAAGGTCCCAGCAATGCAGCAGAGGTGACTTCCCAGCACAGCCCTCAACAGAGGCTGCCAAAGGTGCAAAGAGGGTTCCAAGGGTTGAGAGGCAGGACTGGAAAACATGGGAAGCCTGCTAGAACTTGGCCAAGGGACCATGTCTATACAGCCAGGTATACATCTCTAGGCTGGTGCAACTACAGCTTGTTGAAACCAGGCCGAGCCTCTGCAGAGGACCTGTTCAACCCTCTTGGAGAAGCTGCTCTCCCACAGCAGGAAACATGGATGTCTCCTTCACAAGGGAAACAAATAAGCCCTGCAGAGCATGGATGATAAACTGCTAATGTGACAAATGAGGACACTATGTCCTTTCTGCCTCCTCCTCTCCCAGCCCTGGAGAGATCACTTAAGGTCACTAATATTTCTAATGATCTGCTTCCAATGGGTCACCTCACTCATTTCACTCCATTTCACAGAAATAAAGGTGCCCTGGCTGCCTTTCACCACTTTCTTTCAGGAGGACAGAGGGGAACAAAAGCTGGTGCAGTCCTGCTGAGAGCCATGGGCCATCGTTACAGACTGAGCCAGCTCCAGCCCTTTCCCTTGTCCCCAAAGGGAATTTACTCAGCCACCTTCTCACTGCCATGGGAATGTCAGAACTGTGATTTACATGGAAAGGCTGCCAAAACTGGGATAATACAGGGCTAGTGGGCTCACCTTGGCTACTCGGAGAACCCATGGGAAAAGAGGAAGTTCAGACCATCTTCCCACCTGGCTTCCCACCATCTCCAGAGCTGGTCAGAAGCAGCCCATTTTTCACCCTCTAGCTAAGGAAATGCCTTTCAAAGACCCTACCACCCTGGCTAGAGGTCTGCAATTCTGCCACCCATGAGCTTACAGCATTAATTATTCTTGGGGCATCTCAAGGCATCAGATGCAACCTCATTGCCTGCTCCAAAGTCCTTTGCTGGAAGGACGAGGGAGGCGAGCACCTCCTGGCCCTGCAAGGAGCTGCTGACTCCAGCAGGAGTGAGCAGCCAAGAGGCTGTTTCCAGAGAGACAGGCTGCTGTTATCAGCTCCCCAGAGATGAGTGTGCAAAATACCTGGCATATCATCCTCCTTGGATCATTTGTATTCAATTGTATATCCAAGAGGGAAGGGGCGGGGGGAAAGAGGCTCTTGACTTTTGTTCAGGAAGAAGAGATAAGGTACAAGGAGAGGAAGAGTGATTTTTTACAGCCCCAGCAAATAGTTATTTACTTCCTAATGAAGTGCTAGTGCAAACACTGAATATAATCCAATGAGTAAGAAAGGCCACTGGTTACTGGGTTTCAGATAAATGTTTTCCAATGCCCAATTAGAAAGATAAGTGCATATTGAAGGAGAAAAATGGGTTCACACACCACTGCAGTCAGGATGCTGTACTTTTGTGTATCAACAATGCTTGGCCAAAGACTTCAAGCAATCATGGAACAATCTCATTTCCCAGAAGAGTGAGACAGAGTGCTTAAACACAGTGTGTTTAAAACTGTCATTTAAAAACTGAAGGGTGAAAAAACAAAAAGGGTGAATCTTTGTATTTAAAAGATCTGTTTATAAGAGAGATGTCAGCCCAAAAGCCAATGGGCACAGCCAGGTTTCAAAGTGCACTCACTGTCTGTGATGAGATGGAAGCATGGTTGGTTTCACAGGGACTCCTCCAGCCACAAGGCAGCCCAAGACACCCCAAGAAATGCATTCCCCCCAAAAAAACATCAGCCCTCATACTTCTAAAGCCTGGTCACACCATGATGTGTTTCTAAATGCAAGGCCAGAGCCCATGGAAATGAGCTCTGCATCACTGGTGGTGCACAGTGAACTTACCCAGGGCATATCCCACCTCCTCTGTACAGCCCTGCTGCCAAAATGCCTTTAAGAATTTGGTCATGGGTTATGCACTCAGAAATCATCTTTTCTTTTCATGGCCCAGAAGTTCAGCTTTCCAGACAAAAGTTTAATGCTTATTTTTAAGCAGAAGAGATTTGCCAGCACAAACTAAGAGATAACAAGCACTTTAGTCAGCAGTCAACGAGACAAACACGATAACCTGGCAGCAGCATTGCACTTCCTTCTCCACATCATGCCTTCTCCATACATCCTGGGGGACACAAAGTGCCTCTGCTGGAAAGATGCTCATTGTGTTGGGTGACTACAGGAGTGACCATAATGCACTGGAATAGACACACCAGGGCACAAAAAGGCAAAATAAAAAGAAACACTGGACCAGGAGCCAGAACTGTTCAACACAACTACATGGCAGTTTTGGGATACGAGCTCCTGATCTCCTGATCTCTCTACATAAAGTGCATTCACACGGAGCTTTCAGATACATCTTATAACATTGTATAACACTGTTTTCTTTGGTTTTGAATCCAAAGACAGTTTGCAAGAACACTATTTTTAAAGAAATTATTCTGGACATGAGCAAGTGTTCTGTGTTGGAGATGGGCACAGCAAAACTGGGACGCAAGAGAAAAACAGATAACCCCCTCTGACAGGTTTTAATAGGTTTTAGATAAATTTTTATATAATTTACACAGAGACACTAGCACACATTTAGAATTCAAGCACACAGAACTCCATAAGGCAATAATTTAGAAATTCCCCTGCCAAGAAGTTACGTATTATCCCTAGTCCCTCGATTACTTTTGCTGAATAACAGTCACTGAACACTAAGCCTGTGCATTTTTTTGAAGACATGGGTTTGCTTTTTCCTGATCCAAATACAGAACAAAAACAGGATCATAATTTACCATAGAAGACAATGAAAATCTTATCGTTGTAAATATATGTAGTGAGATAATACAAATCCTGTTCCTTGGTATTTCCCCTCCACCCTCTATTCCTACTACTACTTCTTCCAGCTTTAGGGCCTGTCCCCTGCTTGCATGGAAGATTGACGCCCATCTTAAAGCCATAAATTACTCACAAACAGCTACTGAAAGTAGCAATGACCGTAGGGTAACACTTCCACAAAGCAATAGAGCTTCCTGGCAAGCTGATAAGAGTTTCCTGTTTTCAGTCTTGAGTTGGGTTTTTTTGCCTCTGATAAAAAATTTGACTCTCAAAACATCTCGAAAGGAAGGACTGACAGATTTTTTTTCCCCTCCTCCCCTAAACATGTTGTGTTGTGAAAATTTGTTCTCTTTTGCTGAATGTGAAATGGGGACCAGGTTCAAGAAACTCAAGTGCACCAGCTGAGACAGCAGGTGAGAGAAGCACATGAAGTCCTTCCCCACCTCAGGATGATGAACTGGCCTTGGAGCTCACCTTTAGTCCTGCCCTGTGCTCTCACCTCTCAAGTTCTGCATTTTGCACTCTGGCAACACTCACCGTTTCTATCACAGGCAAAAATCCCCACAATCTCCAGGGACACAAGCTCTGCAGTTACCCCTCTTACTGTGGTGGCATGACCCCTGTCGCCTCTGGGCACCTCTGGAAGCCTGAGGAGAGTGACCAGGTGGGCAGCTCGTTGTGCTTAGGGCCATCCTGCCCTGTGTCATGTGAGGGACCTTGGACACAGGTTTGCATCTGAAATCCTGAAGTCCCCAACCAGCTCTCCTGACCTGAGCTGTGCTTGCAGCAGCCCAGGGCTCCATGGGAAGCCCACTCCTTTCCTCACCTCAGGGCACCTTCTGGACCTGCTGTCCTCAATTTCTGGGGTGAGACCATAAGTTCAATATCTGGGACAAACAGACCATATCAAATGCAGGAATACCTCTCTTTTACCCCTTCCATTTAGGTGCTGTCCTTACACAGGAAGCTTCTTATCCAAGGGGTTTTGGCAGAGGATTCAGTCACATACCCGTCCTCATCCTGACCCAAAAGTGTTCACAGGTATCTTTATTTTCACTGGCTCCATATGCCTCTCTTTTTCAGAGATAGGAGAAAAATCATTGCACAGACTTGATACAACATCAAATACGGATACACGATATCCCCTGGGAACACCACAGTCCCACACAGGATTTTAACATTTAATCTCCCATAATCATCTCTCCTTGAAAGAGGAACAGTCAGCAAATATAGCCCACAGCAGAAATGAAATAAAAATAACTTTAAATGCTCTATTTGTCCTCTAGTATGCAGCCCCTACCATCAGGAAGGACAAGGGCCAGGCTAGAGTCCTCAGCTTCTCCATAACAGGTGCAGCCTGGACAGTTTTTATAGCAATTATGAAGGGGCAAAACAGCAAGGTGATGTTTTACAGCACAAAACTTTTTAAGAATAAGCAAGATAATTTTGTATAGTGAAGTTCAAACTAGATTGCACTCTGTGGAGGAAGAGCAGCCAGTGTTTTCTTCCAAATCAGACTGGGCACCATTTCACATCACTTCTCCTTTAAGCCAAATTTCATCACTTCACCTTACAGTAAGTGGCAGAAGTGAGAAGCACTTACACAACAGACCAGAGATCACTGACCTGCATTTTTAGGGGGCTTTCAGACATTCACTTTCCACCTGCATTCATTCACACACAGGGCTGCCCAAAACAATTTAATCGCTTGCCCACATTAGCTGGCAAGGCTGAGAGAGGCTCTTCACATATACCCCTTTCAGTACATGAGAAGAAAATCAAACAATGCTGCAACATTAAATTTCAAGACATGCAACTGTCCAGGCCAGCCACAAACAGGAGCAGTGCTGAATGCTGCAACTCTACCTTCTCCCAAAACCAAAAAGTCATCTTCTAAAAGTGACACCACAGCTGAGACAAGCCAGGCAGCTCCTCCTAGCCCCAGATACTCAAAAGTATCCAAAACCATCACCAAATGCTTTCTCTTCATTCACTCTCCTTCTCCTTCCTTAACTTTCCTACCTGTTCTCCAGGAGCCATTCCCTCTCGAGAGCCTAGCTTTCAGCAAGCAACCCAACACCACCATTCTCTATCCATACTTTCAAACCATCCTGTAATCTCACTAAGGAGGAGGAGACTAGCTCAGGTGAAAGAAATTCTGCTCTCAAACTTCTATGCACCTGAGAAGCCAACACCCTTCTAAAGCACCCAAAGCAATTTGGCTAACTCAGGCTGCTCAATACTTACTGGGATTATCGTTCCTGATGGAGGTTGAATATGCCCTCAAATAATTATTCTAATCAAACTACCTTTTACAACATATTTTGCAGCCAAAGGCTCAGTGTGAATCTTTGTTGCAGAAAAAAAAGCAGACAGGAGGTATGTTGAACACATATATGTGTGTATATATATAAATATATATATACACACATATATATAAAAGGTTAGTGTGGTCAGCCAAGAGGTCTGAACTTCATGATTCATTTTACCCAGTGACTTTTCTGGATCCAGTTTAATTGCTCTTTGGAAGCCAAGCAAAAAGCCTTTTGGTCCAAGGTCCAACACAGGAAACTCTGAAATGAGCTGCCTTACAGAAATGCTGAGCAATTGCCATCAGGGCCACCTTCGCTGTCCCTGTGGGATTTGTGTCAGTGATACCCTACACCACAGAGCTGGTGAAGCTGGTGCAGCCCAGAGGAAAGCCCTGCTTCAGCTGGCAAAGGCCTGAGATGTCGAGAACAAAAGCATAGCTGCAAATGGGCTTCATTTGTTGTACAAATCACAGTGGTAATGAAAACACACAGCCACAAGGCTGGTTTTGGCAGTCACTTTTCAGTGTTGGACTGCAGGAAAGGAAGAGGTTTAGGGATTGTGGCTTAGGGGTTTTTCATTACTACAGATCCCAGAGAACTTTGTAAAGCAATGCTCAGATCCAGACCAGATGTGCCAGTTCATCCCCTGTGGGGCAGCAGACCCAATGCTGGAAACTCAGTCAAGGCAGACCCTCATGGTGCATCTCTACATCTTGTGGGACCACCTGGATGCAGAAATTTTGGTCAGAGAAAGACCTGGGCTGGGCATAAGGCAGTGAAGCTGACAGGGCAATCAGAAACTGAAGGATTTGTCTCCGAAATGTTAAGGAGCCACATGAAGAAGGAACCTCTTCCCACTTGTCCAAGGCTCAGGCCTTGGCCACAGCACTGATCCAAGGCGATTGATTGATTTATTTAAGCAACACTCATAAAACTCACTGAGAAGAGAAAAACCCTACAGCAGAGCAGATCCCACTGAGAGCAGCCAGGGATAGCAGGGATAGATCTTGTTCACCATCAGATTCTCAATCCAGGGAGTGACAGGAACTAGGCATCAGAGGAGAAGCTTTAATTTTAGCCTGCACCCACAGAGCATATATTTCCCTTTTATTTTTATTCTGAACTTCATGTAAAAATAGGATTTCCTGCTGCCCGATAAGGGATTCCTGTTTTTGTGGCAGGTCTGCCTTCTTGGGAAGCCGGTGCCTATGGGGTTATGGATGGGCTCTTCTGAGCACGGCAGCCCAGCTGAGGGGGAAGCTTGGAGAATATTCGGGATTTACATTGCTCCTGCTCGCCTTCAGGGAAAAAATAAAGTGGCTGTGCCCCCCTTCTTCGATGAATCACCACTAAGTTTAGCATTCCAGAACTCTGTTTTGGAAAATCTCTATTTGCCTGCATATTTTTAGTAGGAGGGGTTTGGGTTTGCATCCTTCCCAGGTAGATTTTTGTCACTTTGCCGGGCTCCGAGGAGGCGTTTCCTGCTTTGTGAGCCTGGTCATCAACCGGGAGATAAATATAAGCACAGAACAGGCATTCTTCCCATTCCTCCCACCCTTCCCACTCCCACATTCCCCAGCACACCCACGCTCCCCAACAGCCCCTGGAGCTGTAGGGAGGAGCAGCACGTATGGACCTGCCTCGAGGGGCTGCTCCCCACCTCCACCTGTGCTCTGCAGGACACAGGAGTGTCACAATTCCAGGACAGGCTGTTTCGAGCCCCAATGCCAGTTATTGTCAGCCTCCTGTAATGCGAAGGCATCACTCTCCTCAGCTATGTCCACCCTGAGAAGACACTCACGCACCAAAAACTTATTCCAAAGCCACCAGGGTCACTAGGAAAGCAAGACCTCTGGCAAAGGCTCTGCTTCCCACCAGCTCTTATTTTCTCCTTGTCTGCTTTTCTCTGTGACCAGGCAAAAAGTCCTCAAGTTCTAAAAGGAGATGTGTCAAGAGGAACATGAAATGGAATTCATGCATTTGCCTGGTGCTGAGCAGAAGTTTCCCTCGACCCCCAGCAAGCCATTCCTGTTGGCAAGCGAGCAAAAGGGAGTGAGAGTTTTCCTTGCAAAGAGGAAAAGTGCATGTTTTTTCCTTTTAAGAATAAATCTTGATTCTCTCAGTGGGGCAGTGGATGTCAAAAATGTGGCTGCCAGGACTGAAAGCAGCTCTGGCTGCAGCCCATCCCCAAGACACCCTTTAATGTTGCAGGGAGCTGCCAGAGAAGCACAGACTGGAGAGGCTTCCCTCCTCCTCTCACGGGTTTGGATCCAACAGGGTTGCTCCCAGGGACTTGACCTCACCATGTGAAAAGACTCAGAAATCAATCTGGGCAAGGACAGCCCAGTAAAGAAATGTCCCTTTAGGTCAGCCTGAGAAACAGGACTGCTGCTATTGCCCAGGGCATGGGCCAAGAGCTGTCTGTCTGTGCTGGGGAAGCTCCAGTCTTCAGAATGGAAGGATGTGTTCTGCAACCATGGGAAGCTTCATGCTAACTCCTCCATGAAACAGGGAAAACGCAACCACAGGTCTGACCCACACATGGACATCTCAGCCCAGCTCCCAGGCTCATTGCCATGGAGCTGTAGCACTTTGGCATGCATACAGGCCTTAGCTGGCTTTCTAAAAATGATTTGTCCTGATACAAAAGTTGAAATATTTTTTACTTATATAAGACCAAGGGAATGGAAATGTTGAACTACCAGAGAACCACCACTGCATCACTTTTATTAATTAGTGGAAAAGGGAAAGGTAAGCTTTCTAAAAAGGCATTAAGAACTGTTTCTCTTGTGGCAGTGCACTACAGCCTGTGAGTTTCCATCCCAGCACCCTACAACACCGTGATCAGAGGCAGGACTGAGCCTGCCAGGGACAGAGCTCCCTGAATTTATACCAGGGATATTTATAGAGGCAGCTGGCACTGGCAGCTCTCCGGGGACACCAGCATGGTCTTCTGCAAAGGAGCTGCTGGCGATACAGTAAGAAAGTGGGAATGTGCTGGAGCAACACCAAACCACCAGCCAAGACTCCAAAAAAAGCCTCAGGAGTACCCAAGGGCCAGTCTCAGGGGTATTTCAGTGCTCTGCTCCAATTAAACCCCTTGGGCAGGGGCACCACGCCAACATTGATCCCAGCACTCAGCAGCTGGTTAAAGTATTGTTGAATCATCCATGTTGAAAAAGACCTCGAAGATCATTGAGTCTAACAATTAATCTTCCACTGCCAAGGCCACCACTAAGCCATGTCCCTAAGGGTCACATCCACATGGCATGGATTCTACAGAAACTTCCCACTTCTTCCCTGCTGGCTTGCCCTCCCTCAGAGGCTGAAGCAAGTGGTGGATGCCTCCCTAAGGGTGTTTTACCCAAGGGACCCTCTTCAGCATTCATCTTTGTCTCCTTCTTCATCTTCTTCAGGAGAATGAGCTGAGGATGCTCAACTGGGGTACAACAATCAGTTGGGGTCAGAAGCTCCCAAAGGCAAAACCTGCTGCTAGATCTTAGGTAAGAGTTAGCAATGGTGCAATTGAAATCTGTCTCCAAAGAGTTCCCAAAATGCAATTTGTTCCCACACTTTGCATTCGCAGGAAAATAGGTGTAGGGGAAGATGAAGGCTTGTAGAATCAGAAGGCTGCTGGGGTGAAAGATGTGTTCATCCCTCCTGGGTATTTCCTTCAGGCACAGAGATCCCTGAACCATTTAATGGTTTTCCTGGCCTGTCAGCTGAGAGTTTCATTGCCTGCTTTTGAATTCAGCACTTGGGGCAGGTGGAGCACCAGAGCACGACTTTTAACAGCTGCTGCATTTTAAGCCCTGGATTAGTTAGCAGAGCTGAAATCCTTTGAGCTTTTTTAGACCAATACTGCCTCGACTCACATACCTGCTGCTTCCTTAATTGTGGCTGTATGTGAAATTAGGGTGATTTGCTCATTTGTAAATTTTTTCTTCTCAAGTGGTTTTTCAGTGTTTCCAGGCCTTCTCAATCATTACATCATGGTTTTGTTCTATGGAAATGTGATGTGCAGGTGGCAAGAAGCTACTTCGCTTGTCTCCAGCCTGTCTGGAAATATTTAAATCAAACGAACCTCAGCATATATGGGGAGACAAACATCAGAGAGGAGAGGCTGGGAACTGGTTATTTCCACAGAATGAAAATAAATCCAGAAATGCCCAATTTACAGACAGGCAAGATTTACTAATAGAAGTAAAATAATTGGAGGAGGAGGCAAGTTTTGGCTGCATTTGCCAATTTTGAATGAAGGAGGAAAGCCACTTCCCCTCTTACTTCTTCTAAAAGCTCTGGGAAAAAAAAACAATAGGAAGAGAATTTTCTCTTTTCTTCACTTTTAGGTAAAAATAACCCTGAGGAAATAAAAAAAAAATCTGAACAATTTTGACATCAAGAAAGGGGGTGTTGAACCCAGCTGGAGTTACAGACTGCAGTGGAGCTGCGAGTTCCTGGCACTGTCTCACAGCACTCGCCCCAAGATGAAGCCAGCAGAGCCACCCCAGGAGCTGCCAAGGCTCTGTGAGCCAAGAAAATTCCTCTTCCATGACCTGTTGCAGGGCCATAGTGCCTCGGGTTCACTTATTCTTTCTGCTACCTGACCTTTCCCTATGGGACAAGCAGGTGATGCTTTCTGCAAGTGAGCGATGTAACAAATTAAAAAACAGAAGAAAACCGTTTTGGGGCACTTTTTGGAAGCTTCATGTTGTGCCTTGCCATGATGGGCTGCTCAGTTCCTGTGAAGACAGCTCTGGTATACATTTGGTTTGCAGGAGCAGCTTGGAAATAGAGGAGATGAGGGCAGAGCATCCCTCAGCTCCGTGCAGCTGGACAGCGGCAGGAGGCTCTAAAATCCATAAGATTCGGTCTCAGGACAAGGGACACTCTGTGTGTGGTGTGCCCCAAATGAATCCTGTGCTCACTTGTGCTCAGACAAGGCGTGTGTTGAGGCAGGGGGCTCTGCCAGCCCCAGGATGGGGTTGCACATCCTGATCCTCACTGGCTCTGTCCCGGAGTTGCTGTCAGTCCTGTTTGCAACTGCTAAATCCCATTCATTGCAGGAAGGTGTGAGAGAGCAAGAGCAAATGGGGGGGACACAGGCACGACCAGCTGGGTGTCCCTGGCAGGGTCAGGTACCTGATACCCTGGTTAGGGGCGGTGGGAGCCCAGCAGGGCAAGCCCAAAGCCCTGCAGCCAAATCTTGATGCCTTGTGTCTTGCCAGTGCCATGCCAAGAGGAGCTGAGCTTCTGGGAAAAACACAGGAAAGCAGAATTTCAGTTTGTGGTTCACATCCCACAGACTCCAAAAACAACTTGTTGGATAGGAAGTGTGATGAGGCCACCTCCCACTGTCCACAGCCCCACATCCCAGTGGGAGAAACAAAGACAGTAATATAGGGCTGTCACTGGGGACCAAGCTCTGCCCTTCCTGTGCGTCTAGCCCCAAATTAATGTCACCAACAGAGAAAAAACAGGCATTTGTGCCCCTGCCATGCCCTCCCCATCTGGACCACAGTGCCAATGCTATCCCACACATCCCAGGAGTGCCATCAAGAGTCTTCTGGCAGCCACTTCAGGAGTCCACTTGTCCCACACCATCTCTCCCCAGGAGTAGCAGTAGATGTGTCATTTTCCTTTCACAGGACACAAGCAGCCTTATCCAAATATAAACAACCTGGGAGTATTTGCAAGCTTATTGTCTGGACAAAAAAGTAAAACAAACAGACCTTAAACCCTTTTCCCCCTGACACTTCTGGTCTGGAGTCAGGGCCGTAGGCTCCAGAGTTCCCAAAAACATCGCTCATCAGAAATAGCATCCTACTAAACCAGGTGTGGAGGTGGCCCCAGCAAGCCATGCCACCACCTCCTCCTCCACAAGTCACTGAAGAACCAGTCAAGAGACCTCTGAATATTTAAAGAGTTGCTGTATAAATAATGAAAACAACCAGCAACCAAGGAAAAGTGATAGCCTGCAGTGTCATGGGGCAGCATTCCCTTGAGAGAGGCCAGGAACACTGGGCAGATGTCTAGGTGCACTCCCAGACAAGTTCAGCTCTCAGGAGCATCAGCAAAAGCCAGTCCCTGGGTCACAAGCTGCCTGAGAATCCATTCCCCCATGTCCAGCAACAGACATGGGTGAGAGCTTTCCTCACCTGATCAGGCAGCACAAAAAATGATACAAAAAGGGGAAGATGCTGCTGTAAACAAAGCAAAAGTGCTTCTCTCCCCCCAAAAAACAGGGAAGGCATGGGGTGTGAAGCCTGGGGAAGCCATTTTGCAGTGAGAGAGCTGTGGCTCAGGAAAAGAGGACCCATGGGAGACACAACCCCAAATTCCAGATCCCCTCTTCCTTTGCCTGTCTCCTCCCAGCCCACACCTCCCTTTCCCATCAGGGACTGCAGCAGGAGATCAAAGTCCGGTTCCAGTGAGTGATGTTTTACAACAGAGGTTTTCTTCCCACCATCCCGTTTTTCACCAGCTCTATTTCAGGAGATTTTGAGATGTTTCAGATGCCAAGCTCCTCTGTGCTGCCCTCAGCAATGCCACTGTGGCCACTCAAGTGAAAACTTTCCCACCTCTGTGAAGTCGGGGGCTGAGCAGAGGCTGTGTCCCCATGTTGGTGGGGTGTTTAAGTGACTCCTGAGGGCTCTTTCAGGATCCCTCTCCTTACTCAGGTCCCAAAGGGAAGAATAGTCCAAAGAGCAGAGCTGTCTATATGAAATAAAATTCACATTAAAAAATCAATGAGATTTGAAAAAAGCTGAAAGCTGAAGGACTGGATTTTCTAAATTACCACACATGCATGGGCACTGCCTGGTTTGTCTGGGAGTACTTTGGGTTTCTCCCATGCAGTGCTAAAGAGAGAGGAAGGTGAGGAGGCGCTTGGGACACAAAGCAAGACTCAGATCTGGTTGGAGAAACACTCCGTGGTAAAAGATCCTGTGATTTCAGGTGGCACCACAAAGCTCCATCAGGAGATGCTGGGATGGAGGCGATGGCTTCTGGTCCCATGGTAGGTGATGGGATGGATGGCTGCTGGTCTCATGGCAAGTGATGGGATGGATGTGATGGCCACTAGTCCCATGAGCATCCTTCCCCTGCATACATAGATCCAGACACAGGCTATTTTTTCCCATGGGATTCTCATCTGCTACTGCAGAGAGGTAACGGCTGCAATCCCCACACTTTTTAAAATGTTGAGTCCCTTGATTCCCCCCTCCAGGAAAATGTCCTTATCCTTAATAAAACACGGAGAGAGGGCTCCTCTGGATGGGCACATGGCAGAGGCTGCATCCTCTCTCCTCCACCATTAGGTGCTCTGGTTGATGTGGGCCTAGCTGAGACAGTGCAAAATTTAACAGCTTATGCAGTAAATAAGCAGAGCCCTCTCAATAGAGCATCACTAATTACCTGAATCCTCCCTAAATTACCAATAGTTCATGGCACCCTGTATATCCTTGTGTAATAGCCTTAGAAAACAATGACACTCAGCTCTGGCATTCGGCCACACAGCTTGATGGTAATTGCAAAGCACTTTGGATGTTCATGAGCCTTTTCTAAATAAAAAAAAGAAATCTAAAATGTACATTTCCCCCAATGACTCTGCTCTAGGGTGTATTAAAAGCAGCACCTTGACTCAGCCTGCCACATAAACATCCTGCTGCCCCTGGACAGCCCGATACTGTCTTCCTCCCAGGATGAGGAGCTGAATAAGAAGTGACAATCACAGCTCCTGCCCGCGGGAAAACAGGAAGCGCCAGAGCTGTACAACCACTCCAAACATTGTCCTACCTGCTCCACTCCTTGGGTGCAATGGGAACTTGCTTTCCCTTCCTTTCCACATTGCATAACTATTTCTGGTCCAGTGCTTCTCAGTCCCAGGATGCTGCTGTGTGGGACAGTCCTTCCAGCCTTTGGCTTTTCCCTGCCTCCCAAAGCCAGCCTGGTGCTCCCTGTCCAATGCACAAGGACAGATGTCCACCTTCCAAATCCACTGCTAGCAGTGGCAGCGCTGTAAGAACTGGAGAAGATGGACTCAGGGTGCTGGGCAGATTGGGTCACCCACATCTGGCAGGAGCTAGAGTGAAGAAAATCCCAAATCCCACCAGAAAGCAGCTGAGTTGGCCAAATTTGGGAATGACCATAAGACTGAAGGATCTGATGCTTACACATAGGCTCCAGCTCATGCACTAGAGTGCTGAACCTCATCCTTGAGAGCAAGATAGCCCTGTGGGTGGGTGATGGGGTGTGTGCCCAACCCTCAAAGGAAACTGGGCAGCCAAGGTTCTCCACGGGCACAGAGAGGAGCTCTGGGAACCCAGAGATATGATGGAAAAGAGGCCACTTGCAGAACCCACAGTTTATTCACAAATACCCACTCCCACCCTTGACTTTTTGGGTTGATTTCAAAGAATCCTTGTCCTCAGTGCAATGCATCCCCAGCCAGCAGCCTGGCAGCCCTGCTCTCAGGACCATCCTTCCCAAAGACCAGAGGCTTTCCATATTACACGATGCTCTGGGACCAGGGAGCTTTGTTCCTCCTCCAACTGCTTCCACATTTCTGCTGAGAGATGGGCCCGAATTTGCTTACAAAACACACAGATGTCATATGCAAGTTTCCAAACAAGAAGAGGGATAAGGTTTCCTCTCCGCTCTTCCTTTCCTCACAGTGTGAAAACATCCCTGGCCAAATGAGGCGGTGTTTGCCATCACTTTGCAAAGTTCACATTCCCACAAGGCAGGCATGAGGAGGAACAAGGGGGGGAACCATCACATCAGTGCCCACGGGTCATGGTCACACAAGACAATACTTTGCAAAATTTGGAAGTGGGAGGAATGTGGGAAGGCTGAAGAGGAGGATGTTTATTAACCTAAGAGAATATCTCCAAAGGGTTTGCGTCCTGTGAGGAGAAAAAGGGAGCCCAAGGCAATGTTGTTCAAGGTATTGGTGGGAAAAAAATCTGGATTGCCTTTTTCAGGCAATCCTACTGCTAGTGTAAAGAAGAAGAGAATGTTTTTTTCTCACATTCATGGTAGTGTGGGTTTTCCTAAATTACGGGAAGCTTCATATAAATCCCCCAACTAATTGCCCCGTGGAATTGCATTAAATAGTAGGATGTGAATGTATTTCCACACCTGACTCAGCCTCTGTGCCCAAAAAGGCTGCTGATTCCCTACAAGTGTATAGCAGGAAGCCTTTCAGACCAAGAAGTGCAGTCTCAGCCTTGCTGGCTGTTGCTAAGTGGTGAATGGAAAGCAAAGAGGGGAAGCCCAGCAGTGAGTTTCAGTAAGTGTCCACAGACACCTGAGAAAACTTTTTGGCACAACACAAAAAAAAAAAAAATTGAAAAGAGATTCCAGGGGGCAAAAAATAAAATAATTTTTAAATCACCATTTAAATGGCAGATACGAGTTACCGGGAGGAGAGATTAAACTCTGATGTAACTTGGGAAGTTCAGTTTCCTTGCAATGCAAAGCAAAGGGGGTTTTCCACGATTTCTTTCTGCCCCTCAGACAGAGAATGTCTCTTTGCTTTCACTTTATGACTGTAAAATAAAAACCAGCTGCATTTCTCCCTACCCATTGCAGCTGCCCTTCGGCTCGCTGGGGTTGTAGTTGGGACAGTCCCTGCTGAAATGTAAATGATGGCCATTCACACCAAGCATCCCCAGCTCTGGCTGTACCGGGATTCCCCCACATTTGGGGCGCACGGACACACGCAGCACGGTCTAGCCACAAGACCTGGAGGAAACATCTCCTCCTCGCTGTAGAAAGGCTTTAAAAGGCACAAATGTGGCCAGGGCAGCTGTGAAGGGCGGCTTCCTCGGGCACGGAGCACCCTCTGCTGGGAAAGCCATGGAGCACCGGGAAAGCCATGGAGCCCCCTCTGCTGGGAAAGCCATGGAGCACCGGGAAAGCCATGGAGCCCCCTCTGCTGGGAAAGCCATGGAGCACCGGGAAAGCCATGAACCCCCTCTGCTGGGAAAGCCATGGAGCACCGGGAAAGCCATGGAGCCCCCTCTGCTGGGAAAGCCATGGAGCACCGGGAAAGCCATGGAGCCCCCTCTGCTGGGAAAGCCATGGAGCACCGGGAAAGCCATGGAGCCCCCTCTGCTGGGAAAGCCGCGGTTGTCCTGGGGAGAGGAAATCCGCCCTGGCACAGCCCTCAGCAGGTCCGGGCAGGCGGAATTCCATCACTCGAGGTGACTCCTTGGCGAAAGGAAGGAGCAGCACGTCTGTCTGTCTGTCTGTCTGTCTGCCTGCGTGGAGTGCACCCCCTTTTTCTGTATAATGAGGTCTCTGTACCTCTGTGGCCTCGGTCACAGGTCTTGAACACAAACAGCAGTTCATCACTTCCAGTCCGTGGCTCACCATCGACCTGCCATATGGCACTGGCTGTGCCCTGTCACCTCCCCTGCCACAGCTTCCAGCTTAAGAGACCCCCAGCACCACAGGGCCAGGACCCATGGCCCAGCCCCAGCTGCTCCCCACAGCTCCGCTCCCCGGCAGTGCCTCACTCAGTGCCAAAGGCAGTGGAGAACAGGGAATATCAGGGGACCAGGGACATCTGTGCGCTCGTGGCTCTGCAGGACCCTGCACAGAAGCGGGGATGCAGGGCCTGCTCCTCACAGCACTGTCATCTGGCACGGCACAGACACTGGATAAAAATGCAGATTCTGCCTCAAAATCTCACACTGTAAAGGCAGGCAGGAGGCGCCTGCTGCGCCTCAGGCCATTTCCCTGCCCCTACCGAGCTGCTGCCCAAACAGTACTTTAACCCAGCTCAGGCTGGGTGTGTTTAAATAAACACGGGAGGTTCCCCAACACCGTTGCCTCTGTCCCGAGCTGCTCAGCAGCACTGAGCACCCAGCACACCCCAGAAATGCGCTTCCTTCCCCGCCTCGGCCTCTCGGCCGCCCTGGCCATCGCCGCCTTCCTCAGCTGGAGGCTGCTGCTCCAGACCCCGGCCCGCAGCCACCGAGGTAAGGCCTGGCCACCACGGCGGCTCTGCACATCCAGCAGCCCCTCTGTGCCGCGGGGGAAGTGATCTGGAGCTTCTTCCAGTGGGTCTAGGTAGGCAAATGCCGACAGGACAGAAAACACCCTTGGCATGGTGTTTGTGGAGAGAGGCCTTGCTGTAGGGCCCTGCAGCATTATGTCCTTAGTGGGGACATTGATCTCAGATGTGGTGGGGAAAACAGGTGTCAGGCTGCTGGAGGTAACTCCCAAAACTTTTGTTAGGAAAACTTCTGTTGTTTTGTTGTGAAATGCTGTTGGGAAGGCAGAAGGTAGCAGGGGCATTGGTGGTTATTGCATTTCTTGCCTAAAAAGTGCAGCATTCCCCTCCAGTTCCCATCATTCCAGGGCAAAGTCATCACTGGATTTTGAAGACATTGTCATTCTGGGGCTGGGTGAGTCAAAGAGCAGCTTGGCATAGCTTCAGGCACCATTGTGTTTCTTCCTGTGTTCCTGATGTCTTTTGCTTAATTTCAACTGTGCTTCTCTGTTTTTAACTGCGCTGCTCTGTACAAGAGCCTCCCCAAATATTTAACTTCCCAAGGACGCAGAGCAAACCATCAAACTGTCTCCCCAGGGCTGCCAGATGCCTGCACTGAGCAGATGAGGCAGATGTGCTGCTGTTAAAAAAAAATAAACTAACAAGGCAGGCATTAATCTTCCACATTCAAACCCACTCAGTTTGCACTCTTATCCTTTCTGTTTCACAGAATCCAAACACTTCACCTAGGTCTTGCTCAGCAAAATGTGGAGGAGACAAGCGCTCGCTGTTTTAGCTGGTTTTTGACATTTAGCACAATAACAAAATCTAAGTGACGAGGGGACATGCAGGACGTGGGGTTTTTGTCCTGGTTCATTTTTTTGTGTGAGCTGTCTCTCCAGAGCTTTGGGCCTTGCAAAGCTGTAATGCAAGCAGTGGTATTCCCAGATGAGGAGAACTGTGCAAAGAGAGGGTGATTGAGTGGCGCTTCGCAGGTTGTAAAAGAAAACCGACTGCCCCTTGAATGTGATATAAATAGAAGTGCTGGCTTTCACAGTCCCTTTGCAGCCTGTAAACTAGGCAAAACACACTAGTGATTCCTACATCAACACACTCTTTCAAAGTGGCAAAGTCCATATTACAACAAAGCATTTCCAGCTGCAGTTCAGACTGAGAGATGTGCCAGGACAGGAGGCATTTACTGCCTTACCCTCTTTCCTGTGAAAACATAGCCACAGCTCAGTCAATTCCGTGTTGCTGAGTCCAGGCAGCTAGAGGTCACACAGATGGAAGTGCCAGGAGAGAAGACATCCTTTATGTACCCCCTTCACTTAGCAGCATTTAGGTTGAGCACAATACACTGTGGCTCTGTATCTTCTTTTCCATATAGACCTACTCACACTTTTTTCACTCTCACATCTTAATTGCAAATGTCCAGCAGCTGTGCCTGTAGATAAAGGCTCTAGAAGTAAAAGCCAGTCAGAGCTGCACCTTTCCCTTACCACACGTAAGCCACATCAAGCTCATTTCTATCTGTTCATCATCTGCTGCATCTATCATTGTGTTGTTTGGATCTCGGAGCCTGAAGGTTAGCGCAGCTGTTTCTACAGAGGGCTGGAAGAGGAACAGGTAGCAGCACAAGTGACTCTCGTTGAACTGCCTCCTTACAACTGCCACCGGGAATTTGGCTGGCAGGCCAGGGGCAGCCACGCTTGTCTTTCATCCAGTACACTGAGCACACCAGCCCAGTGCTCTGCGGCGTTGTTCTTTGCCTTTGGTAAGCTGTCACTTTTCCATTCTCCTGGAGGCTAATCATCGTCTACTACTCACAGAGAGCACTCCGCCCACAGTGAAGTGCTCCAAAGCATTTGCTTCTGCTGAAACGCTCCTGGGCCATGCACTTTCCTTCTACACAACACGTACCACACCATTCTGCTGCTCTTGTCATCTGGATCGAAACGGAAAGCTTCTTGGCTACATCTCATGCAGAGAATTGCGCCTAAGCGTCAAGCTTATCTGGAGCTTGCCTATGAAATTTGAATTTGCACCCAAATTAAAGAGGCTGCTCTCTTTCTTTTACCGCCTGCAAAGTGTGCCCAATCGCCACGCTCTTTGCACTGTTCATCTCAGCTTTTAATATCACTGTGCAAATTACAGCTTTGCAAGGACTAAAGCTTGGGAGAGACATCTCACACAGAAAAATGTGCCGGGACAAAAATATTTTCTTCATGTCCCCTTCTTGTTGTCCAGATTGTGGTGCTATGTCTAATGTCCTGGACATAGAACGACTAATCCAGCAAGTGCTTCTCTCCAGCCACATTTCACTGACCGAGAGCTATATGGACAGTGTACCTAAAATCTGAGGGAAAACCGTGCACAACACATAGTGGTTGTGTGTAGCAGGCACAGTGAAAAGTGGCAAAGCTGAATGCCATTGCTGCATGGGCTACAGTTCTGTCCAGATCACATCAGGTGAAGAATGAAGAGGCAGAGGACCAGGCTTGTTTGAGCAGCGCACTGTATTGCAAAAGTTCAGCAAAAGCTTGTTCACTGTTGGAATCAGCTGAGAAAGTGCTTGCTGCTTGAAAAAGTAATGCCCAGCTTTTGGGCATCTCAAAATGCGGCAATAAGCAGCTTCTTACACCTTCACTGTTGCAGAAGAGTTTTGCAGAAGAGAAGGCGTTCTTAAAGTATGTGTTCTCCAAATAGCTCTGAAACAGTGGGTAGCACACCGCCTCTCTGAACCTTCTTTCTCAGAGAGGTGTGTGCCATCTACATTTTCCACTCTCGCAGCTCAGTTGACAACTTTCAGTAGCTGCTCTCGTAGCAAAAGGCTCCAGAAGCAAAAGCCAGCGCAGGGCTGCACTTTCTGCTTTCCCCACCTGAGTTACATCAAACTCACCCAATCACTGTGTCCTTCCCTTCTCCACTGCATCTACAATTGTGTTCTCTGCATCTTGGAGCCTAAAGGCAAGCACAATGTTTCCACAGAGCGCTGGAAGAGGAATAGGCAGCAGCACATGAAGGTCTTGTTCACTTGCTTCCTTACGACTTCCCACTGTGCATTCAGCTGGAAGGGCAGTGGCTTTTCTTACAACCAGGACACTGCACACAACCAGCCCGGTGCTCTGCAGCTTCCTTTGCCTTTTGTACATCCCACTGTGCTTTCATTCTCCCGGAGGCCAATCGTCATCTACTTCTCACACAAAACACTCTGCCGGCAGAGAAGCGCTCCTAGGTTTTACTTGTGCTGAAACACCTCTGGGTCATGCACTTTTTATCTAAACACTACATACCAAATCATCCTGCCTCTCTTGTCATATGAATCTAAATGGAAAATTTCTTCTCAGGTACACAGCACATAGAACTGTGCCAGGACAGCTGCACACACAAGCCTGGTGCTCTGCTGCTTCATTCTTCACCTTATGTGATCTGGAGAGTACTGAAGCCCAGAAATGGCATTCAGCTTTGCCACTTTTCAGTCTGTATCCTATATAGAACTACTGTGTTTTGTGCACAGCCTTTTCACATCAAAAATAAGAAGACAAAAAGAAAAAAACAAAGCTGAAATTTGAGAAATTAATCTCACTCTCATTGTCTTTGTATTTGCTTTTGCCTTTTATATTTGTTTTGTTGTTGTTCCACTTTTCTTTGCTTTTTGCTTTTTATTTGCTTTTGCCTTTTTATCTACAAGAGAAAAAATTTACATATGGAAGTGATGCAAGAAATTATGTCATTTGGGTCCCTAAATCTCCCTGAGCCATTAAGAATTATCCCTTATGTTCACATATACTTGATAGCTGATGTTAACCCATAAACAGATGCAAAAGGGTTTGCAGAACATCCTGTATTTGTAGCTAGAAACCAATTTACTACTGCCTGGTCTCTCAAAATATTTTTGACTCTTTGGTAAACTCACCTCTGTGATGTTTAGTTGCAAGTAAGGAATTAAAAGCAAAAATTATGATTTAGTGGAGAATCGAACCTGTGAAATAAATCAGTAGTTGGGACTAGTCCTCAGGCATGGTGATTTGGAGAAAGGGGGGTCTGGGTGTCCATAATCTCACATGTTCATGGGACAAAAACCCATTCCCCAGCAAAGCCAAGCTCTTTGCCAGACAGGGTTGGTCTCCCCTCTCCTACTCAGTTTTGTCCACACTGAATCCTTTCCACACTGGAATAACTGGAGAAGAGCCTGCAACAGCACTGTGTGCTCAGGGTCTGACTTGGGGCACTGTGTTCTTTCCTCACCTCCATCTCCAAATGCTGTTTCCCAGGTGACCTGGCCCCCAAGGCAGAGGACAGCTTCACTTTGACTCTGGACAGCTTCCTTCACATCCAGCAGCTCAGGAAGAGGAGACTGAGAGCTTTCTGCAGCCGAGCAGGCAAAGTCACCACACTGCCGAGCAGCAAGGATGAGAGAGCCTCCCTGCTCTCAAATCTGAGGGTGAACACCAAGCTGGACCTCATGTACTGCCAAGTGCCATCAACAGGGGTGGAGGAATGGAATCAGCTTTTGGAGAAGCTGAAAGAGGAAAAAGTGACGCTGCCAGTGCCGCTCCCTTTCCGCCGGCTGCACACGAAGGAGACGTGGCTGAGCAAGTTCAACCAGACAGAGATAAAGGCCATGCTGGGGTCCTACACCAAAGTGCTCTTTGTCAGGGACCCTTTCCACAGGCTGATCGCCACATTCCTGCAAGGCATGGGCATCAGCTCATCCTTCAGCAGCTTCATCCAGGAAGTCCTAGACAGTGGAATGCACAATGGCAGCATGGCTTGGAAACCACTGGTGAGCCTGTGCCGGCCCTGCCTCATCCAGTATGACTATGTAGTGATGTTTGGCTTCCTCAGGCAGGAGCTGGGCCACCTGCTGCGCCGGGCTGGGCTGCTTGAGGGCAGCCTCCTTCCCGAGCTCACCGACAGCCAGGTGCAGTGGACCTACAGGTGGCTGTCAGAGCAGATGTTCAGCGAGCTGTCTGCCCAGCAGAAGAAGCAGCTGTCTCATTTCTACCACTGGGACCTTGCTGCTTTCCCATTTTCTAACAGCTTCCTGTCAGACCACCCCAGCACTGCAGAGACCTGGGAGAAATAGCCCTCATGGAGGAACTGGTTCAGGGAGCACTAATCCAAAGGCAAGTGCTTCAAGATACTGACAGGCCTTTGCTTCCCAGCTGCTTGCAGTGAGGTTTTCCATGTTAGAGAGCTGAGACAGACATCAATGTGGTTGAATTGTGTTTAAACACAACAAGAGCAGGCACTAGGGAAACTTGTGGTGCTGGGAGTTGGAAAACTGCATGAATTGAACTGTGATGGGATAAAGCCAGCAGTTTGGGGTAGGGTGGGTTGGACTTGCTGCAAACCACAGCAGCATCACACGTGCTGTGACCACACTGACATTTCCTTTTCTGGGCTCCGTGTTGGGCCAAGAGGTTTGGCAATGGCTTCTTCATGACAAATCTTCCCACACAGATAAGTGCTCCCAAAGGAGCATGTCAGCTGGAGGATGAGATATGACACAGGGTGGCAGACCCTGCTGGGGAGCCACTGGCAATGTTCCCAATCTTTTCATGCTCAGGGAGGGTCAAGCCCAGACAATCATTTGGTCTTTTCTGTTCTGTGTGAACTGTTCTGTTTTACAACCTCATATCCTATTGTGTGTGGGCTCAAGTGGGCCTTGGGGATGGGATTCAGCTCTTGCTCCATTCACAGGTTTTGAGTTTGGCTCCCCTCCTTCCAGGGCTGACTCCAACAGGCCAAGGCCAGCCTTCAGCTCGGTGCACTAGCCCTGAGACAAGGAAGTGTCAGTGTGGACCAGGTACCAGCCACGGTACCAGCCACAGTACCAGACAGACTGCCTCCCACCTTGTGTCAGCAACTGGTGCGCCCTGTGGAGGTGGCTAGAAATGTCAGAATGCATCACTGTGCTGCTGTGGAAAACAGATGTGGCTGCTACAAGCTCCTGCTGGCAGAGAAGCACGAGGACTGACTCTGCTTTCTTTTGGACTTGGCTGCCAGCATGGCAAACAGAGGCCCAGTCTCTCCAGCTGGCTCACAGCTTCATCCAGCTGGGGAGCCCAGAGCAATCACCTGCCCTCTCCCAGCTTTGGTCACTGAGCTGATCTCACTCACAGCCCATGGGAAGGGTCCATCTTTGTCAAACAAACACCAAGGATGAGCTGAAGCTGTCTAGATTTTAAATCCTGACAGACTCTGACCATAGGATACTTGTTTCCAGAGTATTTAGCAGCTTTATTTTGCAATATTGTGACATTCACAGAGAATTCCACATATATTCATGGTACCAATTTGACAGTGCTCATTAAAGAATGTTAATGAAAACTGTTGATTAGAACTGGCCTAAAACAATTATCAAAATCTTGGCCTCCCTCTCTCACAGAAGGCCATGCAATTAATAGCATTAAAACATCAGATCAGCTGGGCTCCTTTCACACTCCCACATCCTCTCCAGCTGCAGGAATTACTATTTAAGTGCCCTTATTTTGTGCAGTACTTTACAGTCTAACAAGATGGCATAGTTCCTCTTCTGAGGACAGACTTCTGGAAGAAGAAAAGCAGCAAATTTCCAATTATATGCCATTAAATTGGAGTCTTGCATCCATGCTCTATTTCACTGGAAAGTAGTAGAAAAGGAACATTTTTCTCTTCATGAGTAGCTTTCCCTCCAGTGACAATGAGCTGAGAACCCCACAGCGAGATGTGGTGCGAGGAGATGGGACACAGCACCTGGCAGGGGACAATGCTGTGCACTCAGGGCAGGACAGCTGCTCCCTCACAGCTTTGTAGTGCAGAGCACACCTCAAGGCAGGGATCTTCTCCTCCTGCCAGCCCTCCTCAGCCCTTTCCTAAGGTGCCAGGCATTTTAATGGAAAAGCAATGTATGAAATATTCAGACATTGAGAGGTGACAAGAAAACCTCAGCTTCATGTTCCTTAGAGCCCCACAGCACAGGCAGGTAGTACAATGATCTTTCTGTAAATTCCTATTTAGCCTCCAAGCTTCCCTTTTCCCTACACCCTCACAATCAGTTGCTGTCATTACTTTGCAACTCTGATTTTATACCAGTGCCCTCCCCAGTTCCAGTGCACCCCAAAAGGGAAGTGTTTCCTCTCTCCATCAGCTGGGCAGGGGTATCAAGAGGGCCCCAAGCTGGGCTGGGCATGAGGGCCAGGGCTGCTGCCCTGGAAAGAGTGGCTCACTGATGCTGCAGCAAAACTGGCTCCACAGGTCTGCTCTGAACAGCCTGCTCTGACCACTGCACGTACACAGAACTTGGCAAATGCACTTCCAATTAACTCACAAAGCAAATAGCAAAACAGAGACTTGATACATGCAATTTAAAAAAAATATCACCTGACCAGGCAGTCACTGTGACTGCATGAGACACTCACAAGCCCATCCTGAAATGATGAAAATTCCAAAAGCAGGGGGAGAAAGAGCACTTTTCATCCTGCTGGTGACAGCCCAACATCTCCCAGGACCATGACAGGCAGCAGGCCTATCGTGAACACTGGCAATTTTCCCCTGGGATGACACTGGGAGCGCCTTGACATCTCATTCTGCCCGTGTCCCCATGCTCTGCTTTAAAACACATTACCTTTGTATTTCTTCTCATCCTGGTCTGAATGAGCATGTCCAGTAATCTCACGAGGTTGAATTAACAGAAGCAGCTGATATCAATCTACCTTACTTTGTAAGACATCGTATTTTGCATCCCTCCCTGGACACCCAAGAATGTGGACACACAGGCTGCAATAGCTGTTCTTGCACATGAATTACCACATTTGCTTCTCTAAGAGGTTTCTTACATACTACCAACTTTCAGGAGAAAACAAAAATGTGTTCTTACCCACTACCTCAGAGCTTAAGAAACACCAATATTGTATTTCAATTAATGAAACAATTACACAGCAAGCCCAACAGGCACAAAAATCTTCCTGCAATTCACATATTCTCTTCTTCTAGATGGCAGATCCATAATATTTCAAGTTGAGAAATATATCTACACCTTTCCAAGCCATATACCCTGGAGTGCTTAAAAAAATATTTTGCACTGAGCATACATTGTCCAGTCCTAAGATAAAGACCAATTTTAAGAAATTTGTACACAAGCAAATTTTTAGACCAGGAGTTACATCCTCTTGCACCATATTTTTTTGATGGCCCTAGGAGTGCAAAAAGTGAAAAAGGCCATTTTCATAAATCAATAGGCCAGAAAAATAGATAAAAGTTTGCAAAGGATAAGGAGGCACACTATGTGGCTGACACCATCTAGAGATAACATGGTGCTCCAGTGTTGAATCTGACAGTGTCAAAACCTGTCAGGAGGGACACCCAGCACTAAATCCAACATGAAAAATATATTCAATCCAGATGACACCAGGTCATCACATAGCACATTTTTTAGACAAGCAGTGCCTGCAGCAAAATGTACCCATTCTCTTACATTCAGCAAAACTAAAAATTCTCTTGAAAAGAAGGCAAGGCCATGACAGCAAGGGATTGACCCTAGAGGGCACCCAGAGCCAGCTAATCCCCAGCTGTGCCCAACCTCCTCGTGCCCCTTGCTTAGGCTGGTATAAATTGCCTTGGGAACATCGGTGAGCAAACTTCTCTGTCACTCCAAGGTCTCTGATGTCCTTTCCTATTTGAAGGATGGGGAGAGATGTGGAGGTGTGGGATGGGAAGAGTCTGTGTCAAACAAAGCATCATCTTGCTGGAAGTACTCTTGGTATATTTAGTTTTTATCTTTAATCAGAGGAGACAAGGTAACACTTGAACTAAAATCTCATTAAAGCCCAGGTGCAGACAAAGAAACAATCATTGAACTTGGGATAAATCAGTTATTGGTCACATTTCAGCCTTTTCCTCTGAAACACTTTTACACAGCTAAGACCATCTTCATTAGCCAAGATCAAAAGTCCTGCTCATCTCCCTCTAGGATACAGCTGACTTTGTGTGCAAAGGGGACACAGCAAGGTCCAGCCCTCAGCACCTCCTACAGTTTCTCTCATCTCAGCTAGAGGACTCTGTGTCTGGACTCAATACATTTAAGTCCTTCTTGGCATAGAATCACAAGGTGATACATCTTTTCCCCATAGCAGGAAAAAGAAGAAACAACTACCCTATTATTTCACATTGGCTGGAAGAAGCATCCTTGCAGCAATTTTATATGAAACCGCTAAGATTTTTCAATTACACCTGGGTAACACCACCTTCAACTTACTCTTCATTTGAATTTACATCACAGCTATAATCTGGCAGCAATTCCCTCTCATAGAGAAAAACAATGATTGGACAATTAAATGTGAAAGCTCCGTGAATCAGTGGGTGAGCCACATGAACACAGGTTGGTTTTTTCTCCATCATAGTCCTACTGCCTTGTGGTTCCTCTGATGTAAGCTCAGTTTCAGCAGAGTTCACTCCTCAAACTTTCCTCCTACACACGCACACACCACGGCTTAAAGGTCCCTGGCTCAGCAGAAGGGCACTATAAAGAGAAAAAAATATTTGAGTTAGCAACAAATGAGGGTCCTGTCCAGGGTTCAGCATGTCCCACCATGCTGCTTTTCAGGTGGGGGACTTTGTACATGTGAAGATAGGAGCTCCTATCCCAGTTTTTACAAACACAGAGATGTCTGTCTCATGGCACTTCTGTTAGAGGCCTGATAGTTGATTACTACAGAGCCCTGTGACAACACTATGACAGAGCAGCCCATGAGAAGCCAGGGACAGGGATAACTCCTGCACTCCCTCAGATCAAGTCCACAGCTCTAAGGAGACTCCTGTGGCCATAACATTCAGAAGGGAGTATTTGAAGGAACAATTTTCTCCCCCCTCCCTTGCTGAGGGACACCACCAAATTATACCATGGCCCTCACTATATGTAATGATTCTCTGAGAGATGATAGTCAGAAGAATCAAGACAAGCAGTCAGTGCCTTTGTGCCACGCACAACACTTGGAGAATGGAATGGACTGGACACTTCAGAGATCCTGTACAGCAGCCCTTCCTGCAGTGGGAGCCCTAGCACTGCTGGGCTGTGCATTTGGCTCTCAGCTGATGGCACATTAAATGAAGGATAACACCCACGAAACAATACCCATCCACTGGAGCAGGGACACAGCCTCCCCATCTTAATCCCAGCCCCAGCCCCCTGTGACTTCCAGGCACACTCCCCATGGGGCAGGCTGGCCAGGGAGCAGACTGAGACCAGGGGCTGTTACCATTTTGGTGAAGATGTCCACACAAGCATTGCGGATCCTCTCTGGGGTGGCAGGGCTGTCCAGCCTGAACACCTCTGTCAGGCCAGAGTCCTTCCTCGCTGAGTAGATGGCATCTTTAATGGCATAAAACACTGAGGCAGACAGGAACAGAGGTGGCTCTCCCACAGCCTAGACAGAGCACAAGCAAGAGTGAGGATTTGCCTTCCAGATGGGAACCTCAATCTGCCAGATATGTTCAGTGAGGAAACACGATGCTAAAACAGGCTGCAGTGTGCCAGGTGTGATCAGCAAGGAAAGACTGAGCTCAATCCACACTTGGTCCATTAAAGAAGAAACACAAGATTTCTCACAGAGTAAAGCCACTTCAGTTCTGACTAATAGGCATCAGGGCAGCAATGTGTGGGTTATTTCAGTTATTCCTAACTAGAAAGGATAGTACACACATTTCTGATAAAAACAGGAAAACATCCTGACCTCAGAGTAACCACAGCGTAATGAGATGAACTGTTAAGCCACACAGGATCACGATTTTATCCCACTTAGCTTCACGGTGTTATGGGGCAGTAAGAGGCCCACAGACCTCACAGGCATACCTTGGATGAGTAAACTGCCTTGCTATTGGGGCAGTCACGGAGAAGGGACACGTAGAATTCTGTTGGGATGTCCCCAAATGCTGGGATTTTGTACATGCCAGGACCTCGAGTGTACAAGTTCCCTTCAGGAGAGTAGCGCAGCTCCTCCATGGTAAAGAGCCCGATGCCCTGGACAAAGGCTCCTTCTATCTACAAACACATCCAAACAAGGTTACGTTCTCTTTGTTGTTGTCGTTCTTCCCTGCACAAGGACAAGCAGTGACGACATCCACCAGGGTTTTCAACCCTCCCCACCTGACTCAGATCCCGCTTTTTATCTCTAAACCCTTGTCTGCTGGGTACAATCTTTGCACAACTCCTGTGTTCCCACGTAAATATGGCTGCATTTCCCTGGCGGGTGAAGCAATTTACAAATACACGCAAACAGATTTTCTGTAAATGCAGGACAGCAATTTTCTGATGAAGCAACAGAAAAAAAAAAATCAATGAAAAAATATTGATTTCTTCTCAGGCAGGTGGACACTGAATGAGTTGTACTTGCTGATATATCAAAGGACAAGTAGACTAAAAAAACTAAAGATGAAACATCTAAAGACAAACTATTTTATGCTTTCTATTTCAGCATAAATGCTTTCCTAACTGCTGTGTATTATCAGGTCAGCAGCACAGACACCTGCAAAAACACTCCCATATCCATTTGAGTACTTAAAAACTTGATTACGTATTTTTTTCTTCTGTAAATTTTGAGGAAAAAAAAGATTATGAGAGGAGGATGTGCTTGAACAGCCCTGCACAAAGCAGCTCTGCTCTCTGTGCCCACTGAGATATCTGAGCAGCCTAAAGATTTGGCAGAAGCATTCATTGACCCATCTCCATGTACTTGTATTCCTGCACTCGTGCCATATCCTTTCTCTCCTATGTCCCCAGATCCTCTGCAGCAATTCATGGAAGGACACAGGAATTGAAGACCTCTTTGACAGGCTCCATTTAGTCCATCTCTCAATTCCCAAACCTAAAGCAACAGGCTGCAAAGACAGAAAATATCTTTCTCCCCTTGGACACTTCCAAAAATAATCTCTTTCTGAAAAAAATGTCACTTTCAAGGAAATTTCATTTTAGCTATACCAGAGCTTTGCAACTCATGATGTCCTGTCATCCCAAATCCTGCAGCAGTTTCATTGGAGTTACACCATATAAATATCTAGAGTTAGCCAGGGAGCTAAGATGGCTAGATAAGCATCCATCTAACAATTCATCTCTTGGTCTGTCAAACAACCCTGGGTTTAGTACCTTTATCTGCTAAGAGATATTGTGATTATTACTGCACAGAATTTTGAAGTAGTCTTGTGCCTGCCCAAAGACTTTGCAAGATAAGTGACTGGCCCAACTTCCTATTGAGATTTCTACACAGCAGCAGCTGGAGGACAGAATCTTCCATCATAACTTTTTAGCCACAGGAGAATTTTCACTAAATTAAATAAACTTAATATTGACAGATTAGAGCATAATATCAGGTGGGTGATTTAGCCTGAAAAACATCAATGAAGTGGTAACTGAACAATATCCTGTAGTCTTATTATCCAAGCCAAAAATCCCCAAACCCTAACAGAATATTTCCCTATGTAATTCTGTGCCAAGTTAAAAAGGTTGTGTTTGCAAAGGTACAGCCTGGAGAGGGATAACAAATAGAAAAACCTGAGAGCAGTGTAATTGCTTTAATGTGATGGAAATAGCAATACTTTTTCACTTACCTGTCCTATATCTATGGCTGGATTTAGACTGGTACCAACATCCATAACAATATCTGTGCGAATGTTCTAAAAAACAGGAATAAAGGGTAAATCAGCACAGATCTCTGGAACTGGTCCATCATGTGTGAGCAAGAGTATCCAAACACTATCCCATATAATCTTATCTCAGGTGAACTTCTCATACCGTCTTTTAATCTGAGTTCACCCCAAAACTAATTCAAAGGAACTCACTGCAGTTTTCCCCAGAGGTTTAATGGACCCAGTGGTATCAGTGGTATCAGTGGTTTGCAGCTGAGCATAACCAACTAGGTCAGATCTTGATTAAATTTTTTTCTTTTTTTTTTTCTTTCTTTCCAGAAGTCTTCAGTGTTATTTTAAATTATTAACTCTATTCCAGGATGTTTCTGTTCTTTCATGCCAATGCAGTGCTGCTATCTCTTACTCAAGCAAATCCAATAACTTTTGCAATCATTCATTAAACCCCAAATCCCCGCAGGGTTGGTAATTATTGTTTTATTACACTTTCCGGACTGCTGCACTGTGGAACAGAGGAGTTAAGAAACTTGCTGAAGGTCACACCAGACCAATGACAGAGCCAGGAATGGGCTGACACCCAGTATTTGTTTTAACCTCCCGTGAATGTTCCCTTCAACAAAACACAGAGAGCTGTTTCACTGCTGACCCCTCACCTTGTGGTCACCTGTCAGGCAATCTATCTCAACCTCAGAGCAGGCAACTCCGTAACTGAAGTAGGAGAACGGTTTCCCTTCATTCTTTTCAAAGTTGTACCCAACATCGGGAATTCTTGATACAAAGAGAAAAAAACCCCACATTTCATTCCGTGAAAAAAAACCCAAATACAACTACATTGCTACTTATCAAAATCCTTATTCATTTTTGTTTCATTCCTTCTGTTAAGCCCGTGCAGAAATTAAAAATGTAAACAACTATAAATAGAAATCTGCTAAATTTGCTCTGTATTCCAAAACTTTATTGAAACTATCAAACTGTTTTAGCCATCTTTATTTGCCCATAAATCTCAGGCCTTGTGATGACTATTATCTACCAATCCAGTAGAAAATCCTTTGCTTTTAGAGTGCAGTTAAACATTTCTTTAAGGCCATTAAATTTCAGGACATAGTCAAGCTGAAGCAGAATCTCTCTTAAGCTAAGAACTGATTTTAAGCACAGTTCATGGCAAACTTTGCATCTGGATACTTTATCTGAAAGCTGGTTTATTAAAATGCTGACAAGTCACTTGGTTAAGAGAAAAAAAATACATTTTAGGGATGCAAATGAAATTAACAGTGTATTTTAGTCCTAAATAGGTTCTTCTCAACACTTTATTTATTAATGTCAACCCCTCAGCCTTAAAGATGATAGATCTCTGCTTTCCTCCAGCAGTAAAATTGACTAAGAGAAGTACCTCATTTCACAACTACACAGGGTTCAGCAGGAGTCTGAAGTAGGAGAACAACGCTGGAAACACTGGTATATGCTCATGCCACAAGAGGCAAGATTTTCCTCAAGGACAACCCTTGTCCCCTCTTACCCCACATGGCAGTTTTAGTGCAAAACTAGGTCACAAGGCTAACACAGAGCATAGCCCAGGCAAAGCTCTGATTTCAATTACACCTCTTCAGACCAAGGTCAGCTGGAATTAAGTCAGATCTACTCCAGATTTACTTGTCCTCAGAGCTGTGCTCCATCAGGAATCGATTCTCCCCAGCCAGGAGACTATTAACCTCAGCTTACCACTTGTAGGTAGGAAAGGGAATGCATCTTTAATTTAGAGCAGTGACAGGGTCCTGGGGACTGTAAATCCTCCCAGAATTTCCCTGGATGCCATACATGGAATCTAGTCAGTGCCTCTGCAGTGTGAATTTTCACTCACCTATAAAACCCCGTGGCTGACAGGCTGACACAACTCTCGTAGGCAGTTTTAATCTGGCAACATGAAAAAGAGTTTGAAAATAGTAAAATGTACAACCAGGCCCTTCAAAATAACTGCACAAAAACATTTTCAGGAGGCCTCAAGTAGAAAATGTCCAGTGATAGACAGCTGTCACACTACTCAACTCCAGCACTGCCAAACATGATTGCAGCTGCTTCCTCAAATAGCCCTGTCAGCAGCTACCAAGGGCAGAACTTGAATCATTGGCAGAGGATTTTGTTTGTTTGTCTCTCAGCTACAGGTTAGACTTTTAGCCTCAGAGACAAAGGTCAAATTGACAGGTCATCTTGACTTCAGTGAGGGAAATTCTATCCTGACTTCCAAATCACAAAGTCAAAACTCCTCGGATGAAGAGCAGAGCTTGGATCTGAAGAGAGCCTTACAGCCCATCCATCTCTTCTCATTGAGGGGACAGAGATATTGCAGACAAGGAGCACCACAGAGGCTGAATGGCAGCTCAACAAGAGCTGTCTATGCTATAGAATCCCTTCATTAAAAATCAGGTTTCCTTCTGTCCAAAACTGTAGTCTGACTACAGAGATATATGTAACCACTCAAGACTTTTGTTCGATGACGTTTGTCATAATCAGCCCCCAAAATTTGGAGAAATCTCAGGATTAAAGTAATAACTGATATGTTGGGGATGACCTCGTGTAAACTTTAATTACTTAGAAATCCGTGCCAGGTTTGTGTTTCACTGTCTTTGCTTAACTATGCTAGCAAGATGCAGAAGGCTTGGAGGACACACCTGCACACGTGGTTTGCCAACTAAAACAATCTCTGACAATGTCCACTTGTCTCATGATACAAACACCTTACCCAGTCTTCCCAGGATCCTTTGGGATTAGACTGTTTGATTGGCTCAAGTCTTTTCAAGATAGTCTGACATGCGTTCTAGAAACAAAGAGAAAGAGAAGAAATATTTTAAGATTTGAATAGCTACTTTATAGTATTAAGAGCCCTCTAAGAGTTTCAAAGAGCCTTCTATTTAAATCAATATTGCCTTTAGGGCCTTGGCAAATCATAAAAAGGAACAAAGTTCACTAATGGAGGTCCTGCTACATAGGAAGAAATGTTGCCTGAAAAGGATTTTAAAGGAGATTGGCTCTGCTGCTAGCAGAACGGAATCCCAAATTCAGCACAGAACTTTCTGGACCATGACACAAAATATAAGAAATCCGCTCATTAACTTTATCTGTACCCCGTTTGTACAGGACAGCTCAGCATAGCTCACAAGATGATCCTTTAACACTGAAAGAACAAAAAATTTCTTCCCAAAATTCAACCAACTCAGATAAGCTGTGCAGAGAATAAAAACAGACTGATGATTTTACTTTGCAGATTTCACTTCCCTTTTTCATTTAAACTGAGACTAAATTACTAAATTCTAAATACTAAGTACTAAATTCTTCTTTTAAAATGGAAAAAACCACATACCCAGCAAATACATGCATTTATAACTCCACCATGGCAGACAGCCACAACCATGCCATTGCTACAGCAAAACGTTTGCTCTGAGCTGATCAACACTTCCAGCTTGTGGTGCACAGCTCTCAAAACATTTGCTATTAACACGTGCAGCAAAATGCATTTGCTATAGATAAGGCTGCATTAATTACTTAGAGGCTGGCTGTTTAAATGGATGCCTTGTTCTGCTCATTTTGAGCAATCTTAAGTACTTTATTCTTAGAAGTGCCAAAGGACTGAAGGACAGTTTCAAATAACTTAAAAAATATAGTAATTCACAAGCACTGCTAGCTATTCCCGGTAATGTTATGTTACCCTTAGACTGGAACTGCCTTTGGATGGTTGTTTTCCTTAAGCAACAGATAAATACAGGACAATGTTTCGTGCCCTGGAGCCCTCCCTTGTAACCCACTCCATTAAACAACTCAGCTTCCATACATGGACGGCCATTCCATTGATGTCGGCGCTGACAGAAGCGGCTGTCGGGGAGGTATTTGGGACAGTGTTTGTGCTGGTCTCACTGATGTAAATCTTGGAGGTGGGGACTCCCAGGGCCCTGCTAGCAACCTGTGGAGCAAAGGTAAACAAATGGTAAGCAGCACTTCTTATCCATGATCATTGTCAGTCAATGATTACACTGCCAGGACCTACATTGCAACCTCTACTCTCTCCCACCATAAACTAAATTTTTCTTGCAGACTGAGTTGTCCAGTGGCTTAGAATTAGCCAGAACATTGTTATACTTGCATTTCACAGACTGCATGTGTGTGAGCACACACACTTTTGCCATAAAGACAGACATTTACTTCACTATTATGAGACTAAATTCTTCTCTCAACAGTTAAAAGAATCAGAAGATCAAAAAGCCCTATTAGATTTTCCTTTAATTTTCCTGCCAAAGGAATGTTGCTCCCTTAAGCCTTTTTAACTACAAAAGCACTAGCATATGCATATGTTTTCAATACAACTAATTTTTGCATTAAATGGATGCAAATTGTACCTTTATGGGGTGAACTGAAATTGCCAGAGAAGTTAAACTGTAAGCATAACCTGCATTATTTACATATGAGATTTAAGATTATGAAGAATCTAATTCTAATACTAAATCGTGATAATACTCTGGATATCTAGCACTGCTGCTCAAACAGTGAAGAGGAATTAGTCCTGATTTGTTCCTCTCTGTATGCACACAGAGGAAGTGTCAAGTTTCCTGAGGCAATACTGTAGGGAGAGTGTAATTGTCCTGAAAAGATGTCTCATTCAGTTAAGCCCCAACTCATTATTACCTGAATCATTTTAGTGTGAAGTCCTTGACCCATCTCAGTCCCCCCATGTGTAAGTAACACAGAGCCATCTGTATACACATGGACCAGAGCTCCAGCCTACAAGAGAGAACATTAATCACCATAAATTAACTAGTGGATTACTTAGCAGACTACAGAGAGAATTCGTTCAGAACTTGACTAAGGTTGTTCTTTGGTGCAACTAAAGCCACTTGTTTACACTTGAGGTGAGTTTGGTTTAGTCTCACCAACTCACTAGAAGTTCCAGTGATATAACAAACCCCAGTCAGTATTTTCAGCTCAGAAAGCAGGTGAAGTAATCCAATCCCGCCCCTGTGAAACACAGATGAATCCTTTACCTCCACTTTCCAACACCACTGACAGTCCATCAAATCAGCTGAAACACAGGAGCAGTGTTTCTATTATTGAGAAAGGCAGGGAAATCAACCTAACACAATATTCTGGAAATGTAGCTATATTGTGGTGTCTACTGGACAGTATAAACTGATAACTGTTGTGGTGCTCATTTTGGCTTGAAAAATGTGTGATCTTTCTTAACTAATTTACTACTTCTTCAAGAAGCTCCAGTTTGGTGAAAATGGAGAAGGGCCTGGGGGAGGCAGCATAAATCCAGCTTCTCTAGTGAAAGGGCAAATGACATTTACAGACCTGGTTCAGAAATGGGACAGTGAAACTGATGCCAAATTTAGTAGGAATGATGCTCATCCCTCTCTTTTTCCAGCGGTTCTGCCTGCAAGGAAAGAACATTATTTGTTCATTATTTGTATACCCATGAGCCTTTTATCATAAATTAAGATTGTGCTTCCCTCTGACTGTGCATCAAATGGAAATTAAATACCTGACTGAGTATATCACTAATTTATCTATATCACTGATATAGACTGAATAAATCACTACTTTGTATTGAAGAAAGGCTTTCTTTGTGTGTTCCAACAAGAAGAAATTCCAACTGAAGATGTTTTCCACAAGCATTATAGAAGCAGTTGTCCATACTATTAGCTATTCAGTTACATATACAAGCCAACTAGAAAAGTCTATAGGGCAGAGGAAAGCATAAACAGAGTGCCTTGACAGTCATGTGAAAATCCTAACTGGACTTAGAGATCCTCTTCTTTGCTACAATTCACTTACAAAATCATATAATGCTAGGTCTGATTCTGGCCTTATTTATGCTATCAGCTCACTGATAGACTTTTCCTCTGACAGTGAGCATGAAGGGATTTCAAAAAGAGAAATATTTAAAACCCAGTCTGCAAATATAAGGTGTGACTTCACATCACTCGAGTTGCTAAGAGAACATCAGATGTTAGTAGGGAACAGGTGCACCCAGTGACAGCACAGCTCCAGAGCACCTACTTGTTGAATTCTTCAATCAGTTTCTTCCTGGCATGATAGCTGGAGCTGGACAAACATTCATCCCAGCATCTCCGTAGAGTAAATCCCTCCAGCTTTTGATTAAAATGAGTAGTGTCTCCTTCGTGGTAGAGATTGAGCTTCCTCACCTTCCCAAAGAGACATAGAAAGGACAGGCCAAGTTTAGTGCCTTGGACAAGGAGGGATGAGATCTAAAGTGTGTTGGTTCCTGATTTTACACTTTTGCTCATTCTACAAAGAGGCAAGAAGTAAAACAATTCAAAAACATATATCTGTTTATGGGAAAACATGAGCTAAGACATTAAGACTGGAAATTTTCAGAGATTGGGACTTAAACCATATTGTCAGTCAGGTTAAAATACTTAGGGCCTTTGGACTTTCTTCTTAATATCTATCCTTAAAGCAGATGTTACAAAATTGAGGCTACCAGGGAATTTAACTAAACAGAAGATAATCCATGCTAGAATGTTTCTGTCACACAAGTTTGAGGTCCTGCTAGAAGCTCAGCAAAAAGGAAGCAAAAGTTCTTATGCGTAAAAATTTTGTGTGGCTGATGCAGTTCTCAGAGCTTGTTCAAAGGCAGCAGTACCCTGGAAGGTGTCAGCAGGTCTGTACCTCCTCAGGTGGCAGGCCACACTTCTGAGCAAGGTCACTCATCCAGCACTCAGCAATCATCATTCCCTGGGGCCCTCCAAAGCCACGGAAGGCTGTATTGGAAGGCAAGTTGGTCTTGCAAACGAAGCCCACACTGCTGACATTGGGGATGTTGTAGGAGTTATCCAAGTGTAACAGGGCTCTGTCCATTACCTGGTGAAGAAAAGGAATGGAGGAGGACACATTTTACATGAATTGGATGTCAGACTTCTCACCAGTGTCAAAACCAGACTGGAAGCTCTGAAGCTAATTTACAACAATCAGCACTTTCTCTTGCACCCTGCAGTGCTGCAGTGAAGACAGCTGGATGAGCACTGAAGCACAGCCAGAACTGCCTCCCACGTGCAATGGAATGTCAAGTGGTGTCCTCCTGAAGGACAGGACAATAAGCACACTTCTCTGTTGACATTTACGGCTCTGGGGCAGATTGAGCTTCAAAGTCCTTTTTTGTCCCTGGGCTCATGCTGAGTCAGACTGTTAGTAAATGCCATTACCTGTCTGGAAGAAACAGAGTTTTCTTTTCATTGTATTGAGTAATCTCTTACTGGAAAAGAAGTCGTGCTGATATCATGCAACTCAGCACTGGGCTATGGCAGTAAGGGCAAACATATGAAATAACTACTGAACTGCAAGATTTGAGATCTTTGTCCACTTACTATCCACACTGGGAAAGGGACAGAGCTTCTTTCTGGCTTATGTTTCCAGACTTCCCTTCTAGCAGCAGCACAGAGAGGACATTACACACAACCCAACCTTATTTCTACATGGAGCACTTTCCAGCCCCCAATTCAGACACAGTCAAAAAGGCAGTTAAATAGATGTTCTCTCAACCAGGCCCTCAACTTATCCAAAGACATTTGCCCATCATTCTGCTCTGCCCAGCACCAGCCACATTGCCAGCATCAAATGTGGTTCTGGTAGAGAGCTCTTGCAGTTCTTTCCTGTTGAAAAGCATCCATTTTTGCAGGAAATTATCAAAGACTCAGTGAACTGGAGAAAGTGAGCTAGAGTAAACCTGAGTGACACTTGGCTATTGAGTTGGTCACTCACATGACAGAAGAGGAGTTTTTCACTCATCAGTGCAAAACTTCTTGGAGACACACTCAGAACTTGGGCCCATTTTTTGTTCTCACTGCTTGTGAACTTAGTGTTGGCTTTAGCCAGTCCTTTACAAGTGTGTTGATTTAGGCACTCTGCCCTGACCAGCTTGTTGACTGGGATGCTGTTTTTTCCAAGCAACTATCTTTCCCCAGAGCTGGGGATCTATCAGTCATCTTGCATTGTGCAACAACTTTCCCATCACAGCCCTCTGTAATGCAGAGCAAACATTCTTGACCCCCTTTGCTCAATCCGAGTTATTACAGCATCCGTAAGAATTATGTGGCACATGCCAAGGCAGGTCAGTTGGCTCACAGAGCATTTGTAGAAGCTCCAAAAGCCCTTCAAAAATCTGTTTTCAGTCATGTCAAAGAGCTGCATGTACAAGCAATGCTGTAGGCAGCAGCTCTCTGAAGGCAGGGCAGAAGGTTGCACAGAAACACACCTTCCACTTAATTAGCCACCAGAAAACTTTACTTACACCATGAGACAGGTCAATGGAGTTGCCCCCATTGCTGTAGTATGACACCTCCAGACTCTTGACTTTCCCATTCTTCATGAATCCAACCTGTCAAGAGAGTGTCTCCTCAGTAATCAGTTTTCTACAAAAATGTTCTGGTTTGTGCTTGCCTCCAAAAAGTGAATGGATGTCACAGAGGCAGAGAGGGCTGACTATCCCCAGTGCAGCACTGGGCAGGCACAGCCAGCAGCTGAGGGAGTTCCCCAGTAAAGGGATCCTGCATGTGCTCCAGAGAACTCTTCTAAATTAAGCGCTGGCTGCTTATCATAGCCACAATTTCCTTAACTGGTTTTTGCTTTCAAAGGCAGCAGCAGTTGGAGGGGGATTGAAGCAGAAAGGAAGTTAACAAATCATGTTGCTGCGTAAAGCATGCTTTAAAGGAACAGGCTAAAAGCAATGTGATTGTCAGCAGGGGCAAAGTCTTGGTTGCAAGGAAGACACAATTACTTATGCTGAGATCACAAGAAGGGAACCATCCAAGCCAAAATAACTCCTGCAGCACTTTAACAGGAAAAATGCTACAGCCCATATGATCTGGCCCATTTGCAGCGGGGGAGATCAGCGGTGAAACAACCATAGCAGTGTTTTTTCACACTATCTTACTGCTCTCTGATGTCTCAGGGGACAGCACTGAGACCACATGGATTCTTCTGATGTGTGTGCATACCTTGTACCTCCCCAGGAAGGGGTGCCTCCCACCACTTATCAGCATGTCCTCATCTCGATCCAGCATGCACCTCACTGCACGGCCAGTTCTGTTAAAGAACACAGCTTTTAGGCAAAGCCTGAAATACACAATACAGTTCCTGCAGAACAAGACTCTTCTTTTTGTCTTTCCAGGGTGGCAATGGACAGTTAAGGGTAAACTGCTTGGTTTATATATCTTACTCTTAAGAAAATGGCAAGACTGAGTAAAAAAAATTTAACATCTCCAAAGTTGGGACCTGTTTGTGAAAACTCTTGCAAACACTCTTGTATCTTAAAAAAATGATAATTTCTTATAGCGATAGATGCTAATAACTGAGCAATCACTGTTTTCCAGACTATTTCTCAAGGCACTCTTTCGGTTTTCAAAGAGACAATGCCATAGGAATTATATAATAATGCAAAGTAAAGTACTAACTAGCCTTCAATTTGACCTTGATTTATTTGCTTATTTCTTATCAAGGAGGAGAGTAGGAGCTGCTCTTAATTTTCTAAAAATTTTGCCTTCCAAGTGCCTGTCTTCAGGTTGTAGGAGTATCTAGTGAATGTCATAGATGTTATTTTGTAACCTCCAGGGTGTCAAACAGTGGCTTGGTTGGCAGAGATAAAGAGAAGAAAAGAATGCAAATATATATTACTGATTAATTAGAGAAAACAGGCTGTTTGCTCAGAAGAGAAAAAAATAAAGTCAATTTAAAACCAGAGTTTCATTTTGGCTGTTCTTGTCCAAAGGTATTGTATCAAACTGCTGCTGTGTTGCAAGATCCCTCTAGCACAGCCAGCAAGGGCAGTACTGGGAAGGGCAGGGTACAGGCAGGGCAGAAATGTCATCTCAGACACCATGTTCACCCAAAGCCTGCACAGTTAAACATGAGCCCACAGCAAAACTCCAGAAACCGGGAGCACATTTCCAATCCACTCTTCACAAATGATTGCAACCGAGGTTCATTCCCTGAGCTTTTAGGGGTTTGAAAAGTGTGGGTTCCAAGGCCTGCCACCATTCCCAAGGAAAAGTCCAAAGAGGGAGTTTGCAGAAGAGCAAACTAATAACGATTCAAGACTGGTGTAGTAGAGTTTTGAATAAGGAAGAGATTCTCATATCTCTATTAAACAAACAAACAAAAAAATAAACACGGCTGGTGCTGGATTTTTTAAATGGTTTGGGGTGAAGTGGGGGGGAGAGGCACATAATTTGAGATACAAAAGTTTTCACAAAGCACCAAAGGAATAAAGAATAAGGAGGTTTTTCCCCTTTGCTATTAAAAGCTGACATTCCCACATAAACTTAGCCCCTCTGGACAGGTTCAATCCCTCCTACCAGATAAGAACCCATTAGACACCTCCTTTGGGAAATCCCAAGCTTGCTATAAGTTGTACAGTAAGAAGACACGAAGAGTACTGAAAGTGCTCCAGCACAAATGGTGCTCCAGAAAGAGGCAGCCTGAGACAATCTGAAGGAAAAAAATCCCTGTTCCCCCACACCCAAACTTACTTGAAGGCTGCAACTGCCACTACAGATGTCAAAATAGTACTCCTACTCTCTTTTCCTCCAAATCCTCCTCCCATTCTTTTCACTCGAACCACAATCCGATTTGAAGGCACTCCCAGTGCATTAGCAGCAAACTCCTAAAGAAAAACAAAACAGCAGGATATGTAAGGAGCTCAGCTGGTGTTAAGAACTAGATGCTAACACATTGCCTTCCTGAAACCATTTAAACAGTGCAAATATTGGATTTGATGCACTTGGAGCCAATAAGACCAGCATTTGATCTCTGGGGGGAAAAGACACAGCGCTGCAGCACACAGGGCCAGATGCAGGAAAAGACTGACATGAGATGAGGTTACCAAGACACAGATCTTATTTAGCACAGGGTTTGTCATCTATATCACTCTCACTTTATTGAGAGACTTTTGGACAGTCTTGGTGAACCAGTAAACAGCACAAGGGCACCACATGGTGCCAGTAGCCTGTCTCATGGAATGGGAGAGTTGGTGCACAGCCAGTGGTTTCACCACCTCTCTTTCTGATGTATCATTCAAGCATTGTGTCTCCTGAGCAGCTGGGATCCTTTCCAGAAAGAGCTGAGCATGCAATCCCTCTTAACAAAGATGCATTGCCAACAAAAAAAGTACCTCTGTCACCTAGAAGGAGATTCAAAACTCCAGCAGGATGTATAAGGACTGTAGATCCCACACCCAACTCTAAGCCTATATGTTGTTTTAATTGAACAGTAAAATAAGAGCAACTATAATACAACCATTCATCTAATCTGAAACTGAGAAACAAATGCCTTTTAGGCACCAGGTTAATGAGAAGTACCTGTGTCTTCATTGGGTTTTGGGTTGACACAAAGAGTTCCATCTCACCCTCTTCTCCCTTTGGTACAGCCAAAGTACAGTGAGTTTCCAGGTAGAAATGCTCCTGACCACCAATGTACATCTCTCCTATAAAATTGAAAGAAATGTCCCTTAGAAAGGATGTCCCTGGTGTTATAACTTGTCTCCCATCTACTGGCTTTTGTATATGTGTTAACTGACAGCCCTTTGCTTTGCCCAGCACTGGATAGCACTAGCTCTAAAAAGTGTCTAAATTGACCTTTCTGGTTCAATGTTTAAAAAACAACAAAAAATGAACTCAAAACAAAGCACAACAAAAATTCAGACATGCTTCCTTTCCACTTTCTAGAATTCTTAATTATAAAGGAAAACAAGTGGCTGGCATTTCAAAAACAAGTCTGTGCACCATGCAATTGATCCAGCATCTCTTAAAATGCAGTATTTGGTGCCTTTCAGGATTGCCTCGATAACACCACAGAGATAAGAATAAAAATGAATCAAGTATAGTCTAGCTGAGCACACAAAAAACAAGGTTACAGACTTTGAAACAGGAGAACAGAAACAGAAACCCAAAATGCCTCAAGATGACCTAACTGGGAATCAGGTCTCTATCACTGCATGTGGCTCTTTGCCAGGACACCTTACCTGACAGTGCTGAGGGTACAATTTCCAGTCACAATTAAATGTCAAGAACAAGCTTCTTTCTCAGTCATGGTCTGATCTGTTCATTGTGTCCTATTTGCCTATGATACAGCCATACACTAGATTACAGGAAATTGGCTGTCTATAAGATTTAGACCAGACTACGTCTGGACAGGGAAAAATTTCAGGAAAGAAAAAAAACACTTTGTAGAATATTTGCTCAAGAAAAATGTGTCCTTTCATTGAAAAAAGAGTGTTTTCTAGGGGCACAGCTGGCAGCATCCAGGTCTGTTTGAAACAATAAAATTTGTATACCAGTCTGAATCTTTATATGAAATTAATTTAGTCCTGCAAGCCTTACTCTCAGTATCATAAAAGGGAGGCTGACAACTTGTCATGAGCTAAACTGCTTAAAAAAATTACTAATGCTTAATCTCACCTTCCAAAATGTGATCAGATTCTTCAAATCCTTTCTTCACATCTCCCTTTTTAATCCTCTTTATATCCTTAAAGAAAGATTGTTTCTCAATCGCTTCCTAGGAAACAGAATGACACAATGACATTTTTGTGCAAGTGGAATGAAATCAAATCTTCCTCTAACTGAAGAAGAAATATCCAAGATAAAAAGCACAAGAACTTATCAGACACTTTCTATGGCAGTAGCCAAGAGACTTGACTAAAAGTGATACAAAATAACTTTTGGCAACAAAGGGATTTCACAACCAACACCATAACTGGACAATCTTAAGGTACTCTTTGTGACTTGTTTTACATTGTGGACCCAGAACCTCAAGGCCTTTAACCACCAGAGGTATAACTAACAATTGATATTAACTCTTGCCTGTAGCCCATAGGGTGGGGAAAAGGAAAATTAAAAAAAAAATAATAAAAAAAGAGAGAGAAAGAGAAAACAGAATCTCTCAGAGAAGTACAGAAGTAGTTCTCTAAGGAAAGTTTAACAAAGGTATTTTCCTTTTGCCAAAACTGAAGCTTTCCATAATGAAAAAAACCCCACTGAATATCAAACAAGAAAAACAAAGAAACCCAGCACGTATTTGGCTCCACTCTCATGTTCCCTGCTCGAATAAACAATTAGAAGCCTCAGTAAAGGCAAAGGTCTCAGACATTGTTTGTTAGTCCACAAATCACACAAACAATCCAAAATCTCTGTCCTCAGATGACAGTACCAATGTCTGTATGAGACAGTGCACAGACATTCTATTTGCATGAATACAATTCACATTACAAAATAAATGGTACAAAATACTGACTATTAAATACATTTCATTAGAATTCTATGTTTCTAATTTCTCCACTAAAAATGGCTTCATAAATTTTTGTCACTTCTAGAAATGAATGCTGCGTAGATATCATTTGTTTTTACTGTCTCAGAAGGAAATCTTGTCAACAAATTTTCTAGTTAAAAAAATAAAAAAGCATAAAATGATCACATATTGTTGACATTAATTTCTTCAGCTTTGAGAAAAGCCACTTAAAGACTGTGTCCATACAGTTCACAGCAGGGAGTGAACTCCCGAAAATTAATTTCATGAGCTTAGAAACTAGACAAGTGGTCTGCAGAAATCTCAGAGAAGCAGTGCAGAGACAGAGCTAGAAAAGACATTTTCACACTTTATCATTGCTTGTTATAAATGAGAGAATGAAGAGGGAATGGATAGCAATGAAGCCAGCAGGGTCACACCAGAGAATATTAAAAGCAAGCCTCTGTGGTAAGAATGTAACTCACAGTAATCTTGTTTTTTTAAACAAATTTCTGTTGAGCACAACAGTATCTCCCTGAGCTTAGTTTGTTTCAGCTTTAAATAGCATAGGAAAAGTTGATGTACTCTAAACCAGTAGGGCACCAAAGATGTACCTTCTTTATATTTAAATACACAAATTATTCCTTCTATCCATATCCTGTTGCACCCACAAACACAAACAAAACGTGGGGTTAAGTGACCACACGTGTGAGAACAGAACAAGACATCAGGGGGACCCAAGCCAAGTGCAGATGCAGAAATGAGCCATCTTACCTGAATTGTGACAATAGGTTTAAGTTCTTCATATTTAATCTTCACAGCTTTGGCTGCTCTCCTGGAATGTTCCTGTGTGTCTGCAAGGACTGCCCCAATGATATGACCCACACAGGTGACCTAGAGGCAAGATTGGGACCCACCATCATTTGGTGTGTGTGCAGTGACAAGAGACTCATGATTGTTCTCTTTATCTATTCCTTTTATACAGTTTGTTCAGACCAGTCTATTAAAAATCAGCCCAGGGAAAATAATCACAAGCAAATTTGGACAGCAACTGAGTGAGTAAGCCTGTCCCAGGGGGCTGCAGCTTAGAGAAGAATCATGGAGAGAACACAGAGGAGAGGAGCTCAGGGCAAAGAGACTTGGGCCTTATTGAATTTGGCACCAAGATTTCTATTGACCCCAGCGCAGTTAGAATTTTCTCTCTATAAGGAAGATGACTTGACTGGGCAGTATGAGAAATCTCATCTCCCCAGCAGCATGGTTGAAAAAGGCTATATTTAGCTACATACCACGTCCTTAGCAAAGACAGTCTCATCATTAGCGATGCCAGTGACGTTGCTGCCAGGAACATCCTTGGCAGAGACAAAACACACAAACCCAGGAACACTCTGAGCTTCAGATGCATCTACAGAGCTAAGGAAAGAAGGAGAGACAGTGTTACTTATCTTTTCTTTGTGTAAGTGATTATGAGATTCTCATACATTCAGGCCTGATTCCCTCAAGTTTGGCTAGGCCATGTGAATATCATGTGAGACTGTGACAGAAAGTGCAACATGTGAGACTAAAATCATTTGGGATCCATATGAAAATGTTAATCCTGACTGTGAGACTGATTGCCAGTCTGCAGCTTTGGACTATGTCATACATCTTTTCCCTAAGACATATCTGAACTTGATCCAATTGCCACATGTACTAAGGATTTTTTTGATGACAAGTTGGTGTCAGTGATGCTGTGCCTCCACTGTCTTAGATGCCATGATTCTTGCCATGAAGGCAAGAATTCCCTGACTATGGATAAATATGAAATTTTAGTGCAGACATGTATCATCTGCCACGAGTGAGTCAGGGAGAAATTGTTGAGGATCAATCATAATGAAGCTTCAGGGTTTTTAAGAGGATGCAAAAAAGTGATGCTCAAAATGACGAAAATCTTCATTAAAGGCTTTCTTTAGTAATCAGCAAAAGAGGTTGTCTCCTCTTTTTGTCTCCTTCATTCATAGATATATTTAAAACTCAATGACAAAATAACTAAAAAAGGGCAGCATAATATAATTTTTATATGGAGAACTTAGTAATAATGTATCACAAAAAATTTTCGGCTCCTTTTGCAATATTCTCTACATCAGCTTTACAGAGAAACAGTTGTGAATAGAAGAGCTGTGGCTTTGATTTTGCTGACTGAATGATTTACTGCTTTCTGTAAATTGCTGCAATTTTTTCAGCAACTTGTTTAGATTCCGAAAACTTTGATATAAACTATGCCTGAAAACAGCTGTCAATACACCCCAGTGAGCTACAGACCTTTTTAAAAATATATTAAATGTATGAATTAACTTTCCCACATGAACCTTTAGACAGCAGGAACTCAAAATTCTATTTTTCTTTGGAAAGTTCTCTTTCCTGTGTTTCTGCAGCAGTGGCTCAGAAACAACCCCCTAACACTTTCTCTTGGTTACAAATGCAGAGGCAGATGGTGTCTGATTTATGCTTGGTGCTCAAAATCTGACTTGGATGAAGTGGAAGTTTCCAGAGTCAATATTTTGACTGCCAAAATCATAGGTTGAGATACTTTTGTCCCCTGATTAAATATTCTACTTCCTCTACAGAATGTTACAGGCTCCCAGCCTGAAATATGCGTACACAACACAAATGCAAGAGAACGTGTACAGCAACTTCTAGAAAACACTGCATGTTGTCACAAGCATGGATGTGACACCTTCTCTATCTCCCCATCTGCACTGGTGGTAGTAACAACACTCAAGTGTCTACATTGCACATTGCAACACCTAAAAATTAACCATGATGACAGAGAAGTTTCTTTCATAACCTGGGAGTCAACTACTACATCTGTGCATCCATGACCACCATGCCTCCCACGCCACAGTGGGAAAGCTCTGGACAGGAAGCCTAACTAGGCAGGAAGTATTGCCTAAGGAATGAACAGCACATTGCAAAGCCATTGAGGATGACATGAGCCAGTAGTCACACAATGTCCCATATCAAAGCAGCTGAGAGCCTGCAGAGCCACCACCATATAAACAAAATTAGGGTTTGTGGGGGGCAGCAAGTCCTGCAATATGACAGCATTAAAATTCACATGAGAATGTAGATGGCATTACCTGCCAAGATTGGCCTTCAGGAGTTGGGTATTCACCATTGTTATAAATTAGGTAACAGTCATGCCCTGGATGGATCAGGTGTTTTCTGAGACAGCTGCACTTCCAAACACTGTCCACCCTGCTACAGCCAAGCACAGACAGGGCTACACCTCTTGGCTGAAGCCAATCCACAAATGACTTTTGTGCAGAGAGCTTGATCACAGCCAATGCAGGCAAGCACTGTGCAAGGCAAAACCCAGTGCACACAGCTGACTGACCAGCAGGAGAGCTGGCAGAACTGCATCTTACAACCTAATTTTTCAGGGAGGTATAAAGAAAATCTTCAAGCTGCATGCTCCAGTTAGTGATTAAAATGACATCTCGGCCTCTGTGGTGGTCTCCTACCCTGTTCCTATTTAATCCTGTATGTCTAAGAGATGGGAAATGCAAAAAGTTTGGCCTAAGCTGAGAGGTTTTGTGCTTTAGCAAAGCCCAAAGTTTGGTGTTGGTTCCCTTACATTCCCACTGACGCAGACTTGCAAGGCAGCTGTCACACACACAGCTCGCCTCCGTGTAACAATGTGCAAGGAACTGGAGTTCCCACCTAAGCAAAACCCTTTCCCTCACCCACACCCCGACAGATTGATGTTTTCAAAGCCACCAGGCACTGGATGCTTCCAACATTTGGAACTCAGAAGCAACACTTACAGGATCTTAGCGTGGGCCTTGGTGCTGGTCACCAGCGTTAGGTACAGCTCGTTCTCAAAGTGAGGGATGTCATCGCAGTACACAGCTTCTCCACTGGCTTGTTTGGCTGCTGAAACATGCACCAGAGGCCTGCCCACCATATCTTCCACAGCCTGCCCCTTGGGCACTTCCTGGAGTAAAACACATGGCTGACTACTACTGGCTTGGGTGGAAGGGGATGGAAGCATTGATAGGAGAGCAAAAGGCACTGTGAGACATTCTAGTGAATGGGGAACGGGATGGGGGCTCAATCCTGTGTGAAAGGAAGGTAAACAAGATGTCATAAGATGTGGCTACCCAGAGGGGAGCTGTAGGGAATGAAGTGAAAGGAGTTCGGGTTTTGAAATAGCTGTGGAAGGGAAGGGTTCGATTTCACATCTTGCAGAAGAAGGATCAAGTTCTGAAACTGGATTCTACTCTCAAAGCTGAAGAGAATGGATCACTAACAGAGAAACAAGCATCCCAAGTGTGAAGCCTGAGAGATGCCAAGAAAGGCAGGCTATAACTGGGGAAAGCAGAAGGGGAATTTCAGTTTGGATACACAGTTAGCTATAGGAGGAATAGAGATTTTTATAAAGCTCTCAGCAACAGTCTTGGGCAGTGACAGGAAAGAATAGTATGCTGAAGTGAAAAAAGGATTGAGACCCAAATACAAGCTTCACACATGGCATTGTAAAAGTTTATGGGATGACCATACTCAGGGAGACAAGAAGATAGAAAGCACTGTTTGAGCTACAGAAAAGCCTGTGTCTATGTCATGTCAACACTGCTACTTGGGAAGTTGCTACTTACTTGGAAGAGCTGGGCATTTGCAATGGGATCTTTGTGAAAGAGCTCTGTAGCACTGATGTAGTTTGAAGGGACAGGCTCACTCATAGTTTTCTGCCAAAGACATATTAAAGAAAATCACCTTCCCTTCCAATTCCTTTCTCACTTTCTTTAGCAGCTCAAGATTTTCCATTCTCCATCTCCCACTTACAGTAATCCATAATCTACTGAGTTAAAGGCAAACGAGGCTTGGCCCCTGTGCCAAGAACAACCACAGAGCTACAAGACCACTTGTAATGCAGCAAATGGGAGAAGCCCAGGAACCATCCTGTGAACCCACAGAGCTACACCCTTCCACCACAAGGGGAAGGTGCCAAGAGGAAGCAATACACAGAAGATACACAAGTCACTGTTGTGCAAGCAGTAGAGTAGCTCTGGCAGCTATTGCAGCCTGGATTTTGTTGTCAGGGGACTCTGCTCAAATCTGAACCCTCCCCAACCAAAGCAGCACAAAGGTGTTCTCCTTCCCCAAATCTGCCTTCCCAAGGAGCACTCACAGTGCCACTCTTGCTCAGTTTCTGAAGGACTGTCAGGTAGAACTTGAAGAAGAAGCTGAGGGTGAGTGTGCGTCGGAAATCCACCATTCCCCCAGGAGCAGAAGGAGACAGATCCATCTCACCCGACAGCAGGCGGCAGGCATCCTGCAGCAGCTTCTCATCCCAGTCTCTGCACGGCAACAAAGGTGACACAGAGATCTTATTCAGACCTAAAGTCATCAGGGCAGACTAACGCTTCTGACACAGAATCACATAAAATGCTGAACTGGAAGGGGCCCATCAGGGTCATAAAGTCCAGCTCCTGGCCTTGCACAGGTCACCTCAAGAGTCACACCATGTGCCCCAGAGCATTGCTCTCCAAATGCTCTCAGCATTCCAAATGCTTCTTGAGCATTCCAGAAGCATTCCAAATGCTTCTTGAGCTCTGTCAGGTTTGGTGCTCTGACCACTGCCCTGGGGAGTCTGTTCAAATGCCCAGCCATCCTCTGGGTGAAAAACTTCCCTGATATCCAGCCTAAACCTCCCCTGACACAGCTTCATGCTGTTCCCACGAGCTGTCAAGCAATAGCCATCAGTGCTACCTGTTCACAGCCCATGTGTGTGCTTTGCTGTCATTTTGGGCTCATGTTACCTTCCCTAAAGATATGGCAAAGCTATTGCATGGTAAAAGCACTGATTTTTTTCATCCAATTTGAAATGAACCCAGTTTTGTAGATCAGGAACACATCTAGCTTCTGTCCACTTCAACTGATGAGTGAATTTAGCAAAAAATGGCTCACTGAGTGAGAGAATGACACAGATCTTTGAAGGTAAGGCATACTGGAGGAAGCAAGGCATAACACAAAACACACTGCTGCAGAAGTATAACTATACTTCTTCCCCTTTCTCTTTTGATGTACTTTTAGAGAGGATTTAGGATGTTTTAGATATTTAAACTGCTCCTGTAAAAATCAGCACAGTTCCATTGGACAGTCTTATTATCACAGAAAAATTCCTACCTGCCAGTGAGTTCCTTGCAAGTTTTTAGTGCTAGGACAGTAGTAGGAGCCATTCCTCCATAGCTTAGTTTTATCTCCTTCACTTGGCTTGTGCCATCTTGGAAGAGGACTCTCATCCCACAGGTCACAATAGCAATGTCATCCTCACGACGGGAAGCCTGCTTGAAAGCTGAGAAGTATTCACCCTGGAAAACAGAAAAAATATTTCTTTATTCTCTACATTAGCATGCTTTGGAGTGTACAAGCTATTTACTTATCTCTATGTGTATGAGCTATTCAAGGGAACAGTATCTGGTTGATTCATTGTGCAGGGCCAAGCAGGACATGTTTGTTCAGGCAGCACTGTTTATTTCCACATAATTCAAGGATTAATCCTAATGTATCAGTTCAGTGGTTGTTACCAAGCCCAGGACTGTGGGGGAAACAAGCTTTGACAGATCTGGTATATCTGTCACATTTTCCCATATCTCAAGAGGAAGAACCAAAACAGATTGTTTGTGCATAAACAAAACTACAGTTTCTCAGCAAGTTTTTCTTCCTCCCAGGCTGCTAAGATGGAAGTCTAATCAGTAAAACCCATATGCTAAACCCCTCCCCTTCAGAAGTCTTTGAAATCTGCAAGAGCTGAAATCAGTAATCACAAATGTCTTTCAGTTCTAGAGTAGACCAGACTAATTAATAAAAGAATATTTAATCTGTTACTGGAGATAGAACTCTCAGTTACTGTCCAGTTCTCCACAGAGGGAGGGAATTCTTGTAAACGCACCAGCAACTACAGCACACAAAATTCAGCAGCTCCCTTATGAAGAGTGGCTGCAAATATGAGATTGACACTGCCAGGATGCACCATGTAATGGAGACACCCTGGAGTCACAGCATGGTCACTCCTCTCACCTGTACTGCAGGTGAGACAAATTGCTGCTCAGGCACCCTGCAGACTAAGAGAGGAATCAGATCTGATGTCTTTGCACTGCCCTTCTGGAGAGCCTTCTGACAAGTTTCTTCTCTAATAGCTCAGCCAAGTGACTCCACACAGCACAGCAGTCTGCTTCATTAATTACTTCTACTCTGAAGTGGACAGCAATTCTTTCACTATCAGATAGAACAATTTCTCTCCTGTTGACAATGACAACAGTTTCACAAGAGGCCCCTTTTGTGCATCAAGGACTTGTTACTGGAGATATAATTGAAGGATGTGCTTCATTTCCTGAATTCAAACAATTACTCAGCAGATAATAGCAGAGGAGCATCAATAGCATCTTCCAGTGAGGACATTCTGTCACTCTGCTTGTTAAAACAATTAGCTTTCAAAGAGGAGAAAAAGCAGCCTCCTCTCTTACTGTGTAATCAAGAGATTTCCAATAACATGATTGCAAAAGGAGGGCAAAATTCCCTTCATTCCTCACAAGACACCTTCATTTTCTTCATTCAGAGTCCTGTGGGAGGAAAGGTACTCACCATCTTTCCTCACTAGGAGTGTAGGTAAGTGAACCATCACATCATATGCTTCCCTGGGTCTCTTGCCAAACAACAGAGCATGTTAATTCTTTCTGTTGTTTGGCCAGTCTTGATGTGACAAGTTACATGAATGCAAGGCATAGCACCGGTTTCAAACGAAGACAAACCAAAAAGTTCTATCTAGCTGTGTGCTGAAACAGCCCTGCTTTCATTCATGAGGAAACCACAGTTGCAGAAAACTTTGCCTGCTACATGCCAGAACCTTCAGACATGCCCTGAAGAACTTCAGCCTCCTCATTTGTGAGCAAAGATCAGCCAAGAAATCATGAAGTTGAGAGTTCACAATTTATTTTAGTTTTTCAGATCAATGAGCTGCATATAACTTAGGGCTGAAGCCACTGCCCCTGCTTGTAAACGTTTGTTTTGTGACATTGCCATGAGAATGTCATATGGAGGGAGGAATATGGTGTTTTCCATTGGCAATCTCAAGCATGTTTCTCATTCTACCAAAAAGTGATGCTTTTATCACAAGACTGAAGAAGAATTGCTCAGAAATACATGGGAAAACCACCATAAATAAAATAGGTTTGTTCCTTTAGTAGTTAAATTTTTTAAAAATTGAGAGGATGGACAAGGGATTTGTTAGTTCTCACATAATGCAACAGTGTTTCAAGCAAATCAGTGTTTTCCATTTACAAAGAAAATGTGTCACCATCCTGCAAATCCTTGCATCTTATGATTGGGAGCCACAAGCCCTAAGAAGGTAAGTACCTTCACAAGCATAAAATTAGTCTGATGTTCTCAGCCCTAAAGGAAAAAGCAAAGTTTTACTTCTTAGACACAGTTGTGGTTTATGCTGCTACAGCAGAGAAACACCCATTGTTCCATTTTAAGAAAGTAGTGCAGCCTCATTTGAAGTTTCAAGTCCACATAGCCAAAATGCTCTAAGAGTCAGTCTTTGTGGATTATATCTTGCAAGACAAGAATGCAGAAACTGAGCTTCCCTTTCATCCATACAAACTTTTCTCAATTTCTTTTCCCATTTCAGCTCACAGAAATTAAGCCAGAATCTTTGGCACATTAACTTCACTCTACATCAGAAATTGCTAAAATCGTTTTTGTTCTACTTTTCAAGCAGAACTTCTACCTCTGGGAACATCACTTTGACATTTTTCATCATCACCAAATGCACTCAAAAATCTTCATATAATAAAGTGAAATTTCTCTTCCTTACACTAGAAAAATTCTTGGGCTTACCATACTTTATCATAGAGCCCTTCTCCCTTTGCTTGTGAAAAATAGTGTGCTGCTGGATTTTCTCCAAATCATTCACTTGCTTCCTAGTCCACTTGGGACTACATAAGCATTTGGGGGTTGGTCAGGAAAAAGGTGCCTAACTTTGAAAACAGCACTCAAATAACAGCGTTTTAGCTCCAAAGACAGTGAAGTTCTTTCTTACAAGCTTACCTTTTTGCTGTAGGGTATTTCAACAGAGAGAAGTATTTCTTCAGGCTTAACTATTGTCTTTCTGTAGCCAGTGAAAAACTTCTCATCCATCGTGACAGTCCTTTTGCCCTCTGTAGAGCAAAGGGACATCAACAGTGAATAAATGAAGAATAGCAATAGTACATATGGAAAAGCCTTCAAACCACACAAATCCCTCTTGATAAGATATCTGATTTCATTTTTCCATTCTCTCTCACCAAATCAGGAAAATCTTTCTCAGATTTACTTTGGTATTTATGGAATCTATGACAGCTTCTGCCTACATAATAAATTTTCTTTGCACAGGAACTGATCAAAGAGACCTCCTTCCTTCTTTATCTAATTAAACCTCAGCTTCCAGGTGAGCCAGCTTCCAACACTCCAATGAAATCTCTCTTTTCCATAGCCTGCACAGAAACCAGCACTCAGTCCACTGATCAGACAGTCCACTTATTTCAAGGATCCTGTTTTTAAAAAGATTTCCTAGGAACAAATAAAAACTGAGATGCTTGGCTTTCTTCTTAGAAAAAAAGAAACAAGTTTCAGTCTTTATCTGAAAAAGCCAGAAGTATTAAAGTAAGATAGTGACAGAAACTATTTCATGCCTTTTATTTTTCATTAATACACATCTTCAACCAGCTCTTCACAAGGATGTGTCTGTAAGTATACACACAGTATCAGAGATTCCATCTGGCACAGAAGTTCAAAATTCTTTAGGGAGTCAACCTTATGTCTAGCTTTAGAACTTTAGCCTCAAAAAGTGTGAAAACACTGAAGACTCAGACTAACAATGTTAATTTCTACTTTCAAGTTCTGGCCTGACCTAACAATCCATGGCAGAGGACTGCTGAGTATCCCACACTCCTCAGTGCCAGAGGGAAATGTAAGTAACTCACCTTTTGATACCAAAGTCAGTTTGCTTCCACTTGCCATTAACACAGGATTTAAGTCAGAAATTGGGCTTGCTGTCATTATGTTCCCACCAATAGCCTAGAGTGAAAATAATGCATTGGATAAATACTAAAAATCTAAGCAACTTTTCGCCTTTGATTAATTGGGAAAACCTAAATCCCACAAAATCAGATGCTGTCTCAAACAATATTAACATTTGCCTGAAACAGATTTAGAACAGTGTTTTATTAATGCATCAAGACTACCTTATGCCCAAACCTCCTATGCACAATCATGCCAAAATTCAATCACTCTACCTGCTATCAAGGAAGATCCATGAAACTAAAAAGGGTATTTTTAGTAACAATCAGGAACCAAGGTTTTTGGCTCCAAAACAAATGTATGGCACAGTATCTCATGGACCAAGTGTTCTTGTTTGGTATGTTGGTTTAACTGCTTGCTTGGTATTTTTTTTTGTTAGAGCACATAGAATTTGAGCATACCTTCCCCTTTAAAACTAGAGGAAAATTTGCCAGATCTGGTACATTAACACTATGACTGCCCTAGTTGTCATGGCAATAATACAAACACCTGCTTCTTTGAAGTTTGCCCAGCACTCTAAATACCTTTTTTGTTAAATTAGTCAAATCTCACTACAAATCACCCCCACTTGGTGATAACAGCAATGGATGAACTGGATAACTGCCATGTTTCCCTTGCTTGTTAAATGTGTGGCATCAGGGCAGCACAGACACCAGCTGAGACCTCACCACTTTCTCGGGTTGATTTTTGTGTGCTGGTTTCTTTCCCAAGGTTTGAAAACGTTCTCCTGTGAGTTGCACAGGGCACACCAACACTGCATGAGACAGGGCAGCTCCTCAGACTGAGCTTTCAGCTACAGCCCCTGGTGCTCCCGAGTCACTTACAGCAACATTCCTGATCTGTGGCCCTGCAAACCAGCGCAGCTGTTCCAGGACAGCCTTGAAGATCTCTGTTTTGTATGGAGGAAGGTCTGCCACAGCTTTTCTCATCACCTCCTCTACCGACTTCAGGGTACAGGCAGCACCGATAGTGACCCCTGTAACAAGCAAAGGAAAAGAATTGTTGGTCTCCAAGATTTTGAGGTACAGAAGGACAGTTACTGTGTCTGCAAAGCTAAGATGCCACAGAGCTCAATCAGACCTTCAGTTACACCAGACTATTTAGAATATACTGCATGTAAACATCACATCCTCAGAACAAAATTCACCTTTAAACCACAGCTCATGCTGGGGCTGTCTCCCACATGACAGTAACACACCACCCTTTTGCATCAGTGTATTATTAACAATATTGGCCTCCTATAGGTATTAGTTTGTCCTTTGAGAAGTGAACTCCAACTCCTTTCCAGTTTCCACACTTTAACTATCCTACCATGCACTAAATTGTCCTAGGTACTTCTATTTGTAAGACTGACCCATTTCCATCACAAAGCTAAAGGGAATGGAATTACAGAATTGTTAAGGTTGGAAAACACCTCCAAAGATCACCAAGCCCAGCCTCTAACTGAACACCACCACGACAGCTAAACCACAGCACTAAAAGTCATGTCCAGTCATTTCTTGCACACTTCCAGGGGTGGTGACTCCACTACCCCCTATGGGCATCCCAGTCCAGTGCTAGACCATGCTTTCAATTGAAGAAATTCTTCCTGATGCCAATCTGAACATGTGGCACAGCTTGAGGCAGTTTCCTGTTGTCCTGTCACTTGCTACCTGGGAGAAGTCATTGATCCCCACCTTGCCACATCCCCCTTTCAGGGAGTTGTAGAAAGTGATAAGGTCACCCCTGAACCTCCTTTTCTCCAGGCTAAACATGCCCAGCTCACTTTTTTACTTATCACTCACTTGGTTTCCTGCATGGGAAAGATATAACGCATACAGGAAACGATCTTTAATCTGGGGATTTTCCTTCACACTCTCTTTTATTATTCCAGAGAGTCCTCATTCACCTCACAGGTGTTCTGCCTCTTTTTTTGCTCACCTGTTTCAGTGTGCTGAACAGCATTCATTTCAGGGATCCATGCTGGTGCTATAATCACTGGATACAGCAGGTTCTTTAACCTCATCTCAATACCTTAAGGAAAAGACACTGTTTGGTACTTGTGTGACATGGCTACTGCTGCACATAATCCTTCAGGAAAGAAAAATTAATACAGTAAACCCTACAACATTTAGTAATTATTTCATGAACCAATTGCTGAAGACAACAGAACTACTAAATAAGTCTGAATTCTCCTCCTCAGCATTTATGTTTGCAAAGGTATCTATTTGGTGTGAGAGGCAGTAAGATCTCAAGTCTGGAGAGTTTTCTCACTGAAAAGTCATTCAAAACACAACTTTCACAACTGAATTAATTTGATTATGGAGACATTTTATACTGCCTCACTCCCCTCTTTTCAAAATTCCACAAAACAGCAAAAAGGCTCAGATCTGGATCAGCATTTTTTTCATCTGATACAGCAAAGAATGGAGAAAAGCATTCACTGTGAGATTAATCTACCTGAGAAAAAAGTCTGTTCCTACATACAACCTGAAAATAAGTAGCTTTTTAAAAGCAATGACATGAAAGAGGTTTCCATTTGCACTGTTCTCACAAAATACTTAATGGAAGGTTTTCCAGCTGTCATAATAAGCATCAGCTCTTTCTCTTACCCACTTCTGTGTTCCCCACAACGAGTTTGGCATTGGGGTACTGGGATTTGAGAGCCACCAGTTCATTGAGAGTTGTGGGCTGGATCCACATCACACGCTCTCCTTTGAAACACATCTGCTTCTGCTGTTTGTTACTCTGAGTCTGCAGAAGGGAATTCAGATAGAGCTCAGCCCCTACATCGAGCCAAGAATCCCTGCTCACCTGCTGCCCATGCCTCTGCCATGCTGGGCTCCATCTCAGCTGAGTTACTGACGGGGGCTGGGATATCCACACTGTTGTTGGCAGTTTGCCATTCCCCATCTTTCTGCCAGCAGTGATGAAAGTCTTTCTCATGCTGACAAAAGTTGCTCCTTCCTGATACTGCCAGGTGCATTCTACTGCCACATCTCCCTAGCAAGGTCTGTGCCAGGAAGCTCCATCTGATCAAGGTTCTGGCACATGTCTGTGGCTCCAGTTGCTTCAATGGGCTTTCCATTCTCATCTCAATCCAAAAATGCCAGTCTTTAGCACTGATGAATTGCAATTACCCGCTAGGTAAGGTTCTGATTCCTTTTTTAACTACTTCATCCAGTGACCAAAGAAAACATGAGATCAACCCTTGGGTGGGAGAACATCTTGGAGAAGAAACAGATAAGCCCTTTCTCAAGCTGAATACATCTTATGCTATGGTCTAAGGGAACCTACTCATGCTGTAGCTCATGACACATTTAAGCTGGGTACAGCAGCAGAATTAATGGCTGAATGTCAGTTGTTAAATGTGAAGGAAGCTGTAAATGCATCATGTGCTGGATTAGATTCTTGGCTGGGACACACTGCTTAGGGGGGAGGATCTCCGAAAAAGACAGGAATGAAATATGGAGAGAAACTTATCTCACCTAACTTTTAATGTCATTGTGAGCCAACCAACTTTTATTCCTGCTACAGTGAGGGAAGTTTTTTGAAAAGACAACTATTTGAGATATGGATTCAGGTACATCCTGTAGTTCCTACTTCACTTCCTACACTATAAAGGGAACACAGGGAGACCAGCTCAGATATATCTGTACTTGATGTAGAAGTTCGCATCTGACCTAGTAAATTGACATCTGGATTTTAGCGACTATTCCACCCCAGACGGGAAAGGAAGGACTGGGAAGGAAGGCACCCCAAGAGCAGAGTCACATATGGTGAGAACCAGAAACAAAGCCAGACAGTTGGAGCAGGCACCTGACCCTGGCTGAAATACCTTCTGTTTTATAAAACAGGGAAGGGTTCATGCCCATGCATTTTCTTTCCTTAGCAGCCATTTTTGCCCTGCCATTTCCTCAAGACAGGCAGGACTCAAACCTTGTACAGAACAACTAAACCAACTACTCAGTGCTACTTCTTTCTGAATGGACTTACCATTAACTCTGGTGGGAAGATTGGCTCCTGTGTGGGATCCAGTGGCTGGAACTCAGAGGAATTGAACAGGCTGGAAGATGTCATTGTCTATGACAGAGAAAATGCAAATGGCTAATGATTGAGGAGTAAGCTCTCCACACACAACCATAACTCCTTCCTCTTTCTACTCAAATCTACTATTTCAGAGAGCAAAATGCAGCAAACGCAGCAAAATATGCCACCTGAATCAGCATTTAAGATTCTTCAGTTATATTTTTCTGACTCCCCTGCATGTCTTGTCAGAACCCTCAATCCTAAACACACTATGTTTTTGTCAATCAAAAGTAATATCCCTTTTACACTGACATGTTAAATCGTGTCAAATACACCTTTTCTGAGGTAAGTTCTTCTGACCATAAAATATAAATTAGTCTACATTGCCTTGCATAAATATTGCTAAAATAAAAGTATTTGGTTTGGCCATGCAATGAGCCAGATCTAAGACTTTAAACATCAGAAATAATGGAAAAACTATTAGTGGAGAGGCACCTTACCATACTGTCTTCTTTTCCATTCATGCAGCAGCCCAGACCATTGGCTTTTCCTCCACAGCAGCCCCCATTCTGAAGAAGAAACAAGCACACTTCAGCTATTCTAAACAAAGTCAGAACATTGCAACTTTTACAGAATATAGTCCTCCCCTTTCATCAGTCCCCGGATTTCAGAACTTTGCAGTAATATTTTTTATTAATAAACTGCTTGAAATAAAGGACTCCAAGCAGTCTTAATTGTTGGAGTATTCCATGCAACACTGAATGCTTCTTAAAAAACACAGAAATTCCTTGGAAATTTCTGATAAATGATTTCATTATATTCTCTTTTTCCTAAACTGATTTTATACTCACACTATCTTGTACACCAATTTCTTCTTTCCATCCCCTTATTTGTTTTGTACCTAGACTGGTAATCACATACAATGTAATTAACTTTTTTCCCCTCCAGATATTCCAAAATATTCCAATTGTACCGTTTCGGAACAGAGAGGAAATTACTTCATTCATTACTGGATGGCAAAGTTTGGGAAAGATCACAGTGACCTGTTTTCACAGAAAGATGTATCACTTCAGTGCACCAGAAGCTGGTAACACTTTGCTTATAGGTGTCACCATGCTATTTCACAGAAGGGTTGCACCTTGCAGACTCAGAAGGAACATCACTGTTTTAAAACCCATTCATGCTAATCAGGTCATACACAGTCCCAGCATTTTCCAAGAGATAGACAATAAAAACAGCTCAGAGAGCTCTGAGTATCTGCACCACAGCAGAGTCAGAGAGGTGACTAACATATCAAGGCTCCAATGTTATACTAAATATTGAGATTATGGGTTTTTAACATTCAGTTTACCATGGTATTTTCCCTCCCACTACGACAACATCCAGTGCCATTGGCAACTCTGCCACAGCAATTCATGTCCTGTGGGAAGAAAAACTGTCCTGAGGAAAAATGTGCAGATTCCAAGGAAATGAAATAGGTTTGAACACCTTCTGAGAGCAACATCCAAAGCAGAAGGAAGGTGCCAACCAAGTAGGTGTTTCTCTTGCCAATGGAAGGCAATATCCTGCAGTGTCATGCTCACTGTTCTGATAAACCTCTTCCTCTGGTTTGTAACTATTCTGACCATTCAACCATTATCTCTGGAGCTGTGAGGAGACACCCAGGGATGACTGAAAGGGACAAGCACATACAATACCAGTACTCTGCCACCAGGCAGACTATCTGCCTTCATTTTCAATCTGACTCCTATTTCATTTCTTGAAATGCTCGTTTACTGGGAGAGGCAGGAAATAGCAGGTGCCTGTTCACATTCCACCTGCTAATCACAATTGTGTTGATTACTATCAGAGGTCAAGAGAAACCACTGTATGTGCTATGTAGAATGCCTTCCTCTCCCTGGCATCTCTTTTTCAGGCTGAGGTGCACTCAGTGCTTCCCTGTATGGAAGTTAGATTGCCACAGATGCGATCCTTGTTCCAGTTCTCTGAATCTTCTTCTACTCTGCCATACCCTGTTAGAGATGAGAGGAGCAGAGCTGCACAGAGTACTCAAGTGTAGGAAGAGCCAGGGAAGTGTTTTCCCTTTTGTATCCCATTCTCTTCTCCAATCTTACAGGTTCATAAAATCCTTCAGAAATTCCTCAAAGGCAATTCCTGCCTTCAGTACCCAGACTAACTTGATTACTGTTAGCTTATTTTCTCATATCCTTACTCACACTCTTTTAAACCACATTTAGGGATAGGTGCAACAGCCTTGCTTCCCACCAGAGGTCCCAGAACAACTCCACAACAGTGACCTCCCTCCACTGCAAAAATATACCATTTTTCCTCTACTGCCTTTTAACCAATCTTTCCTCCATACAAAGATCTTCCCTCTTAACCCCTATTGTCTTTAAAAGTCTTTGGTGAGACACTGTGGAAAACCTGTTGGAAATCCAAGTAGGCTTTTAATCAACTGGGTTTATCAACCATTTGTAATGGATCTCACTCCTGCTTGTATTCTCTTTTGTTGATTGCAATTCTGGATAATAAAATGAAATTAATGGGCATCATTGTAAATTCTTTTCTTTTGATATTTAATACCAGTGTAGACCCATGAGTAGCTGGTAATTACTGAAGTTCATAATGATCTATTTCTCTTCACAGCCTCCAGCACTCTTTCATGTACAAAGGGACTAGAGAAAATTTATGGCAAAGCTTCATACCTCACCCAAACCAGCAGAAGAATTCTGGGCAAGAGCTATAAAACAGTGAATTCAATTTCTTTCCAGAGCTATTTCTGCTCTGCAGCTGATCTTACAAAAAAGCAAGTTCTTCACCAGATTCTTGCACAGTGTGTTCCTACCAGTGCACCAAACCTTTATACTTTGTCCACACCAGGATCAGGATGCAAGATGAATTATGCAGAGAGGGTGAATTTTTCTGAGACTTACAGAAAACAGTTACGGAGTCTGATTAACTGTGATCCAAAAAGGGACCATGAGATGGATTTTATTCAAGTGTCCCAGTAAGTGGAGAGAGAAAAGAGTTTGCTCTACCTGAATTATTAATGCATGAATCACATGCAAAGGGCTCAAGAGCTGGATTGTTACAGCACATATATTTCCTTCCTCCCCATTTGAGTTCACAGCATGTTTCAGTAAAAGAGAGAAAGACAGCCAATTTCCAGTTTTTTTTAAAGACATCATCTGAAGCCACTTACTTTAGCAAATGTCCTGTATCCTTCCAGAATGGGTCTGTAGCCTGTACACCGACACAAGTTCCCTGCATTGCCAGAGCAAAAGGATAAGGATTTAGTGCAATTCGGCTAAAAAATTCCCTTCTTTTAGAAAATTCTATTGTTTCTATTAATTTGATAATAGCTTGTCAAATCCTGATACAGTGAATGAAAAAACTGAGAGGAGGAAAATTTCATTTGGAACCTTGCAACAACCTTACAATTTTTTGTTGAAATTTAAACTGAAATTCATTTAGAACAAATTCGATCTGTCTTATTCAGTACTCATTTATCTCGATTGTGTGAGTGTTCTTAGTATACCAACTGGTCTCTCTCCTGAATTACACAGAGATTTCTTTCTCCTGCATCATCCCTCCTCTCAGATCACTGCTGGAAGCACAGTAATGACTCTAATCTCAGCAACAACAGCAATCTCTCACAGGATTTGCACAGTTGGATTCTGCTCCACTCCATCATTGCATGTTGCTGTCTTGGTCCTTGACTTGAGAACATGTTCTCTGTCACCTCTGCAGGCTCTTGTGACAGCAATGAATAAACAAGGACACTATTTAGCCCCTCAAGGACAGGCCACCTTTTGGTCTATCGTTAAGATCAGTGGGTTCCTAATCCCAGACTGAGGCCACTTGCCCCTGCTTATGCACTATGATGTTTGCTTCATAGCACCTGGCCAGTCTCCAAGTGACAGAGCTACTTCTTAACCTCACAACCATCAGCTATTTTTAAAAGGATACATTAGAAAATGGTGCACCTCCATCCCACTGGGTGAAGCAGATGTAATAAAAGCAGAACAGGTTGCACCCCTGCAGGGCTATGAATATTACCTTGGAAAGCATCTTCAATGTCCTCCATGTGGGGCTCAGGGTTGTTCCGAAGCAACGTGTACATGGACATGACGATGCCTGGAGTGCAAAAGCCACATTGGGATCCATGACTTTTTGCTATTCTCTCCTGAGAGAAAGTAAAAACCACGATTAGCCCATAATATCAAGGTGAGCTCATTGTTGTGCTTGTTTCTATTACACTTCTGTTAAAAGCAAAACCCAATATCACAGAGGAGCTAAGATTATCATCAGATGTTCTCTGTTCAATTTATCTGTGAGACAGCTTTCAAAGAGGAGAGCAGCTTGAAAAGTTTGCACGTAGGCTTTGAAATCAAAATGTGACTGGAAACCACTGGAAGGAGATCAGGAGTTCTTCAGATTTACCATGCTAGGAAGGTTTGGGCTACCTGCCTATACCTGAGTTTGAATTTCAAAACTTAGCTGTCAGAATCTTCAGCCGGGGAGAGAGAAAAGAAGATAAATAAACAAAGGTCAGATCCATTCATGTACATCAAACTTATTTTTCACTTTGTTGTTTCCTCCCTCAGATACTGGCACAAGTCCTACCCACTATACAAACTGAGATGAATCACAGTTTACCTTAAGGAACCAGGTGTCTGACAAGAGAGGCAAGGCTGCATTCTAACACCTTGCTAGAAGAGCAAGGATGCACATTCCTGTCACTCCTTCTCACCAAGAATATTTTGAGACTCCAGAAACATCTCTGAACCAAACCCTGCTTCACTACTGCAGGGAAGGTTCCTAACTATGCAAGATCAGAAACCAAAGTCATTCTTGGAAGGCCACATGGGAGAGCCCAAACCTATCTCAGATTTCCTAGCTCCAGGTCATTATATTGGCTTTCCCCACATCAGACTTTCCAGACTGGGATGTGGACCAAATACAGCCATGCAGCCCAAGAACAAAAGCATTGGCAATTCAGCCAGGATAGCACCAGTTAACCTGTTGGGGCAGAACAGAGCTGTAGCATTGCCTCGGGAGTTTGATTCTGTCACTTAGCCATTCCTGCAAGTATGGATTGCTCACATGGAGAGTCAGCCTTGTGGCTTTAGCATTATGGTGGAGGTCCCTGGAACAGGTTTAATTAGCATAAGAAAACATGTATAGAGAGTTTTAAAGTTACCAGTATTAATAGCTTACCTGGGCTGGGTGCAGCCTGGATTTTGTGTTTCCTATGCCTTCAACAGTAGTTACAGCCACGTGATGCAGGGCACAGACAGGGAAGAGACAAGCATTGGCAGTATGGTGGCTAAAACACTACATTAAGGTCATTTCATTTGATAGTGCTGCTCAGCAAAGGAAAAAGGGAACAGGAGCAGTGAAGAGTACTTGGAAGCTATAGCAGTGGACACAATAGGAACACTTAAATAGGTGTGATACAATAATTAATTACAAGCCAAATCCTACAGCACTCAGTCATCCAAAGTTCTAATCAATTTCCCTTGCAGTTGGATCTGGGCATACACCATAGGATTTCACCTAAATATAGCAACTTTAAACATCCTTGTTGCACATTAATATACAGAACCCATATAAGTAATTTATAGGGGGCAGACTACAAATACCAAGATGTTGTGCAGCTAGATGCTTGCAAAGTTACATAAGAACCTGGAGCTCTCAGACTTTTAGCCAGAAGGCTGTTTCTAGATGGTAAACATGGGGAAAAATGCTAGACTGAACGTAAAAGAGAATGTTGCCAAAACTCATATGAGAACTAGCTATTCTATCTCATTTCTATCAAGACAGAATAATGACCCTAAAGATATCTTATTCATAACCATGCTATTAAGTAGAACCACTCAGAGAATCCAAGTTATAGTATCTCCAAACATTATTCCAAATATATTAAAAATTTCAGTGTTTTCTCTTCCCCACAGTAAAACTAAACTGGGGCCTGTCTCTCTGCCTCATCCTCTCTCTACATTCCCCTTTTTGTTTGATTCCATTGTTTCTCATTTCAATTAATTAAAGTGAGAACAGGAAGAAATGTTGTCTCAGGAAGTAATTCTGAAAGTTACAATAGAAGTAGAGGGAAAAGTTCATATCTGCTGGCATACAGAAACAAGATTATTGTCATAATACAATAACAATAAAGATTTTATCACAATAATCATTATATGGATTCTCACAGGAAAAAGTTACATTAGAATCAGTGCAGATATTGCAGGGCACAAAGAAATAGTTCCCTATCAGCATTGTGCAATGCTTTAAGAAAAATACTTTCTTATCTTAGCCTTCTGAAAGTGAAAAATTATGTTTTGACAGAAATATTCATTATAGAACTTCTTTTAAAAAATAGTACCATGTCTGATATGTCAGGAACATGGATCTGTGCCCATTTTATTTCTCTGTTGCAGAGTTCAGATTGCAAAGGATACAGGATTTTCTTCCGAAAGGGATCATACTTGGATATCATAACAGTGCAAGCACCACATCCACCTTCTCCACAGCCCAGTTTGGTTCCACACAGGCCCACTGAGAGACCAGGAATTAAGGAAAACACAAAAAGTGTTGGCAGAAACCTGCTCAAGTAGTCAATCAAGGCTGAGCAACAAGTTCTTGCTGGAAACAAAGCACTCATTTCTTCTGCTTAATAATTTAACATAAGCAAAGTTTCAAAAGCTGGCATGTGACTATTGAGATCAACACCCAAACCCGTCATAAGGGGTTAACCACACTCCAACAGATTCTTAGAAATAAACAAAAAATATCTTCAACTGCAACAGTTCCCACTTTCCATTACTCAGAAAGGGAAATTACATAAGGGAGATAAAGCACTGGTAATTGCTGAGCAAGAGCTGTTCAGGCGTGCAGCCACATTCCTGAGCCACGCAGTGACATCCTCTTTCAGCACCTCTTACTGGTAGGGTTTGACTTCTTCCTGCACCTGGGGACTCCTACCACCCAGAAGGATCCCAGGCAGTGCAGTCACTCGTGGCTACAAGTTACACAGTTTAGCACTGCCTGGGAGCTGCATTTGAACTGCTCACAGACCACCTGCATCTCAAAAGTCATGGTCTGGCCACTCCATTTCTGATGGCTTGCCAATCAGGACAAAACCAGCTAAGCACACTCCCAGGAGCCTGGGTCCCATAAAATACAGGAGGGAGACACTGAGAGCCAGAACTCATGGAGATGCACAGAACCCCTGCACAGACACCTGGGAGCTCACAGGGTGAATGGCCTGGCCTAAGCAGATTCCTCCACAGACTGCTGAGCTCATGGCCATGCTTTAAAATCAGGAATTACATCAAATGTTCTGCAAAGAGAGTTCAGGAGAGAATTCGTTGAGCCACTTCTGCTTAGGTTCTTTCACTCATTAAAAGGTAATTAGACACTATTACTTATTGCAAAGAGGACTGGCCAATGTTGAGAGACTTTTGGTGGGGTAGAAATCATGATTTCATTGGCAATTGAGTAGAGAATCAGTGCCTTTCCCTGTATCACAGAGCCTTTGGAAAAGCAACAGACACCGTGATAGAGGGAACTCAATTCACCTTGATATCACTGCAAACAGTATGGCACTGACTGTTCCTAGAAAATCACAGAATCATTTAGGTTGGAAAAGATCTTTAAGATCACCAAGTCCAACCATAAACATAATGTTGCCAAGTCCACCTCTAAACCATGTCTTTAATGCAAACCTAATGCTGCCAAGCCCATGATTAAACCATATCCTTAGAGTCACCGCTGCTTTTCATACAATCATGTGCCTGCTTGAGCAGAAACACAGCTTTCCTATGCCATCTGATGTTTCCCTTGACAACAGTGCTAGCCTGCCTCAATAAAATATGTTTCTCAAAGTATTTGTCTGACTCTAACCAGATATCTACAAAGTAAATTCACCAGAATGCTCATGTAGAAGATCAGCAGGTTTTGAAGAGTTCAGATTCTCTCTTTACAAAGCTATTTACATTAGTTATCAAGAAGCTTACACATAAAAGTTCTAGCAGTAAGATAGGCACACATAGGCATAAGGGTCATGCCACTTACATTTCCTCTTGACCTTTATCCATCTGTGGCATATTCAGATACATAGAGCTGCTGATAATACTGTTGGAAATCTCAAAGAGGGGTGTGATTCATGTCCCTGTACTTCCTCAGCTCCCAGACAAATGGAACACGGCAGCATGGTACACATACAACAACAAAGCTGTCAACAATTTGGCAGATGTACACACCCAGCTGGCCAGACAAAAACTCAGAAAACATGGAATGACATGACCTGTGGAACCAAGCCTGGTACAGCCAGCCTGGTCATCACAGGAATTACTCAGCTCCTGAAGCTGTTCTGACTCTGTGTTGACCAGTTTCAAACAGCAGTGAAACGTGACCACTTGCACCTTCTCGTGTAAACATGCCCATGGTACATGAGGGGAACCCCTGCCTCTGAGCCTGCCTCCCTGGGACATCTGAGAAACAGCACAGAATTATAAAGCTATGGGACATTAGCTAGCCAATATGATGCTTTGGCCAGAAAATTATTTATGACTTATGTGGAACAATCTTAAATTTCCCTCAATTTTGTTGTCATCTCATTATTGCTTCCTTTCCATCATATTATAATTATGCGAAATTACAACTTTTGCCTTTAAAGTATTAACAAATCTTTTAAAGTACATAATTTAAAATTTGCTATTGTTTAAGCCTGGAATAGCAGCTGTAATCTTTGCTAGCAAGAAATACCAGACAATGCAAAGCACTCCCTCTTATACCCTGTGCAAAAGCTCTGCCCAGTACTGAAGAGACAGAACAGTAAACAATTATGAAATGCTGTAGGCATTTAAAGCCTTCTGCAGTTTTTTCTGACACCGGATACATTTTCTTCGTAGATAAATCAGCAGGGTTGTTTCTGGGTCCACATTTTTTTCCACCACCTGCAAGAAGAGAAAGATATTGATAAACACAACACAGATAAGTTAGTTGCAAGGGGAAAGTTTGGTCTTTCTGCAACTTCTTTTCCAAAGCGGGGAGCAAAATCACTGATTATTTCAGCAATGTTAGTCATTTTCCTTGAAATCATTGTGTCAGAGGGAAATATATGCATTACATACATCCGGGTTTTTCAGTTATGGCACACTGAGGCAAATCTAAAAAAAACCCTTCATCAGAAATGGCAAACAGATTTAGTAATGAGAAGAGAAAGAACTGTGTTTTGTACTCAAATCTTGGGTTCCTGACATGTCCCAAATAATGTCTCATCTCTACTGACCCTGAATAACTGAACTCTGTCCTTTCTCTTACCAGTAGAAGAGACAGAGAAAATGAGCAGATAAACAGAGTGACAGAAAGAACATCAGTAACAGGTTTTGCAGAGAAAAAAAACCCAGCAGTGGAAATTGTAATGTGATTACACAGGTGCAGCAGAATGAACAGCAAGTACCAATCCTCTGAAGTTTCTCCTTCTTCCCTTCTAACATTAAATCAATCAGTATTACAGTAGTAGCCATCCTAAATATGGGAATATACAAAATTCCAAGATAGGGGAAATTTTTGCTGCATATTTTGAGCCACCTCCATCCTATTAATAAACCACACTATTAGAAGTTATCCATTAGACATAAAAAAAACCACTAAATACTCTACTTTAACCTCTGCCCAGTGGTCAGAAACCAAAGTTCTGCCTTTGCCTCCAAACGGCTACAGGGCTTGTCTTCCCCTTTTTCTGTTATGAATAAAGTGTCAAGAAACTTTTCCAAATTCACCATGTGCCAGAATATAATAATGTTCTTGGCTCTTATTTTATGCAAGTCCTAAGTACAATAGTTACAGTTTATTTAAATTAATCACTCCCAGTTTGAAGGACAAATTGAAATGCAAATTGAAACGGGGTCATTTGTGCAAGTTTTTTTTTACTTATTTTTGTTCAATGATAAGAAACTTTCATGACCTCTGTCCTGCTTCAGTTTTATGCCTTTGACACGTGACAGGGTTATTCTAAAGCAACATGGTTTATACTTCCTGTTTTGAGTTCACCTTTCTAGAATTAACTGATAAAATTGCTGCTGCAAAACACAACTGGGCACTTTTTGCACATTTCATTCCTGCACTGGGGATGATCTAGAGGAAAAAGAGTCTGTTCCAGTTTGGGAATATCATATTGTAGATCATTGCTTCTATTCAGAGCTGAGTGCCCCTGTTTCCTCACCTCCTGGATGCATAGAAACAAATAAAAGCATGCAGTGTCTCTTCCATGACCATGTGGTTCAGAGTAAGCCCATAGATCCCTCTGCAGCAGCTTAGCAAACAGACGGACACGAGTAGGAAATTCCAAACATCCCTGCGACTGTGAGTGGACTAATGGCCTTTCAGAGCCATTGCACAGGCAAAGAGCCAGCCCCAGCATCTCCCACTGTCACTGTCACGCTGAATTTCTTCCTCATGTTTGTGCCAATGGCCATTGCAAACCCTTTCAAAGCAGCTTCCAAGATAGCCAAGCACAGAGAAGAAACTTCAGAACAGTTAAAGACTATTCTGTGATTATATCAAAGAAAACATCGCAAGAAGTTTTCTTGAAAGTGTCCAAGAACTGCTCTGTTATGTACTCAAACCAAGAAATTAAAAGTTTGGCCCACTGGCTTCTTTTCAGAAAGCAGGAAATAAAAGACGGACCTAGTCCTTCACTTTTCATTTAACAACTCATCTCCATGTACTTTTAGTCACATAAGGATGTGTGAAGTCCCAAAGCCAAAGCTTTGCTCAGCTTTAACAAGAAAGTGTTTCCCACCATGTCCCAGACAATCCACAGCCTTACTCTGTTCTAGCCAACAGCCCTGGATTGCTACTTCAGTCACTTCAAACTACTCCACTGGAGCTGTGTATCTGCAATTCTGGCAGACACCAGGGATCTGAGGGAGATACTTGGTAAGAGTTTGGAGAACATTCTGGGTTAACACAAATCTCACAAACCAGAGAACAAGGAGTCATTTCACTTCTGGTTCCTGGTGGGATGATGCTTGCTGATGAGTCTCTCTTGCTGGGTATAGAGTAAGAATTTTTTGCTGTTCTTGCCTTTTGATCATTGCTGTTGATGCTGGTTTGTCCTCCAACATATTCCTCCAGTGGCTTGTTGCAATCACCTGCTGTGATTCGTTCTTAAAACATTTTAAAACCCTGGGGTGGGGATAACATGTCCTGTCTGATACTCAGTACAACATGATTGCACAATATCACAGTTCCTCCTTACCTCCCCCAGTGTCCTTGTACAGAAAGAAACTGAATTCCATCCATTGCCTTCTGTGGTTACTGAAGTTAAAGAAATGTTCCCCTTTTGGTAAATTGCTGGTTTTTAGTGTTTGGTAATATGTTTTATTTTGTTTTTTTTTTTAATCAAATGTCATATTGCAGGTATATCACATTAACAGTCACATTTTGACAATTCAAAACTGGATTTTACTGCATTTGGCAGCTTAATTATTAATCAAATGCAGAAAGAAACATTACTAAAAATGTTAGGATGGCAAAGACAGTCAAATGACTCTCAACAAAGTTACTCTTTACTGCTGTGTTTGTACTACATGTCTGTTTGCCTACTGATTCTAGGAATTTTAAATACTCAGATCCACCTCATAGGGAGCCTAACTTGGCCCTGCAGTTCTTTGTGCTTTTAAGTACCACACAGAGCAGGTTCTGAAGCAGTTCTTTACACCTTTAGAGTGCATGGATTAGTCCAGAGAGATGTTGAGCTCACTTTCCCATAATTTTATGTACAAAACTTCCATCTCAATAAATATTTTGTTTTCTGGCTTCTCTACCTGCCTCTCACTAATTCAGATACCTTTGCCTTTACAACATAAAGCATCATATATAAATTATTATTCCCAGAAAGTTAAAGATTTTTCAGTTCAAGAGAACAGAAAATGAACAAGGTAAATAGAGGAACACAAAGAAAGAGAAAACAACCTTTCCTATTTTACCAAACAATGTGCTAAGCTTTCCATCATTTGGGGTCTATAAATGAGAAGCAGATGCTTTCCTGGAGGACAAGCCTCCATTCAATCACTAATCCCTGGTCACTCAATAAGTTGCAAGAAGAGAAAGTGAAAGGCTGTCACACAGCAAGTCAGACCAGTCACATGTAAAGGTCCCCTAGGACCTTAAAATCTGTGAACGTGTTGTTCCTGAAGTCAGTGAGAGATTTCAAATTAATTTATGAGGAAAAAGGATTAGAACACAGATGAACAAATTGAATATAACCACATAATGTAAATTTGCTATTGGTCATGAGAACATTTGGTACTGCTTTAAACCAGTACACTGAAAGCTCATAAGTCACTGTCTGTGTAGTACCCAGAGATCCACAAAGCTCAGAAAAATCCTGTATTTTAACTGGTCCCATCAGCAATCAAATACCCACAGACTTTGGAAGTGGTAAGAGGTCTAATGTGGCTTCCCTTAGCATTCAGAATAGAAATATTGACTCCACGTTTTTAAACTAAAATTACATGCTACATATGCATGAGACAGATTTGTCAGCCAAGGGAAAAAAAAATTGCCACGATTACCTTTAAATTGAGCATGCTGATTTGCATTCTAGTCAAGGCAGACTATTAAGATAGCCTTGAGTTAGCAGTGTGCCAAGCTTTATGCCCAGTGAAGCAAACAGGTGTATAAAAGAAACAGTCCTCAATGTAAAGTATGCTCGGCTTTGCAAGGAGACTTTTCCTTGACAACACTGCAGGCTGGGCTAATGCAAGAGAGAAGAATTTGCTGGAAAACAAACCACTCTTATCACGTGGCTTTGTACAGTGACAGAAGGTCAGCAGCCCGATTGCAGTGTCAAGTTGTCATGAATTCACACAGCAGTAACCTTTCCAAGTAGCCATGTTATCACATTCTTTGCAGTGAACCAACTGGAACATTTAGTCAGGGCCCCAGATGGATAGAGCCATATCCTAAGGCAGAATCATAAAATATTCTGAGTTGGAAAGGATCCACTAAAACCATCAAAGCTCAACTCCTGGGCCTGCACAGGACACCCCAAGAATCACAACAGGTGCCTGAGAGCATTGCTCAAATATTCCTGAGCTCTGTCAGGCTTGGTGCTGTGACCACTGCCCTGGGGAGCCTGCTCCAGTGCCCAGCCACCCTCTGGGTGAAGAAACTCTTCCCTAACCTCCCTGATGGATGCTGTTTCCTCAGCTCCTGCCACTGGTCACCAGAGAGAAGCTATTAATGCCTGCCTCTCCACTTCCCTTCTTGCTACCCCCTGTTCCAGCAGAATTGCACTTCCAGGCACGTCCCACCACTCCTTCCATCACATAAACTTTCATGTGTAGCAACGCCCCAACAATCTCCACATGCACTGCCACAGATCAGAGCTCCCCATGAGTCAAATTCTCTCTTAAACCTGCATTTGATGGGGTTGTAACTTGAGCCACTTTAGCAACACACACAGAGAAGGGAAGAGAAAAAAAGCCCCTGGAGGCTCTGGGTAGAACAAGTGAAACCTGCTCCTTTACTAGAACTGCCTGCTCCATGAGGCAGTGGATAAGGATGCTGAGAGAGCTTTGACATTTAAATGAGTTGGTACCATTGGTAATATTAATCATCCCTTGGTGGCTTTTTTTTAGCCAAACTGCCAATAACACACTACGATAAACCCCTTTACACATGCACACAGTCAACTCTGAGATACAGCTTTTGTAAACAGGAACAGTTCCATAAAAATTGCTGAAGTGCAACAAGGCCAGTTAAGTACAACAAGAACTGGCTATTTCTGCCAGGAGTTTACTGCCAGAATTAGGTAAATGGATGAAAGCACAAAAAGGAAAGAATTCCAAGGGTAGTAAAGGAGAATATTCACTCACAGCAGGTTTAATATCTGCAAGAAGATCCAAAATGAATATGTTGTTTTCTGCTGATGGCCTTCAGGGTCTAGGCTGCCATTTCTCCCCTTCTCTGCTTCACCCCAAGTGAATGAAAGAGTCCCACAGGGCCAGCTCTAGGCTTTGACTAATAGACATTTTCATATGCTAGCCAAAAGTTTTCTCCAGGAAGAAGGACTTTTGTAATAGCTTACACAGAGCAGTGCTCTTGTAATAACTGAGCAGCAGCCAGGGCTGAAGCACCACCTGTTACTGCATGCAGGAATTTTTTTAATAAACTCTTCATATCTACCATGAGAGGCCTACTAGTTTTGAACCTCAGCTGATCTGGCACCAGAACTACAATTGTCTCTCATTAGGGCATACCAGGAAAAAAAAAAAAAAAAAAGAAAAAAGAAATCAAACAGGACACTTGGCTTCTATTGTATTGGCTTGTATTGACTCTGGATTGCCCACCACATTTGTGGCAACATCCTACTGCAAGATCAAAAGAGCTCCAAGTTCACCCTCTACAAATTGAGGTTCACAAAGGAGGCATTTCACTGAAACTTCACAGAGAAAGAAGAAAAGTTAATGGAGTACCACCTGCACTCACCATAGCAGAAAATTCATCAGATAAAATTCACAGACCATCCTGTGCCACAATTTCAACTACCAGACTGAATTAGCTAGTTACAATTAACTTGGAGTTTCAAGTTTTCATCTCTTTCTAGAAACAATGAACAGCTGATATGTCAATTAACACATATGAACCACTACTCATTTGTGTGAGCAAAGCTTTAGTTGCCACCCTTCTCTATAAAACCTCAGAGTCAAGCCTGGGCTCTACATCAGTATTACATTCAACAGCTCTATGACTAACTTTTATTGCATACTAGATAAACTTCATTCTTCAGTAAACTGTTAACATATCAATAAAACAAAACATTCATATCAAATCCACTAGTACCTTGGAAAGTTCTAATTCCAATCCAGTTTGGGATACAAATTTATAACTAAACCCCCTAATTGTAGCTACACTCTCATCCACATTAAACTACCATGAAAGACCAACAAAAGCAAAATGGATAGTAACCCTGTACCAGTCTGTAAGGCAGGGCTTTTTAACTAACTGAGAGTATTGTGTGATCCCTCAAGGGATTAAAAAATTAATTGCCTAGCCCAAACTAAGTATACTACATGATTTACCCCTAAGCACAGGGAAATCTTGCCAACTCTTGGCTCCACACAAGCGGATATGCAACCCTGTCCCCTCCCCAGGTTTCCCAGCAGGAAGCTGCCTTGGCACACATTCCTGTGCCCAAGTCTAGGCAAGGGGAAGGTGGTGGGGCAATACTAGCACTGAGCTCAGAAACAGAATTGACTTGGTAGCCATTGGGCAAAGAAAGAGTCAGCTCTGACTAGTTACCAGCTTTTTTTTTTTTTTTTTTTTTTTTTACAAGAGGCAAGGCTGCATTGCTAGCCAGGCAAAGTCCAAACTGAGGACAGGGGGCTCTGGAACAAACTGTTTAAATGTGTCCATCATGGGCAATGAGGACCCCAGCCTCCTGTGGGACACAGTCACTTCTTAGGTTATTGTCAGGAATCAAGATCAGTTAATGGGCTTTCATTCCTGAAGAGTTTTCTAGCTTCTTAAATGGAAATGGAACAAACATTTTTCTAAATCCCTTTCAAAAACCAGATGTTAGAATTACTTATTAAGCATAGGAATTACATATGGATGCTTCCATTTGAGTTAAATTTTCCAGATCTGTCATAAGTACTGAAATGATTTCTATAGAAATGCCTGTATTAATCAGTGCACACTTATTTAAAAGTGGTTACCTCAGAGTTGTAGTCAATTATTGCCAACAAATCTAAAGTATAAAAGGAATATTATCTAATTGTGTTATTCTTTGAATAATCTGCAAGGTAAAGTCAAAGAAGAGAAAAAAGCCATTTAGCAAAGTAATAGTCTTCACAAGTTAATATTTAAAAGCCATGGAATATGTGTTCTTATCAGAAAACTTCAGAAGAGGAAAAACATTACTAGAAAAGTAAGTAATCAAGCCACAGTCCAGGAGCAAACTGGACAGAAAGCTGGACTCTTCCTTACCTTTTTACCATTCACAAAGAAAACAAGTTCATCCCCTGCCTCGTTTGGAGCCATCCTTCACACCTTCCCAACTTCACTCCAACAGGGCCACAGACCACCCTTGTGAGAGCAGCCCTGCTCCCCACAGCAAAGCACAGAGCACCAGCCTCACCACGAGCACTACGAGTCTGCCTCAACAGTGTTTGACTTTATTTCTACACCAGTGCCCTGTGAAACCCCATATTATATAAGAGGCAGCAAAGAGGCGTGCCAGCTGCCTTTGGTTGGTGCTTCTGCAGCCTTAATGACAGAAAAGGAGCTGGAACGAGCAGAGTGACCCGCCCCCTTTTATATAGCAGAGGAACACAATTCAGCTGCATTCCCTTTAGATTATCCTGCCAGCCTTGGGGCACTCGCCGTGTGCCACTGACACGGCTGCTAGCAAGGGATTCACAGGGTTTTGCAATGCAATGCAAACTTCAGGGGAGGGAGGGGAGGTTCCTCCAGTTATCCCTCACCAAATATTGACAAGAAAAAGCTGTTCCCCTTGTTCTGTGCACGGCCATACACCTGGCATTCACGCAGAGGGCTCTAATGACAGCACCTGCTTATTTAAAAAACTCCTTGATATGTGCACATCTGCCGGTAGACCGACTGCAAGACAATTTCACTATTTTTCCTCACAGTTTTAATGCTACAGTACCCTCTGCCTGGGAGGACATAATTTAAACAGGCATGTTTTTATCCACATAATAGCTATTCTAGAAAACTGGCACTCTGATCCAGCACCTCTTTTGAGTTGCTGGACTATGACCCTAATGTTTACACTGGACTCTCAGAGCATTTAGTCTTACCTGTTTTTCCCTTAATCCTCACATTCTGGTTCCTAGGTGCATGTTGCTAGTGAAACACGGAGGAAAAACAAGGATTTTTCGTCTTCCATTTCCCTGGTGGTGGTTTCTTCTGGCTTCTCCATTACACAACCACATATTTTTGCATGAAGTCTTCCTGGTTTTTTTCTTCCAAAGGTGTTGGCAGAATCATACACAGGCCCCTGCATATGACATGCATTGTCTAATGAACAAGATATCTAAACTGCTAGTTCTAGTTTAAAGTTCCACCACAAGACAGCACAGTTCCAAAGTTTCATGGAAGTTTCCTAGCACTGTACCTTATCCTATCTGCTCCATTCTGATTCTTGTGACTTTGCTTTCCTTCTTCAGTTTCAATTAGTTTTGATTAGCTTTTTTCATTATTGCTTTAAAATCCCTGGGAAACCACTATATCAAAGTCTTCTTCTCAGGAACCTCTCTGAATAATTCATGAGATCACAAAACCTAATTAAATTACAATTTTCAGAAACAGTCTTTCCTTCAGTAGTATGGAAACATGTCACAGTGAATACAATACATACATTATTTTTACCAGCTTTTATCTTCTGTCTCATTTATTCTGTTTCCCAGTCTATATCCTAGAAAAGCTATTTTATAACAAGTATCAAACACTGTTTCAGACTTTTTTACAAGCATTTCAGTTTGCTGGAAGCAGCAAACTTGTGCTCAACACCAGCTGCCTTAATCTATATTTTCAGTGAAGTTGTGCATAGCTGAACCAGTGCTGACACCTATTGTCTGGTACCTCCCACTTTGTAATATCAGAGTACTAGAAAAAACACTTTTCCCCACGTAGTCTTAAGCTCTGTTGTTTTATATTTATGTGCAAAATTTACACAAGCACTACCCTCACGTAGCAAGCTTCAATCTCAAAATTAGTGTACACAAGGTTACCACTCATTAATAGTTTTGTAATATTACAAATAACAAAGAACCACAAGTAACGTGTTATTAAAGCAATCTTAAAGCAACTAGCCATTACAGCATTAACACCAAAATCAAACTTGTTTAGTTTCCTAATCCATGCTTTCCATAATGCACGATGCAGTTCTTAGGTTTAAAGAACGCTTCCAATCACATCATCGCTTTCATAAGGAAGTCCATTCTCAAATTTCTTCCTAGCCTTGGTGATAACATTATAGGTAAACTATTGCTTTTTGCTAAATCAGTAAACAGCACCTTGTGATATTCCATCACAGGAATTTGATCTATCAACCTACTATATACATAAGACAAAAATAAATACAACCATAATAATGATCTCTATACATAGATTACATGGTAATTTAAAACTTCAGACCTCATCTCAACAGAGAAACTGGTCACAGCACCAGATTCACTCATTCTCTCACCACCCTGATGGAACAGTCTATTACTACACCTATTTCAAAGGCAGAGAACCAAGACATACAGAACAGTAATTTTCCTAGTGCTCTAAATAACTCTGGAGCATGAGAGCATGTGTTATTGAAATCACTTGTCCAGAGGATTACCAGAAATTAGAGAAAAGAAAGTGAAAGCTAAAAAAAGCCAACTCACAAAACCCTCAACCCAGAACTCCCTTAAGTGAGCTAAAATGGAAAACTTTCCTCAAACAAAAACTAGTTATGAGACAAAGTATTCTGACTTACCAGTCAGATAAAGTCTAGCAGCTTTCCCATTTTAGAAATCATCCCTTTACCCATTCATAACTCTGAGATGGGAATGTTTAAGAAGTACAAAATTCCTTGCAGTCTTATTCACTCACTAAAGAGCTCGGAAAGCATTTGGTATTAGTCAAGAATACATATTTTTTTAAAAAGCAGCTGACTTTCATCATTGTGACTGTTTAATCCTGCAGACCTGGCTGTTGCAATCATCATCATAATAATAATCTGTTCTGCAGATGATCACGTGTAGCTCAATAAATACAGTGAAATTTATGGAAATACCATTCCTGCCAGGAGTTTACTGCCAGAATTAGGTAAATGGATGAAAGTACAACAAGGAAAGAATTCCAGGGGTAATAAAAGAGAAGATTTAAAACAAACAAAAGTGAGAAGATTTGTGGCTCTGTTCTAATGTTCCCCTTCCAGGAAACAGGAAAGAACAAAGTACAGGTGGCTCTGAAGAGGATTCTATGACGGGATTTATGAGGAGCAATTTTTAAAGCAAATACAAAAGAAAACAGAGTCCCAAGTCAGTGCTTTAATGCAGTAACCCCTGTATCAAGCTTCCAGTGTCTGCACACTCACTCTGTGTGCCCACTCCTCCTCTAGAACCACTGTTTCTAAATCATTGTGGACAGCATCTTTTCCCTGAAGTGAAAACAACCTGTTTGCTTTAGTTCTGGGAACCCCTCTTCTGTTGGCTTGTGTATCCTTTGTTGGAGCACACACTGAACACTTCATGGATCTCAAGAGGAGGTCTCCACCTGCTGTTATCAGGGTCAGACATGAGGGCATAGGAGGTTAATTAGAGCTGTACACACCATCTCTTACTTCTTTAAAAAAATCCCTTTTTAGAGCCTTTTCAGAGCTATTCGTGGTTGTGGATTTTGTTCTGAGTGTTCTCTGTATGAGTTAAAAAAAAGACAAAACATCATAGAGTAATGATTCTAGATTGAGAAAGAGAGTGTGTGTTACCTGAGGATGTTTCTTCTTCTCTTTGGCATCACCTATCAGTCTCTGGTGAAGACAGGTTCCTGAAAGAAGTGGGCCTTTTATCTTACTGGATAGGGACATTGATACTTTATTGCCAAAGTCTCCAAAAAGAGCTCAAAGAAACAAAACCATTTAGGATTCTAAGATAGACAGTAAACTTAATACTCTGCAATAACAAAACCCTCCAAAGAACCCCAACCAAACACCAAAACCCAAAAAACCCTCCACATAAAATTCCCATATGATTATGAAAGTAAGGTACTGCACATTTTTTCAAAGGCATTTCTCAGAAATTAAAAAAATATATTCATGGACTTTCTTATGAAGTGTCTAAATTCCTTTCTGGTTACAGATAGAGATTTGAAAAATATCCTTGTCACAAAGCAAACAAATTTGATTTCCTCATCGAGGTTTGTGAGTGGATACTAGCTCATTATTAATGAATCACTAATCATTCAGTGTTCAGCTTCTAATTGTACAAATATTGTCTAATTGTCCAGATTTATTGCATGAATTATGATCTATTCACCTGCTTTTGGAGATGGGTGGAGTTAAATTATAGCTCTTTTCTTTGTCCTACCACTCTATGAGTCTATGAGAGCAAGGTTAGCCAATTCAGCCTTCTGTTGAGGAGTCCTGGTTGCCACTATTGTTCACAACAATTAGCAAAGTATGACTTGTTTCAATTCATTCAGCCTTTCTTCCATTTCCTACTTCCAGTGGGCCAAACAAAGGATGTTTCAGATATCTGAAAAGCAACTTCTTTTCAAGCAGGCTTGTTAATGGGTGTTCCTTGTCTTCAGCAGCACCAAACTTGACACCTATCTAAGTTGTCTTTTACCTGCTTCCAGGTACCATGTGAGAGAAACTCCCTATACCTATCCTGATGATTTAACTCAATAAAATCATACCTTCTTCTTCATCTTTCTTTTTCTTCTGTTAACATTTTAGGAGCATCTTTTGTATTTAAACATTATATCTCTGTCCCAGAAGGAGGCAGAGTTCACTTGCAGACAAAGACAGGCTGTTGCCCTTGTCACAGGTGGAAGCATTGTCTCCAGTGGGTGTTCCAAGTAGAAAAAGGGAAGGAAGCAGCTGCAAGAACCACACAGGGCTCTTCATTCTTCTGAACAGCTGCTAAAGCACTGTCTCTTTGGCATCTAATAATCCCATGATATTCCAAGATCCCTGCATGGGCAAGTAAGAGTTTCTGGGCCAGATTAATTAAGTAAAAACTAGTTCCCATACCATACTCATTCATGGCTAACTTTCCACTGCTTTTCTTCATAGGAGAGAGTCTCTACACAGAAGTCTGCCTTGCTTGTTTTCTTCTGCCCCTTTGAAGGTATGACTTAATTCTGTTTGGGAGATGGTAATACCTAGTTTTCTCTTGTCTATACACAGGATGCAGTCTAGCATGTGGCTCCTTATCAAAACTCTGACAGCAGCTATATAAAGTAAATCTCTATTACATATACTGTTTTGAACCCTCCTGGGCATCTGCACAAATCCTCTGGCTGCCCTGTGTATCTCACTGGTAATCCTTATCTCATTTCACAATGTAGTATTTTGATGGGCAGTTCACTCAAAAGACAAGAAATCCTCCACAGCTGCCTCTGCTAACAAAGAACCAAAAAGGTTTTCTTGAGTCAACCAAACATTTGACCATTCTGTCTAGGACGGATTTGTATGCCAAAAGCTTGTAAGCATCCCCCAACCATGTAAGTCTGCCTCTCTCCACAGACCCTGCCTAAACAGAGACCTGCACTTCTTAGTACCTTGTACTGGGATTTCCTTCTAGTTCCTGCCATTAAGACGGCCTATCTAGACTGGACAAGCATGGCAAGTCAGTCCCACAGAGGCTTTCAGAAGAGTTTTATTATTACCACAGAGCAGGACAGCAGATGCCATCATCATCACTGAAACAGACCAGTTGTCTCAAACTGCAGCCATCATGGCCAGCTTGTATCCCCCAGACTCTTGATTTCTCTTCAAAACAAATTAATTCTAAATCATTTTCCACTAAGCAATAGTGACAGACCATAAAAATCAGGCAGGAAAGAAAAAGATAGTTCTGGCTCAAAAGCAGTTGCTATAAACCCAGCATGCATCATTTAAGGTGAAAATTAGAAAAGCCATGCACATTAAGGAATGCCCTTCCAAGAGAAGCAATGCATGACAAAAAGATGAACTGCTTAAAAACTGAAAATTGAACAGCCTACAAACTGGATAATATCTTAAGCACATGTTGCAGAATTTGAAACTTAAATTACTTCAAGTCCTGTGTTTCCCCTCCAATCCTACCTAGTGTCCACAAGACAGATTTTCTAAAGCCATGTTCCCAATATCCTACAGTCTCAACTTGAAGTAAAAGAGCCTTCATAGTGTCAAATTTAGTTTATTAAGAATGGACAGGGAAGCAAGCTGACTGTACGTAGAAAGTCTATAATGATGTACATCTAAAATGTGTCTTTGAATCTCTGATAACTCAGAAGATATATTTTTAATTGCCTGAATTAATTTCAAACAGAAGTACCTCATAGTCAGACTCATTGTTTTCAGCGATAGCTCCACATATGAACATTTAAGAGCACTGAACAGAAGTCCTATACCATCATTCCCAAAGCTTTCTAATTCCTGAAGAACAAGTTACTTCCACTTTTCAGGAATTCCATTGGAAAACAGTTAAAAGAAAGATTAATATATTGCTTCCATTGTGCTTCTTCAAATACTTGCATGATGAACTTGCAGATCTCAAATATTTCTGATCCTTTACCATGACTGCTCTTTATTCCACCTGATAAGAGATACCACAAAGTTTTCATCTACCTTCTGAATTGGTGTGGCTTCCTTTTCTAATAAAAAAGGCTTCTCCCACTGTCATTTTATATCCAATATTATTATATATGAGAACAAAAGGTACAGCTGATAGTTTTCTTGGGTTGGCAGGAGGCTACTTTACATCATTCAAGTAGGCACTCTGAGGTTTTGATATTTACTGACAAAATAATTAGAGGCTGTTGCAATAAAATACCCACTATGACTAATGAAGACACCTCACTAGAGTGCAGATATACCTGTACTTTCAGGAGAATGCTGATGATGTATCTTAATGTAAACATGATTAACAACCTTGTTAAATTAAGATGACAAGATGGGCTTTAACTAAACAGATTAGAAAAATACTTCAGAAAAATGGTGAAAGAGTAAGATAAAGATGTGTGTATACAGAAATTCTCAAATTTTCTTTTCCCAGGACAAGGGAAGTTGTGTCCTAAGGGTTAACAAGGACAGCAATGCAGGAATTGATACCAGACTGCTACTTGTTTTCTGCTCTATTATCTCTATCGATAGCAATACAGGAATGTCCAATCACACCTGTCTGGCTTCTGCTGCGTAAACCTGTGATTTCTTTGCAATGGTTTTTCAGTGATCCTTCCAGGAGATAAATCAGCTCTAGAAGAGCAACTCAATTTAAGTGGTTAAAGGAGCCAACACTACCCACTTTGTTAAGACAACACAAAAAAAGGTTTTATTCCCTTATAAACAAAAACACAGTGGAGTGGAATTCAGAACTTCGAATCCATCTCTCCTTAAAGACCATAATAGTTCCAATTCTATTGGATTACATACATAAAAGCATTTCTGTCCCAGAGCAGCTGCACAGTGGTCCTAAAATATAATTTGGTTTATCACCCCAATAGAATAGTTGAGATACAAAGGGGATAATCTAATTTCTGTGTCATAAAGCTTGTGATCTATAACAAAAAAAAAAAAAAAAAAAAAAAAAAAAAAAAAAAAAAAAAAAAAAAAAAGCTAAGATAGCCCAGAGGAAAGACCTAGTTATTTTCTTACTATTTTTATGGTTGTAATTAACACAGCAGATAATAGCTTTTAGAAGGGACTAGTGTGGAACCTGTAACATTCAACCTTCTGCATGTTCTATGTCTTACAGAGTGTTAAGTACAGAGATGCAAACAGTAGCCAGCACTGAGAGCTGAAATACCCCAAGTAAAACTGACAGGATTCCAGCATCATTTCCACCAAGCTATTGATACCAATTACCCACATCCTGAGGAACTTTAATGGTCATCTGAAATACTCTCTTTTTTCAATCATCACAGCTGTGCACAGTAGAAAGATCTTTATTTAGTGAATCGATCTGTTGCTCTGGTCAGCAAATATATGTTTCTAGTAATTACTTGTTCCAATTTAATCTCCTTAATTCAGAAGGTTATTGCTGCCAGCCACATTTACAGTGATGGTGAACAAAGATGAGGAACAAGATCCTAGACTGTTATTCCCTGCTCTGCCATTTCCCCTTTAGACAGAGCAGCTACAGAATAGGGAAAGAACCACAAACTATCAGAAGACACATAAGATGGAGTGGCAGCCAGTTAGAGATGTGATGATAATTACTTTAGAAACAGCTAAATGTGATGCTAGACAGGTTTTCACTAGATACTGCTCCAGAACCTGTATTTTATTCTTCAAAGGCTGGTGCCATTTCTTATACTTGCCTATTCCTTTACAAAACGAAGACCTGAACCAAGCTGGCCCTCTCTGATCCATCTACTGGAGTAATGTATTGAGTAGTCTCCACTTGTCTATGAATAGAACAAATACTTAGACAAAAAAAAAAAAAGAGACATTGTCATTTTATATCTACTTTTACATTCTTTAAAGTGTACATAGCCATCCTTATAAAATGAAGATTCTTTAAAAGCCAGTCTGTTATACTAACATTACACTTCCCAATTCTATGTGGATAAAAAAAAGTTAGTTTCACCTTAGAAAAGAAATTACTGCTGTACAAAAGCTGGACAACCTTCCCAAACAGCAGGACAAACAGTGATGACACCAAGGGTGAAATGTTCAAGGGTACTCAGTGCTGAGCTCTTTTCTCGCTACACTCAGTGAGAGAGAAGTCAAATAAACATCAAATGCTTTCTGAATAATTCCATGTAGTGAGAAACCACCCACTGCTTTCAGTGAAACTAGAATCTGGACCCACAACTTGTACCCTGTTTATTGAAACATAACATGTACATATCTTCACTTTGTTTACAGTTCTCAGGACTGATGTCCTGGAAAACATGATGCAAAGTCAAAGTAAGATGAATTAAGCAAAAGTAAACATATTAGACTGCTTTTCCACACTGACCTGAGAGGCACAAAAACAACATAAGCTTGAAGAATAACAAAAGTACTAGTAATTTTAATGGAAGAGTGCTTTGTTTTGTATTCTGGAAGAAGAAACAACTATAAAGTAGTTTATTCTACAAGGCATAATCCAGTGAATTTCCAAGGGCAGGAGAGTTTAGAGAGTTAAAAGCATATTGTCTTATCACAACTCCAATATGCCTGTTATATCTTATTTGGCTAAAGAGTTCCAGTGAGTACGGACTCTTAACAAATGCTTCAGTCTTCTAAGATATAAATGGAATGGTTAAATAAAAAACAATTAACAATAAAACAACTCATTAAAAAACCACATAGATAAAATTAAGTACCCAGCAGTTTTGGGGCACTGTTGATGAACTCTTTGTTTTTATATTTTCCCATGCTTTGAGTTTCTCGGGTCTCCTAACTTCACCTTGTAAGAAAAAAAACATAATAGTCCCTGATACCTTCCCTACATCAGCATCAGGGGAGGTTTGGATGCAGAAAGGTGACATGACATTGAGCATAAATGAAAGGGAAAAACAATTTTAGAGCTTTCATGGTCCGGGTCTGCTTATTTGTGAAAAACACGACTTATCAGTGACTCAAGAAAAAGCAGGCCCCTATTGGGTGAGGAGAGGGAGAGGATCCCAGGGCTGGTCAGCTGGAGAGCTCAGCAGCAGGACTGCAGGGGAGGGCAAGGGCCTGGCAGGCAGTGCCTGGGCTCTGCTCCCAGTGAGGGCAGGCAGGGATGGCTGATGGGGCACCAGCAGGGTATTTCTCCTCCCATCCTGCTCTGGTCACTCACAGCCTTCAGCAGGACACCAGCACTGGGATAGGGACAATCACCACTGCTCCAGGCTGACTTGGTGCAGACCAGCTTAAATGCAGGGAATCTTCCCAGAAGCAGACTTGAAAAGAAGAGAGGACCTGCAAAAAGGCCAGACATCCCACTGCTTGTATCAGGGATAATGGTGAGCAAGGACCAACACTCTATGGAGCCTCAGTGACCCCTGTCCCTACCTCAGCTCAGTCACTGCTCTTTCCAGCTTGACATGGGCTCAACTCTCCAGCCTGGGAGCACCTGCTCTTCCAAGGGCCATGAGAGAGACACAGAGGTAAAATAACCACCAAAAGCTGAAACAACCAGGACCTGGAAAGAGAAATGGCTAGGGAAGGCCAGAGACACTTTTAAAGGGAAAATTAACCAAAAAAATTTAAATTTCAGAAATAAAAATTAGCAAATAAAAATTATTTGATGGGACAAATGCAATAAATTCTTTGGGGAAAAGAAAAAGATCGTTAAATTATTTTGGCTATCTATTAAAAAGTCTTCTGGCCCTGCCCAGACTGACAAGGCAGATTAGGATGGTTTCCTGTGCAATAGAACTTCTCTTGCACTGACAGGACACTTCAAAAGCTGCCCTGACAAGCTATAAATAATTAACTTAATCCACATTGTGCAAGCAACAGAGCAAAAGATTACAAAATCCATTTATGCAACTGAGATATGTTACATTGGGACACCCAGAGTTCACCCAGCAAGCTGATGGGCCTCTTCTACTTTTCATACATGAAATGGAAAACATGGGAAAAATAGACATAGCATAGGGGAAATTTGATTTAAAATGTGGAACTCCTACACTAGAAAAAATAAAAATATTTTGTAAATTACCCATTGACATTCTACCACACAGCATTACTAATATTGAACTTCAACAAAAAAGACAACACAACAATAGTTGTTTATTTACTACATTGCAATAACTAAAAAGGATACAAGATCTGGCAATCTAGATAAACTAGGATAAATGAATGATATAACCTTTTTTTTTCCTTCAATTTATGTTCTGGTAAGAAGATGACAGTTTTCCTGCAAGCTTCCTATTTAAAAAAATTCTTCACAAATTATTTCAGCAATTTGTTCCTGATGCATTAATAACGCAAACTTCTACAAGTGCTTTCCCCAACACAAAAAGTTTCCAAACAATTATGACTGACTATTACATACAATTGTAAAATCATACAATTGTTTAGGTTGGAAAAGACTTCTGAGATCATCAAGTCCAACTGTTAATTCAGCACTGCCAAGTCCACCACTAACCCATGTCTCTGAGTGCTACATCCACAGATGTTTTAAATATCTCCAGGGATGGTGATTCAACCACCTCCCTGGGCAATCTGTTCCAAAGGCTTGACAACCCTTTCCATGAAAGAAATTCATCCAATCTAAACCTTCCTGGTGCAACTTGAGGCCATTTCCTCCTGTCCTGTGTCAGGAAGAGAGACTGACACCCACCTGGCTACTTTTTCAGGTAATTGTAGAAACAGTAAGGTTTGCCCTGAGCCTCCTCCTCTCCAGGCTAAGCACCTCCAGCTCCCTCAGCTGCTCCTCATCAGACTTGTGCTCCAGACCCTTCTCCAGCTCCATTGTTCTTCTCTGGAGTCCCTCCAGCCCCCTCCACATGTTTCTTGTAGTGAGAGCCCCAGAACTGAACACAGAATTTGAGGTGTGGCCTCACCAGTGCCACATATATAGGGACAATCACTGCTGGTCCTGCTGGCCACACTCTTGCTGATACAGACCAGGATGCCATTGGCTTTCTTGGCCACGCTGCCAGCTCACATCCAGCCATTATCAACCAGCATTCCCAGGACCCTTTTCACCAGGCATCTTTCTAGCCACTCTGCCCCTAGCCTGTAGTGATGCCTGGGGTTGTTGTGACCCAAATGCAGGACTGGCACTTCAACTTATTGAATCTATACAGCCTACCTCAGCCCAGCAATCCAACCTGTCCAGATCCCTTTGCAGAGACTTCCCACTCCCCCAGCAGATCAACAGTCCCACCCAGCTTGGTGTCACCTGCAAACTGGCTAAGGGTGCACTCAATCCCCTCTTCCAGATCATCGATAAAAACATGAAACAGGGCTGACCCCAGTGCTGAGCCCGGGGGAACACCACTTGTGACTGGGCACCAGCTGGATTTAACTCCTTTCACCACCACTCTCTGGGCCCAGCCATCCTGACAGGATTTTTATCCATCTACAGCCTCTCATCCACTAAGAAGACTGAGACAACTCATAGACTAAGTATGCTATTTAATCATTTGAGTATCATCACACAATTGAGAGTATTCATTTCCTTGCCTGGAGAAAGCAAGCTCTTGTCACTTTTGCTGGGTGGGACTTTATAACCCTCTTCACTGACTCCTAATGAAAAATTCAAAACGAAGTTTAGCATTTCCCTTTTTAAGCCTTTCCATGTTAAGTATGTGTGAAGATCACTGCACACATCAGAGCTATTAAACTGTTGATCTGTTTATCCCACATCTCACACAGTGTTTTAAATAAGCACCTTCGGGGTACAGAAATGAGAGTTAGAATGAGGTTGCCAAGTTATGGCAATGCACAGGAACTCCCTTTCCTCCAGGAAAAGTAAACTCACTTCAGATGACACCTACTTTAACAGGACAAACCCCCACACTTGGAAAAGCACAGGCAGACAACATTGTCTGAAAAGATGACAATGCTCTGATGAATGGGTACCAAGTGATGAAGTTAAAAGAGGTGTACAGCATTTTTTCCACCGAGATGTCAGAGGACACTCATTTGATGCCATATTCTGCATTTTAAGCCTTCTCTTAGGTAGCATGGCTTTCAGCCTGGGCCAAGCAGCTCCACAAGAGGCAAACTGAATTTACAGCACTCTTGGAGGCAGCACTACACTGAGCTGAATGCACCCAAGTTCAACAGGAGACTTTCTGCATAAATATTTCCACAGACTAAGCCAAGCAGGGGTTACAGCGTTCACACAGTCAGACATCTCATCTATGATTATGACCAGGTATTTTCAGTTTCCCATGTAGAACCACAGAACTTCCAGGTGCAAGAAAGGAAAGGCTGGGATAGATGAATCTTAGTATTTCCTTTTTTTCATTTCTTCAGCTTTTAGTCTAGCTCCTCCATAATAATTATCTTAAGATCATGACTCTTAACCATCTTCAGTTGAGCTTTTACTCAGAATCCACTTTGTCTTTGATTCAGACAGAACCATGACTTCAAAAGTTCCTTTGAAGTATGTAAACAGAATAATAATAAATAGGTTTTGACAATTTCCTGAAGGAATTTCTTGAATTGATCTGACTACTATATCTGTGCCAAAATCCTGTGTATCTCCACTGAAAACTCAAATTGATTCAGGACTCGTGCCATGTGTTTCAGACTCTTCAGCCCATGTCTGAGTGCAGAAGCAATGCTAGACTGCAGAATCACACTCCACAGTGGATCACTGCTGCCTCAACTTCTGACCATACTGCCAGCAGAAGGGTGATACAGGTTGTTTGTCTGGAAAGGTGACGACATATTTCCCTTCCTTATATTTGCTCCCTGTTCTGTTGCCTAATTCTGCTCTGCAGCTTAAAGACTCAAGGCTGGCTTACTGCTCCATTATTATTGCTTGAATATCTTTCCCTCATTTAATTTTATTCTCCTGGGCTGTGCTTCCCAAGGACCATGTTAAACAGAGCAATATCTTCTATTTGACTTTTTCAAACTGTTGAATAAGGTGTTGTGGCTTGTGTTGTTGTTGGGGTTTTTTTTGTTTGTTTGGTTTTTTCGGGTTTTTTTTGCTGTGCATCTCATCATTCACATTTTATCAACAAAAATTTCCTTTCCCTTACTGCTGGGTATTGTTAAGGCAGTCTAACAGCAGCCAAAATCTGCCCAGATAGGCTAAAAACATGGTGCAAGCACATGTATTCAGGTCTGTTGTGAACATACAAAAAGCATATTCGGTTTAAAAAAGACTGACTGCAGAAGCACCTCTTTGATCAGTATGTTTAAACAGCAAGAATTTAGGCACCTAAGTAACAAGGTACTTACACTTAATATCTTATTAGATATTCATCAGACATGATTCTACTGTTTTGCCTCCTGCTCCTATGACACTGAGGTCTCCTCAGGAAATGTTAAATGACTGCATTCACTGGAATTAACTTCTGTTCTTTTATTGTCAGCTGGTTCCTCTTCCATGAAAGAAATCCAGTTTTTTTTTAAATCAGAAGTGCTCCTAACACACACAGGATTTTGACAGATTCTCTGCACTTCTTTTCCTCAGCTAGTAACTTTAGTTTCCTCATTTGAAGTATAACCAGCTTCTTCCATTTGGTGCAAAGTGAACCGGTACCATGCTATCCATTCAGAACTTCTCCATTGCCTGTACTTTGATTAGTCCATTGTTTTCCTCTTGTGGTTCTTAGTCTTCAGCATCTGAAAAAAAAAAAAAAAATAAGCCCTCCCTTGTATCTATGCTTTTAACCCCAATTAAAGTCTTTCTCTTGCCAGTACTTTTACCCATAACAAAACAAGTTACAGCTCCCAGTCAGCTTTTCTACTCAGCTGAATATTCCTCACCTAGGCTTCTATGTCAGCATAAAGGATTTACCTGACCAACTCCAACCTTAATATGTGAGCCCTGTAGTACTTCCTAAGCAGCTTAGGAACCTAGGAAACTGGCCAAGAACATGATCATCAGAATGAAGAATCCACAGGTATGTCCATCAGGCAGAGTATCATCCCAGGCCCCAGTTAGACTTGGTCCATTGAATCAAACACTGGATTCATTACCCTTCTTGACTTCCTTGAGAATAAAGGCAGCAGACCTCCATCCTTGGCTATGTAGTGCTCCTCTGCACCTCCTATTTCTGGCTTTAGTGTAGAGGAGACTTGGTTGCAGAAAAGAGCCTAGAGGGATAGTCAGTAGCTTCTTGGTGTGGACAAGTGGGTTCTCCTTGCAGCTGTGTTCCTGCATTCCAGGATCAAGCCAGCTGGTTTCCTCCAGCCTGAGCGTCCTGCAGGTGGCAATCCTGCATGGACACTTTTGCAGCTCAGCCACCACCTACAGGAGCTGCAGCAACTGGCATGTTTCACCTTGTGTGGTACCTCTTATCTGGCACCCTTTAACAAAAGTACCAGAACTACATTCCCAACAAGTCAGGACCAAAACCAAGGTGGAGAGCTCCAGAGACACAGACAGAGCAGAAATAGCAGAGACACAGAGTGCCTTGTTTCCCGCTGGAGAGGGAGAAAACAGAGAGGCTCCTGCTGTCCTCTCTCACTCGAGGAAGAGAGATGGTCTCTGCCAAACAAATAATGGTTAACTTTGGTTTTCTTGCCACCCTAGATCCTCTTAGTAATCTATAGAAAAATGTCTACAATCCAAAATACTTCACTGTTTTTCTATTTGTTAGAGCAAGTAGCTTGATGACAACAAGCTTTTCAGGCCTAAAACAGCAGCAGATCCTAAATGAGCTTCTCACTTTTTATACAGATCTAATTTCATTAACTTTATGCCTGAGGTCACTGCTCTGCTAGACAGGTAACCCCAAAATGAAGCATCCATATCTGTTTTGCCCAGCCTCTGTTACTTTTCCAATATGCATACAATTAGAAAGGAGAAATTCAGAGCCAGCTGTGATTTCTCTAATCCCAGACAAAAACTTCTAATAAAACACACCTTTCCCAGTTACAGCTTCCCCTCCTATCTCAGCCCACGCCACAAAATGCTTAAGTCAAACCAGTGCAGTGGGAGCCCAAAGGGCACAGGGATCTCTTCTTCATCTCCCTTCGGTGTGTCTCTAGCTGGCCATAAGTTTTTCTGCCACACCTGTTTCCCTCTCCTCCAAACATGGGCCCCATGCTTTTAAGGAGCAAGGCAGCATCTCTAACCCTCCACAGCCACCACTGCAAGGAATGTGTGTGAGGTTTGTGGATTGCCAGCATGGCCCAAGTCCAGTACTGGTGGGGAGATTGAGTCTCAGTGAACCCGCTGGCTGCTGGAAAGCAGGGGACTGGAGTGTCACCTCCACATCCACTGGAACAGAGTGAAAGATGCCACGAAGGTTAACTGGGGATGCAAGGAGAATTTGGAAACAGCACATTCCTCTTTCAAAGTAGATTATGCAATCCCACAATGACAAAACCAATCTGGGAAACAGACGTGGCAGAGGAACTGTAAAGTCAGATGTGGGATCCTACACGTCACAGACCAATCCTTCAAAGTGTACACCAGAAACAAAGCAAGTAAGATTTCTGCTCTGACTGACTCATATAATAAGATGCCTCGAATGACTCAATGGTATACTGTCAAATGTGCAATTCTGGAAAGTTTGTACAAGTAATCATAATTACAGGAAATGTTTATAAATTGGCAAACCAAAGGAGACATCCCATTCACAGCACAATCCTTTTGTATACTCCTAGTGTGGATTTGAAATTAATAGGATATGAACAATAAACTTAAAGCCACCTTACTGGAACCCAATTTATCTATCCTGTACCTAGTACAGGCCAAAAGTTATACCTTACAGATGAAAGAGTGCATGCAAGAATATTGACATTTTGTCAAAGAAAACATTGCATGGAAAAATTCTTGGCCAAAAAGAATAGCAGAATTATCAAGAACCAAAAGGCTTCTGTGCATTTATTCATACTGTTACACACCAGATGTAGCTGATACATATAAACCAACTACAGCAGAGACTTCAAAGCTATGACTGTACACAGCTGTTAGAACAGCATCATCACAGAGGAACCATCAGAGCACTACCAAGGGTAGTTTTGGTCAACTGAACTGCTTCCTGAAAAAAAATCCTAAAACTCTACATACAGAAACCCTTCTCTTCAAACCACCAATTGCTGCTTTCAATTGGGTCTTCATAGGGTATACATCCCCAAGAGAATTATGAAGTTGGGCTCACGTGTCCCATATCTTTCCAGTTAGGCTTCCAAAGCCAATTATTAAAGTTATAATTCAAACCAGGAATTTTAAATCTCCAATGTGCATATTAATGATTTGAGAAGAGCCTGTAGGAAATAGCAGAATTCCTTTATGCCTACTTTACCCAGAGTTAAAGGTTGATTTGATTGGATCTATGCTTTACAAACATTAACAAACACATGAATTCATTTTTGAACATCATTAGTGCACATATTTTTCTGTGTAGTAACTTTATGTTTCTATATTACAAAGAGCTAAAATCATCTGTGAGCATTGAGAACACAACAACCTGTAATATGGCTACATGGAGTTTTACACATAGATGCAGCTGAGACACTAAAAGAAATGCTTAGATCACATAGTGAATCAGAAGTAGCACAGGAAAAAAGACAATAAATCCACAAACTCATTCCTACAATGTCTTGGCCAAGCCCCTTTTAAGTGACTAAACCATCCAACTAACTCTATTGCTTCAAAATATTTCTTCAAAATTGGAATTGATATTACAGCTTTTTACCCAGTAATGATGGGCTTGATCTTGATTTACTCTGGATTCTTACAATAAAAATCCAGATTCCTTCTTAAATTATTAGAAAACAGCAACTGCAATACCTCAGAGCAAAATTAAGAATGTTCCCACCTGCTTCTGGGGCACAGTGGGCAGGGAAGAAGAGTCTTCCACCAGACTCCCTCAGCTGATCCAGCAACAGACCACAGGAGAAATTGCTGATTATATCTAGAGCTTTTAACTCTCCTTTTGCTTGCAAATTCCTCCTCTTTCTCACTAATTACCTTGTTCAGGTGCTACCCAAGATCTAGTATTTTTGGTTATGGCTCTACCTTCCCACATATCAGTATGCCCACTTGCTCTGGCATTTTTAGAGTAGAACATGGCTGTTACCTTTAGAGCTCTCCTCAGAGGAGCACCTGGCATACACAAACTCAGGAAAAAGCCTGTCCCCACTCTCATCCCACCCCACACGTGCTTAAGACACAATGAACACCCTCCCAAAAGAAACACTGCCAACCAAGAATTGTCCCGCACAAACAAATCCAGCCCACGTATCAGTTCCAACACTCCTGTCACATGTGCTTACAGTCCTTTTGAAGGTTTAATTTTTAACTATTAAAAGTCCATTCAATCAAAAACTGTAAAAGCTCGGTGTCCTTTACCAAAGGGTGAGCAGTTATGCAGATTACTCCAGAGACTACCAATTGCACAAGCTTTGTAGGGTATTATTTGTCATTTTATCTTGCCAAATTATTTGCATAACAGTGGGGCTGATTATATTTCTCCTACAGTTTGATGGGCCAGTGGCAGCTTGCCTCTCTTTCAAAGACAAAACATCGATTAAAGTGAAAACTAAAGGATTTGTAAAAATCAGTGTCTTGTACTTAATTAAGCTGCTAATGCTTCATTTTAAATTTTGGCATTTTACCAATTTGTCTAAGCTAACTAGAGCCCTTACCTAAAGTTAAACCTGTTCTGCTGCAGTTAAATTTTACTTTTCATTTCTCCAGTCTTTAGCAATTCTGGAAGTTTCTTTTAAACAGTGAACATTATCAACCAAAGTGACCAATTAAGTATCTGAAAAGATTTGCTGCTGCTGGAAAGAGATGTGTGCCTATTCTTACTACTCCTTCTAGTTATACCAGTGATGGACTTCTCCTGTTTATTCAGTTTAATGCTGATAACAATCAGCAAGATCATGCAATTAACAAGATACTTGCTAAGACTTTGAATTGAATTTTAACACTCAGAAGTTCTACATAAAGCTCTGTGGTTCTAGGTTGGACAATTAATACAACCTTGGTCTTCATGGTTAGGCTCAAAATTTATTCTCCCCCGGCAACAACAAGTTTGACACACTTAAATTTGCTTATCCTGGTAATGACATCATCAATAACACACCCGTGTTTATTCTGGATTGAGTACCATGAGAATTTGTGCCTGAAGTGCAGCCTACAGATGACATGTGATCCCCTAGTTATAATAAAGGCAATTACTAGTGGCACCAAGCCAGTAACAATGATCTTACAGGTAATGGGCCAATTCTATATCCAGCTCAGATAATGAAATATCCTACAAAGGTGTGTTTACTCCCTTGGTGAGACCACAGTAAACGGAAACAATTTAAACTAGTTCTGCTTTTTTCAACGCTTCTGTTAAAAATGTCATGTCCATTATCATGAGATCTTTTTAGATTACAAATCCATCATTTGCAATAACTAATCAATGATACACTTTAATAAGTCACGTGGAAGCACTCATTACTACCTGACCAGTTTCCTCTTGTTCCTCACCACAATAGCAGCAAATGACTCCAGCGGCCTCTGGCTGAGTGACACCTCAAACGCCCCATGTCCCCGCGAGAAGAGCATTTTTAGAGATGTGTGTATGCTTTCCCTTCACATCACAGAGCAGCAGACACAGTCTGATTGATGTAACCTGTTGTCTTGAGACGAGTATGTGAAGAATTATCATGACCTTGACCCAGCCTTGTGTAGCAAACAGGTAGATGATCTATCAGCTGCAGCTTGCAACACCTTTCCAGCCTCTTCCTCACTTGGGCTGCATTGCACAACCTGAGTGGAGCCCATGCACTTTGGAGCATTCACCAAGGATTTCACTTTTCCCACAGCACACAACTGGCTTAAGGATTATTCATGACAGGCACACCCATGTCACTAATCCTCTTCGCAGTTGGCAGAAATAGAAAATGTTGAAATTTGAGCTTTTTAAGAGTGCTTCCGAAAGCCAAATTTTGTTAAAATGCAGTGAGAGCCTACAAAGCACATTCTGATGAAAGAGCAGTTACCTGACCTCATGCCTCCAGGGTAGAGCTTGCTAGGAAAAGCATTATCACCTAGTTTAGTATTCCTTACAACACTTAATTTAGCCATGTCTAGGGACATATGCATACGGTCTCATTTTTTGGAAAGCATTATGTTTCTCATGTCAGTGATAGAGGGAAAAAGCACACAATGCCCTTCAAAAGAAAATGAAACTGGTATTGAATATCTTCCTGCTTCACATAGTGTTGGATGGTTTCATGACAGAAGTGTATTCCACCACACAGTTTTTCAAACCTTCTAGTCACACCTTATTGCAAGTTCAAGTCACAACTACAATCTCCTGGACACACTAATCTATTTTCACTGAAAAACTGGTTCTTATATATTTCTAAAGTGAATATCTATCATCAGATGGAAGCTGTGGGAAGTAGCAAGTGTGAGTATTTACCTAGGCTAAACACTGCCTGAATTCTTTCTTGAGCCATTTAATCTCCTGTCTCAAAAAGACAATTTGACTACCTTTCAAAAGCTGTTTATACAACTTTTTTGTTCTACTCTTTGCTTCCTATTTCATTAACTTTGCAGCATCAAAACATGTGCAAGCACATCTTTATCATTGCCACGTTACAGATTTTCTTCTCTAAGGTACTTAGCTCCTGCAGCCTTACTGGAAATGTCAGAGAAGCACATGCCTGCAGTCTGTCACTCATCCATGCTGATAATGCAGGTTCTGCTCTCTACAAAGGCACCTATTTGCAGTACCCGGGAATTTCCTTCCCAAACTTAAGTTCTCCTAAATTCCAAGTTACTTGTCCCAGGAAATTCAGCTAAGCCCAAGGCAAGGACATGTCTCTGATGCTCATCTATGGGATGCAGTGAACATCTGGCCCATATTCATTGCAGATGCAGTGCTAATGCTTTTTAACCAGTGGAAATCAGCAGATCACATCCATAAAAGGTTTCCTGACAAAAACTGTTTTGTGCAGCTAGTACAGGAGGCCTGGCTGCCATCCCACATCTTGCTGCATCAGTAGAGCCAAGGGATAGTGTGCCCAGTTTCAGACTACACCAGAAAAACAAGATCATACCTTGGGCTTATTCTACACTGATCACACCTCTTTCAGATTCTCTTGTAAGATATCCTAAAGGATGCATATGTAGAATGTACAGACTACACTACCCACTCACCCTAAAAGGTTTGCTTTCCAACTTGTTGAGGCAGCACTTTTGCCCCTTATACCTAAGATCAAAGATCTTAGGAATGTCCTGTAGTTTTGGATACTCTGCTGTCTCAGGCACCTCTTCCCCCTTCAGTTTAAGAAGCTCAGGCAAGTCAGACCATAGAATTGCTAGTAAAGTTGTTAGCTTAAGGTCTTTTTTGGGGGAACCTGTGCTTTTGTTTATTCTGTTTTTTAATTAAACCAATCAAGAAAGATCATTCCTCCTATTTCCCAACATTAGTTCAGCCCACTCACTACTTTTCCAGGCAGGTAAGTGCAGCTGCATCTCTAACTGTGAAATCTGATCAGATAATACGTAAAAATACCTGCAGTGAAGGCATAGGTATTCATGACATGCAGCTCCTTAGATGTTCCAGCATTTTTAGAAGACAATTAGTAATAGCAGCCAGACACGTTGACCTAGCAGGATATAGAACCAGAATTAAACTGAGCAGATTGCCAAAAGACTTTCTAATTAACTTCCTCCAGGACTAGTCTATCAGTGGGATGTAGTTTGAAGCAATTATGTGTAGGAGATTTTTATAACTTCACAGTTGCATTTCCTAAACGCTTCACACACACATATGGAACCTTGGGGATGAGTTTGCACTGTGTTACTTACACCAGCCTATCATAAAGGCATATCCTATAACTGCATTTCTGTAGGCAGATGGCGTATGACATCAATATTAAAATCACTAACTCATATTTTAATGAGCTTTGCAGAATATTCACAGAAGTTATACCTGGGTAATATATCAGGCAGCTTTTCCTCAACTGAACTTGTCAAACAAAGGTTTAAAAAGTTCATCTGCTATTACAAAGGAGCACAGCTATCAGGGCTTCTCTGTATTCACTGAGCAATCTGCTGCATTACAATACTGCTAATTGCCCCAGACACTCTTCTATTCCCACAGAAATAAAGAAAAACTTCACTAATGATCTTTGGAGGTTGCAGGCTAGGACTTCCACTTTTCCTGGAAGCTTTGTGATTCAGACAATGCAACTGCAGTTGCTCTCATTCTCAAAGGGAAACTTTTAATTCAATGAAACCAGGAGTGCCTTTTGAAGACAGCAAATACTAACTGTTAGCAAATTTCTCCTACTTCAGTATCGATGTGGTCCACTCTTTCAAATTCCTGTACTCATCAGTAGCTGCCAGAGTTGCTCAACAGGCAGGAGGGGACCAGAAGTTCTGACCAAAGGCAGGGCTGCCAAACTTTTGGCAGTGCTCAGGCAGGTATTCCAAGCATCCAGGGCCAGGGATGACCAGCCACAGAGGAAGAGGCTTTGCTCCTGCTTACAAAGGGTTCAGGCACGGGTGCAGCAGCCCAGGAATGTTTGCTGAGGCCAAGCCAGAGGAATCACAGAGCACATGAGTCTCCCCTCATTTGTGTTAAGAGCCCTTTGCGTAGACTCAAGCACTTGAACCTCATTTATGATAAGGTCACACCAAGCAGGCTGCCAGCAAGACAGAGTCCCCAGGACCTGTGCCCTGAAGACAGGGAGGGGATGTACCACCTCAAACTGCTCTGCCCCATCCCTCTGAAAGGCCAGGACGTGAGGCACCTGCTTTTTTACACACTGGGCTGTTCCATGCAGGAGAACACACAGATCCCTCTGACAGGGCCAGCTCCTCAACACTAGCAGGAGCCCAACCTGGCAGGATTCCCTAGAAGGAGCCCATGGACATACCTCATCTCTGCAGCAGGGAGGAGTCTGCACTGGGAGGACGCTGGTGGGAGCTACTGGCTCTTCAAGCAAGCACTGCCTCCAGCAGCCCCTCTGGAGCCCTGCTCCCAGGACTTTCCAGCACAGAGGTGACAGAGGCTGCAGAGCTCCCGGTGACATATACCCTGACTGCAGGGCTGTCATCCTCACCCTGCTCCCAACAGGGACAGCCAGAGACCCTGGCCCCATTGCAGAGAGGCCACACTGCCCAAAATACTGCCACAGTGCCTGCACTTGAAACAGTGGGGCCCAGCCCAGGGCCACAGCAAACACTGATCTACTGATGCACCATTCGAAACGTACCAGAGATTTTTTTGCTTGCTTTTAAATGGGGGAAGATGAGGACATGCACAGACATCAAAAGGCTCCCCAGAGGGGGAGCAGCACACAGCTGGTTTGCCTACCAGCAGCAGAAGGCTGTTGGCAAGCACTCAGGACCTGTGGTGGCCACAGCATTCCACAAGCCAAGGAGCTTCAGGGGCTGCCGGGCTCAGATCAGCAGCAGAGCAATTATACAACTCTGCCCCATCCAGAGATGCCACAGCTCTTCCCACCAAAACCTGGAAATACCAGAACAGCTACAGGCAAAGCCAACAGCCAGCCCTCCTCCTCTCTTTCCTCTGCATTTATTAACTACTCAGTTTATTACTAACACAGCCTATCTGTGGCAAGGCCCACTGAAGAGAAAAAGCCTTATTTAGCCTTCTCTCTCTATCATTCTGTACTGGGTTTTTTTATTTTTAATATGAATGCTTTGCCTCAGCTCTGATTCCAGCACTTTGTCAGTCAGGAGCACACTAAAGTGCTCACTTCATCTGCTGTTCCTGTCATTGCTCCACAGCCCCACATCAAAGGATCAGCAAAAACGTCTCTGATCCTTTTTCCCCTTCTCCTGGGGTCAGAGAAAATAAAGTTTATGCTAAGACTTGTGAAGACAGTCACAGCATATGTTGGGAGGCAGGGAAGGGGCAGACACTAAACCTGAACTCATAAGCCCCCAAGAGCCATTGAATCCTGATGGGAATCTTAGCCAAAGAAAAAACTTTTCCTATGGCAGAAATTTATCATTCCTCTGTTTTCCCATATGAAGGATCACACAGCTATGCCTTGCATTTAAACACATGCTTCCAGCAAATTATTTACTCTTTGAAAGCTGACAGCTCAGTTCATTTGGGAGGCACTGGTCTGACCCTACAAGCTGAGTAGACACTGCACTCCTGTCATAAACTGGGTGAGCAGCTTTAGGCAAAGCACAGCAATTCAAAGAGCCATCACTGCCACAGAGGTTATTTAACCTTCTCTGCAGAAAGAAGGGAACCTGTGTAAACTGTCATTAGTATGGTGCATCATTCCAATGCATTATTCATATCATAGCAATATACTCCAATAAATTCATCATAAGTCCTTCCATTCTCTAAGTACATAGACCCAGCCCTAAGTGCCTGAAATTTAAGTAGGCAAGACAGAAAAAGAGTGTGAAAACGAGGTATAAGAAATTAAATTATTTTCCCAAGGTCACTCAAAAGGCTATGGCAAGCTGAAGAACAAAACCTGAGTCTGCATCTCGTTGTTAATCACAGTGGCCTCATTGCCTCATCTCCAGACAGTACATCTGAGATGCTTTTTGCCTCCTGCCCTCTTCCTCTTTAGTGTTCCTTCTTTTTGAGTTATAAATCCTGGCCCGTGCTACATAAGGCAGATGCTGCCCACATGTCACAGCCCTAGGAGCTGTTATGTTACTATAGCTGTCTATTTCAATAAGGGTTTGTGTCTCTGTCTTCCCTGTTTTGCTTTGTCATGCAATCCACCTGATGTTTTTGAATTGTTTTTACAGGCTGAAACTCTGTTCAAACCCAGGGCATGATTTACTGGGATTTGGATGAAGTAAGAACAACAGTGCTGCATCACAGATGTGATCTCATCTGCCACCACACAAAAAAAGTCCCCTCAAAAAGCCTGTAAATTAACTGATGTCAGATTTCTCAGACCTACTGCTTGTGAAACTGTAAGAGTTCCTTTACTAGGCAGTAATTGCAGAATGAGCTGTATAATGGGGAAGAAAAATTACTGTGTCCTGTCCAGCCTTGGGATAATATTTAAACACTCTTTATGACACTGCAGGTTTTATTAGTTGCTGAACTCCACTGCTAAAATGCTACTAAGAAGTCAAGCAATCTATGTATTTGATTGTGTCCAATGAAATATCTTTTATCTTCTTCGGGGTAGCTATTACAGAGCTCCTGTATTAAAATAATTCCGATTTACAATTTTATTTTTTTTCCTAGCTATCAAACATCATTGGATGGGCCCTTCTGATTAAGAGGGCAGTTTCTACACATCCAACTCATGAAAATTCCAGAGGAACTCGGGGAATTAGATTCAGGAACTCTCTCTGATCCCTGAGTGAGCTGAGGACACCAGCCCACAAGGCACCCACACAGCCTCTTTGAGGACAGAAGGTGTTTGTTAACACTGAGGCCTCAGTAACCTATTTTATAGCTTCACCATACTCTGGGACAAGGAAATGTTTTGCTAGTAGGCAGTCACCTCGAGGTTTAAATCAGGTTAATGTAAACTGCAAACAAATGTGTTTATAGGTTAAAAATAAACCACCAAAAAACCCCCCAAAACAAACAAACAAAGACAAAAAACATCGAGAGACAAATACTTACAAAAGATAAGGGAATTAAAGTAAAAAAAAAGCAGTAATGCATTTGCACCAAGGTTAAATTCTCAAAACACATTTTCCTCAACACATCTGAACTATTTATAATCTTTTCCTAATACACATACAGAATATTAGTTAATCTGTGAGGGGCCTTGACAGATGAAATTCCCTTCCGTCTCTTATCTCTCTCAACAAGACTTCTATATTTCTTACTCATACCAGACATAGCCTTAGTAATTTCTAAGTAATGGAGACAACATATTTTTAATAAATAGCAGTTGAAATCAGGACTCTAAGAGTGTGCATTTTGGTTCAAAGGCTCTTTGTCTCTAAACTGTGCATTTCATATCAAATTGTCCATAAAGCACCTACGTTACTGGCATATAAAGCAAAATTAAGTCATTAAGTTTGTAACACATTCTTTCTCAAGACTTGCCAGAAAAATAACTGACCCCCTTTAGCATCTATACATGAAAGATTCAATACTATCAACAGAGCCATAAATCTTCATTATTTTAGGCAAACATTTCAGGCTCAAATTTCCTTTGCTCATGATTCTGCAAATCTACAATAGTTTAATATGTCATATTGGCAGCTTCTCCTAAAAGGAGAAAAAAGATGAGACTCTGCTTATCATGAGGTGACAGGAAAGAATTCTGCATATATTTAGATCCATTAATTATCTTGATCTGTTAAAATACTATGATGATTTTTTTCTCAACATATAACAAGCTATGTCATAAAAGTCGAACTGAATTCAGAGAATTCATGCAGCCTTGGGATTGGATTCTCTTTTACTTCAATTTTCTTCTATGCTGCATTCAAAAACATCACAGCTTTTAGGATTATTTTCAGTATTACTTGTGTCCCTTATGTCTTCCCCCAATATGTGTGTGCAGAGGAGAGGTAATTAGTTAGAATGACAGATGCCACCAAGATGATTCCAGAGATTTGTGCAGTCCCAAGATACAAAGTGATGGCATAATCAGGCAACATGCAATGCGACAAAATGGAGGATTAAAATGACATCAGGCTCAGGGAAAGCAACTGTATGTGCACCACTCAGCCTCATAACTATTTCCAGCTCCTGTCAGGTTCCATGAGTGAAAACATGGCAACATGTGCCACAGGTTCTCTGTAGTGAGAGATACTCCAGTGAGGGACAAACATCTCTGGCTAGTGCAGGAACTGTGACACTAGATCCTCACTGTGTTTTTCTTGAACTTCATAATGACATCACCATACAATACAGACTACTTGTAAATAAGACAATCTAAAGGCAAGCCTTCCTATTTGTCAATTCTGAGTGATAGGAAAATATTTCCTTAGATTAGGTGGCAAGGATTTACACAGTAACTTCACTAGGGTAATGAATGCAGAGACCTAGAAATTTTTTTTAATAAACAGTGTTAATAGAACTCCTTATTTTTAAACCTGTGCAAAGCACCTATCTCAGTTGCTTGTACATTTGTCAACCAAATCTGCTGGGCTTAATATATCCATATGTTAAAAATAATTCGCCTTAGTACCCCAATATTTTGAAATGTTTGATCAAAATTATTCATCCATTTCTAAAATAGGTCTAAGGGTTGGCTTTGATGTTATAAAATGACAGTGTTGAGAGTTGTTTTCTTCAGGGGGGTGGGAAACAGCTGGTTTTGACTTTTACTAGAAGAAAGCTAAAGAAGCATTTTCTATGAAGAGGAGAGTCTAAATTTGACCTGGTGTTCCCCAGAAAATCTGCCCATATTAGCACAAAATACAAAATCTTTGAAAGACTGCAATCTGTTCATCTTCAGTAGAGTTGTTTAATGGCTTCATCTAATGGCTGGAATTTCCTCCTGATTGTGCATTCACACAATTCCTCTGCCTGCTGACATTGTGCCACCCTACAGAGCAACTACTCATGCCAAAATCTCACAGATCCTTTGCATTACTGTCCTCTGTGTTTCTATACCATCCTCACAAACTCAGCCCAGGTCCCACGTGGCAGAAGTAGGTTTTCTGTGCTTTCCAAGTGCTACCTCCCTGTCTGCAGCATCTCCGGGCCTGAGTGGTGCAAGGGCAAGGGAAAGCAAGGTGGCAGTTTGTCTGTCCCTCCAGCTCCCTCCATAGTATGGAGAGGGCATGTATCTTATTCTACAGCAAGAGCTGAACTGAGAACATGGGAAATAAAGTCTGGGATGTAAACTCTGAAAAAGAGCCTTGGCAACATAGTCTGGGATGGAGGTGGCAAAGACTCTTTGAGGTCCATGGAGAATAATGGGAATTGGAGAGGTAGCAAAGGACAAAGGATAGGAAGGAAGGTAAGCTAAAGAAAGAAAGAGAGAGAGAGGAACTGATATTACGGATATTATGTCTGGGAACCACAGAGATGGAAGGTAATAGACAGGAAAATGAATGGACAAATCTACATCCACAAGAATATTCCCCTCCAAAGCCTGGGATGGCAAGCAACACCTCATGGCTTCCCCACTGTCAGAGACTACCAATGAAATCTACTTGAAACGATTGCCAAATCGTTTTTTGGTTTTGCCTGATCTGCCAAAGTCATTATAGCCTCTTCCTGATGAGGACTCTCTCTATTCAGCCTGACTGTGGCTTCAAACAGCAAATTTAAAAACAAGCCAAGAATATGAAAGGAACACATTCACATGGCAGAATCTATCACCCCCAGGCAATTCCAAAACCTGCATAGGAGCTCAACCAAAGCAGCCTGAAGCAAACAAAGGCACACTCTATTTTGGCTGGCTTTAGCTAGTGAGACCAAAAGCTGATGGTGTGCATAGGTGTGAAAACAAACTGCTCACACTGGAGATATTGTTGCCACTCACTCAGGAGCCACAGCAAGTCACAGTGGTGCTTTTGCAGCCTCCCACTGTTAAAACGTAGGAGCATTTACCTGGGTCAGCCTCTGGTATCCAAATCTTGCTGTGCTTTAGCTGTTACACAATCAAGCAGCTCTGTAGGACTGCGTGGTTCACACACTGCCAGTCCCTTTATTTACACAGAGCAAGTCTGCTGCTCGTTTCAGTGGGAAGTTTTAAGAAAGGACAAACATGGGATTATCACTCGGAAATTACTGGCTTCTTTCTCTGTGCTCAGAGCCATGCCTGAGGCCACCCACACAGCCAGAGCTGGGGTGAGCTGGGGTTGCAGGCAGGAGACTGGTCTCCAGCCCAACACTCAGCTTCTCAAGCTCTCTGGCAACTCTTCTGCATATAGAGGTGAAACTGGTGCAGATTTTCCCCAGATGGCACCGTGGGCATCCCCCAAAATGAACTGACAGCAAGAGAAGCCCCCACATACTTTGATCCTTTCCTCTAACAATGACTAGATAAGAAATCTGTAATTGGACATCCTAGCCACAGACACACTGTGAGAGGCTTAGGGCAGTCCCATTAAGGTCAGTAGGTTTCCCCCAAAGCTGTTCCTGCAGAAGAGGGTACAGTGCCATGGGCTGTGTCTCATTTGCTTGCTGGTCAGTGGGGGCCACAAGGAAAGCTTTGATATCTCAGATCATTAATAAGCAAAGTGAATGTTCTCTTCAACCCCACAAGATGGCAGAAGACACTCAAAAATCCCACTTCGGTCAGATTTTCTGACTTTTGTAGCTAACAACTTCTGTGAGAAGTTAAATGAAAACTTATTTTTAAATAAGACTGAAGAAGCTTGACAAATTGGTATCGGTGATTGTTCATGGATCTCTTAGGAGCAGTGGGATGTTATATCAGTGACTTGGCAGTACTGGCAGACCCATGTGGGAATAATCTCCAGAATTTGCTCTCTTGTCATGAGTAAAAAAGAAAAAGAGACAATGAGCAAACTAAAAGTGGACAGAGGAAAATGCAAATAGCTTACATAAAGTTTTTATTTTTAATATCAGATCTTGCAGACACTCTGCCTCTGGCATTCCTTACATTACTCACAGCAGGAAGACATGAGAAAGCCATGAAGATTCAGACAGTTTTTCAAAAAAGATCAATTTTTATTCCCTTCAATTTACTGCTGACTTGTCCTGGTTAAGCACTCCCCCCCCCCCCAGGAATAAATGAAAGCAAATTCCTCCACCAGATCATATTGCACTCTTAGGAAGATAATAATCAAAAATTATCCAAAATTACTAAATTCCATGCTAATTAATAGCCCAGTGAATGAATCTGGTATTTTATGAAACAAATATAAACAAAAGGTCACTGAAAATTGAATAAAGTGTCTATAATGGTATTTCTGATGCAGGAAGCACTGAAGATATTCTTTGTTTGATCAGCTCCAGAAGGAAGAATGATGAAATACCAAATTAATTCAATCACTCTGAAGCCAGCTACCTCAATAAGTGAGAGTTTGCTTGTGACTGCACAGAATAACCCTTCAGAGGTCAAAGCAGCCCAGTTTGAGTGATGAAGGAGATGGAGCCCTAGGCTGAAGTGTTTGAGGGTGAATGAAGCTCTTTACCTGCAGAGTACCCAGACAGGCAGCATAACAGAGACAGGTCCTGCAGTGTTGAGGGAGAAGTCCATCATCTCTCATGACTCAGCTGCAAGCAATGGTGCTACAAGATATTAAAAATAAATTTTTTATGCCCAGAGGGTAGTACCTGGCTGCTATTAAGTGCACTATGGACCTGAATCTATGAACATGAGGCAAGAGGTCTTAAAATCACATTTTTTCCAGTGATCTATCAAGTCTTCATGCCTTCTCCTCCAAGTAGTTTTACAGGGCTAAAGCCACTGGAAGGCACTGTATGCCACTTCACATGTTGCTTCAATCTCCTAACATCAAGTATGTCTTTAAACTATAAACACTTAAACATTTATAGCAATTTTCCTATGCTGCATCTGAAATATATATGTATCTTATTTCTAAGATTTCTGCTGTGCTAATTCAGCAAATATATTTTTGTATTTGATTTGTACTGCCTAGGATAATTTTTTTTCTAACATTCAGAAACAGTTAACACTGAGGCACTGGCCCTCTGCGATGTACTCAAGGCACCAAGGACACAGTGTTGTCTTTATGTGACAGTTACTGTCTGTCCCCTGGTGGCCAGAAACCAGACAGAAAACTCAGCCTACAGATTTAACAGATCATTTGCCTGGACTAAGAAGGAACAGCTTATTTCCCTGAAGAAGGAAGCTCTTGCACAGATAATGGTCTCTAGATAGCCTAAGATCTAACTATCATGGAAGTTATTTTAGTTTGCAGAACTAAAATTCACATTTTGAATATTCTGAATATTGCATGTATTCATATCTGAATTCTGGGTTCTACTATTGTCTATTTGTAGGCAAAATGGGGATCCAGGCCTGAGCTTCTGTCACAGTGTGAGCTGGCTTGTACTAGGCAGTTAATCTGGCCACATGTGGGAGAAACAGCCTGGCCTAGTAGACAAGCCTCCAGAGAACAGAGATAAGACAGAATTGGAGATAGACAAGGATGTGATCCAATGAATCCAGCCCAAACTGCAGAGGCTACTGGTCAGAGAGATGAGCAGCCTGAACTTTGAATCAATCACAGGTGCTTACCTGAGAACATTAAGAAAGGTATTTAAGGTGAAGTTAGAACAATAAAGAGGCTTTTTGTCACATGGATCATAGAGTTCTGTATCTCTGTCTGGGGCACAAGGCCAGTCAACATTACAAGCTTCCAACAACTTTGGTCATTGAATCACTAGAGAGGCATGATCAAATTCAGAAATAAAGATTCTATGTTGCAGTTGTCAAGACAGACACAACTGGCACCATCACCAGGCCCTTATTAAAATCTTTCCATGCTTTCTCTCAGGCAACTCCACACAGCACTGATTCCCTCCCTCCTCCTCTCTGCAAGTTTCCTTCTGCATGATCAGCTAACCAAAACCTGTCCCTCACACAGCATCTTACCTTGTCTATCCCTTGCACAACCACACATCTCTTCCTCAGCACAGCCACCCAAGTGGTAGCAGAGTCTAGGTCTCAAACAGATCATTAGCTAACCCACTCTTTTATAACACCCATCCTCATTGGACAGGCAAGGCTGTTTCCACTCCTCAGTAATCAGTACAGCTGTAATTTATTGAGGAAAATTGCCTTCTGCACTATCCTTACAAACCATCCTCCTACAGTTGTGTTTCACAGATTCCCAGTCATGGTGAAACCCACACAGTGTGGGCTACATGTGTGCAAAGCTTTGCACAAATGATAGCCACTAACCTTTCATTCAGAAAACAACTTTTGATTCCTTCCCAAAGCCTTATGCAGAAATGCTGATCAGTTTTTTCTCAGATAAGTGCAATTAAGTCTTTTCTTCAGGTAGTTAGTGCTGTAAATTCAATTAACATTTTCTGAATTTTAAGTTGAACTGCCATTATAGTAACAGACAGAGTAAGTGTGAAGGTTTGGGGAGGGTGAGTCCCTCGTCAGCAAAGTGAGAAGGACAGAAAGATGCACAGGTAGGAGGCACAGTGGACTATAAAACTGTGAGAGAAGACTCATGCTGCTATAGGAAAAAAGGAACTGCTCAGAGCTGTGGAGTCAGATTGAAATGAGTTGCATGAAATGAGTTGACAGTAGAACACCAAGAACAGAAATGAAGGGTACTGGATGTGAGACTATGGAGAGGGAACAGATTTGTGGAGCTTTGATTTATAACCTGTTACCACTTAGCAAACCTTCCTGTCTTCCTTGTTTTCCTCCTTTTGTGCTTATAATTACCTCTGAGTAGAAAGACAGTATCCAGAAGCAAGCCCATCTTAGGAGGTGGATGTACCACACGTACCGAGGCTTCCCTCCCTCCTGATGCCTTCCTGAAAGCCGCTCCTGGCAGTCCTGCCACTAATCCGTCTCGGTGATAGGGTTTCACAAAGCACCAAGCATGCTCTTGGCAGGCAAACTGTTTGTGCATCTGGATGTAATAAGGAGCTAGACTCCAGCTGATGTGGTGGCTCAGTTCAGTGAGCCACCAGGCGTGGAATGGTCAATTTTTTTCCTACTGCCTGAGTTCAAATCGCAGCAGCACATTGGAAGCTGCTCGTGGTGTGAGCCTCGTGGTGAACACAGCCAGGCCACAGGGAGGGAAGGGAAAGGAAGGTCACTGGGAGTCAAAGGAACAGCTGCTCTCTGCCTACGAGACTCTGAAGGGTGTGACTATCCCCCACCAGTGGGAGTAGCCAAGGTTGCCCTCAACAGAATGGAGATAGCCAGGAAGCACCCCAGTCCCAGAGGCCGAGAAACAAAGAATGAAGAAGATGAGGAAGGAATTCCCCAGGAGTGGGGGAGAAGAGATGTGGGACCAGCTGGGATTGCTAACAAGGAGAAAGTCAGCACAGAGTCCTGATGGTATTCCATTGGTGCCTGGATGTACTTCCTTGGAGGCCTTTAATTTAGCCTTTATCACTGCAGGAGGACCCCAGCATTTGTACAGGCTGGGCTGCTGCTGCTTCCCTGAGGGAACTGTTAACATAAGGATGGCCCTGGAATAACACCAGCTCTCCCAGCTACATGCTCAGAGGGACAGTTCTATGTAGGGTATAGCTGGCCTCTGGTCTCCAGCACCGCTAAGCAGCAGAAGATGGCAGGATTTTAGTAGGGAAGGAAGTTCCTTTGGGAATACTCCGAAATAAACTGTGCCCAAACTAGTTCACATCAGCTTGCAGGAACCCAGATGCAACTTTTGTCCTTCTCCCCAGTCCTGCACTAGTGCAAGGCATTTCCTCCTGACCTCACATGTTCATGGCACATGCACATAATAAATAAAGGAGAAGCACATAAGAAATAAAGGAGAGCAGCAATGATCTTGCAGTTAAAGCCATGCTGAAGAAGAGCAAGCTCTCTTTCCAAGTAGACTTGGCTTTACAGAGCTCTGCAGATGTTTTTTTCTTAAAAAAACCCCACAGTAAAACCCTCATTTAAATGTTATTTAAGCAGCTCTGACTCTTAAAATACACGCAAGAAACAGATGTGCAGAACAGAGAAGTGCCATTTTTATGGAGTGGTTCTTCAGTGTTAGAGCCATACTAGATTACATTTGGAGTGTAGGTTCCTCAACTACACCATGTAATATTTATAATCGTTTACAGCACAGGGCCAAATCTTTCTGCCAGTGAAGCCATGTGCCTCTTTATTAACCCGGCCCAAGGTGTCAGTAAACCAAAATAAATGGCACATTAATACCTTGTCACCCTATGCTTTCCAGATACTCCACACTTCACCCTACATTAGATCTCTCTCTCTGCTATTGCTCAAGAAAGGAGTTACTTCTCCCTTACTTTTATGTCCTGAGATACAAGTTCAGGAAGAACAACTCAGTCTAAGTTGTTTATCAGGCAGAAGCAGAGTCTGTAACCTTGTCAAGTCCCTGAATCCCTTATGTTACTGTTTTTCTCTGACACTCTGTCCCATATTTGGGCTTTGGGTAAGCTGACAGGAATGTAATTTCTATTTAAAGATACACTGTCTGTTACTTTTATACTAAGTAATAAATGCTGGATTTGAAGAACAAGAACTAGGAAACAGTGGTTGGACAATTTATACGTTGAGTCACCTCTAATGGAACACTTACCATTACCATTAAAAATAAAACAACAACAACAACAAAAGAATATGAAAAAAGAAAAAAACCACCCTGTTCTTATGCACTTACTCATAATCTCCCCAAAAAAATTCCCTTGGCCTGAAGTTTCCCATGTTTGGTGTCTGCCCAAATGTGAATATTAAGATTCCTGCCAATTGTTTTCAGTCAGTTTTCAATTATGTGAGGATGAAAAATAGACATTCCTTCCTATTCCTAGGACCAGGGTTATATTTTCCCATAGCTGTGCTGAAGCAATCTGAACACTGGAACTGAAATTCAGTTGTAAAAAGCTATCAAAAGGGTACAATGCCTTCTGTGAGTCTGGGGAATCCTTTTTAAGTTTTACAGATGCATTTTTTAAAGTAAAAGGCAGTTACACTTGCTCCTCCTCCCACATGTGTGCTACATGTGTATTTCAGTCAGAGATAATAACTTATTTTTGAAAGCAAATGTATCCTTCCTTAGCCCTTACCCTTCCTGGACATGCTCTTTGATAAAAGAGAAAACTGGATTCTGTTACCTCAATTTCTGCAGATGGCTTCCAAAAGTACTTAGGAGTGAGTAATAGTTTGATTCTTGGTGATTTTCAACCATCACTCATGTCTCTCTTTAATGTCCTCACCCTTGTTCAAAATTCCCGTTGAAGCTGATACTAATGTTGAGGAATAAACCAGGAAGGATCCAGTAGAGCACTCAGGTTGCAGACAGTGTTGAGGATAGGCAGTGAACTAAATGCAGCAGAAACTACATGGAAAATTTTACATTATGCTGGATACCCAACATATCATTCTTGTGATTTCCTTACAGGGACAAAACCCCACCTGTGGTTGAGCCACCGTTTGTCTGAATTAACATTTGCTTTCTTTAATTTAAAACCCTGACAGTGACCTCCCTTCATATTGACTAATACAATTGCCTCTCCACTTCCCAATTTACCAGCCAGTGAAGCACAACCCTGCTCCTCAGAATTTATTAAATACTTAGTTCACCCAGCAGGAGCATTTGAGCAGTCAAAGGCTAGTCAGTGCAACTGAGCATGACAGATTCAGCACCCTCCTCGTAAACAGGTTTTTCAAAATCTAAAGCCAAAGGTAAGCACATCAATGCAATGAACACATTTTGCTCATAATTGCTTATAATTTGCTTATAATAAGCTTTCCATCATTGATTTGGGAGATGACACAAAGTAGTTGTTAATTACTGGCAATTAACACAGATTCACTCCTTCTTATCATTGCAAAAAGTAAATAAACCTAAGGGCAGCCTTCAAAACTTCCAAGTCCCTAGTCGTGGCTTAAAATATTATTACTAAGGAACTACTCCTGGTACCCCCTTGTCCTGAATAACACTATTTTCTCCAACTATCCCACTAATGTCAATAATATCACTCCTATAGGAAGAGCCACAATCAGGTTAAAAATGTATTTATTTTAAGATAGATTTCTCCTAAGCATGTGCAGAGAAAAAAGGAAAGTAAAGGTATCAGGATCCAACCTCAGATATAAGGAAAGTGAATTCTACCAGGAATAAACTCCCAGAGAGGAAAGAAAAGAAAAATGAGAGAGTGCAAAAGGAATGAACAAGAGATAAAGCCAGGAGAGGAGAATTTATCTTACACAAACAGAATTTGTGTTGGCCCATCCACCCATGACACAAGCACTAATGAGGCTGCCCATTCACAGAGGCCTCAGATAAACATACAGATGGCCATTTAAACCACCTCAATGTAGTATGTGTATTATGAGAGCCAGTTTTTTCATTTGGAGAGGGTAAAGAGGAAAAGACAGAGGGCTGGAGATGATGAAGATAACAGGCAAGGATTATTGGACTTTTCCTATGCCTCAGTCTTCATACGTTTTTCTATGAAAATGCTCATAAAGAGCTGGACTATAAAAATTCCAGACTTTACTGTTGGCATAATTGATCTCAGATATGTCACCACAGAAAGAGACAGAGGAGTATTCATGTAAGACATACAAATCTTGGAGAGGAACCAAGTGTAATATATAATCTTTCCTTCCCAGAAAACCATTCACAGTGGTTTTGGAATAGATTTAGGCTTTAAAAACCTGTTCTCCAACCTGTAACACATTTTGAACAAAAGGTTTTCAGGCTCACAATAAAGAACACTTGAATTTGATAGTATATTATTCATCCAGTTTTGAAATAAATAATTCCTTGATTATACCTTCTTATTTTGCAGAAAGGGGAGTGAAGAACTTCCTCTTTAAAACAGCCTTCAAAGGATCTGAAATATTACAAAAATCAGAGACCAAATTCACAGCTGGCACAAGTGGGCACTTCCCAGTTTGAGTAGCTGATCTGAGGCTCATAAAAACATTTTTTTCTCTGGTTATAATTGTCTACCAATACTGTATCATTATTACAGTACGCTGCAAGAATTTTTAGAAGTCTTTTTTTTTACTTATGGGTCATGTTGTATGCTCTGTTTTTTAGTATGTTCTTGTTGTTAGTTGCTGTTATTGGCATTTTACCCACGGGAGTGGGTGTGAAAACCTGCTTTCTGTTTTAAGTATTTTTTTTTTCCTTGGCAGTTTCCTCACATTCCTTTTCACTTCCCTTCACAACTGCTCATCTTTGGTCTTCCTGACCCTTCTTTTTCAACACCCTGTTGTCTCTCTGGTCTTCTTTCTCTAGGGAGTTCAAGTTCTTACCTTCTCTTCAAAGCTGTTGCCACATCAGCAGTAACTATACGACAAACCAAGAGGCCACAATCAACATTAGCAGCCATCATACAGCATCAGACAGACAGTAAGTCCCCTTTTATACCTCCTCTGCCGTTCTACACTGTCAGCGTCTACCTTCTTAGTCATCAGGACATGTGGCCCAAACTGGTTGCTAAGGGCTTGATCTGTGGTCTCTCCACTGAACATCAAGGAGAGACTCACACTGAGCTCAGCAGCCTGCAAGTCAGACCCTGAGACACCATCAGAAACCTCCACCGGAGTGATGGGGGTTAGAAAATCAGCTAAGGAAAGCAAAATAAATACTTCCTGTAGAAATTAAACCCTATGCCCAAGTTGCTTACAAGTTCATCTCAAGAGCATGAGGAGCAGGGAATTGCTTGTCTAAACTCTGTGTGTTTGCATGTGTGAGTGAATGAGCAAGAGACATCCTGTGGGCCTTTTAGAGCTGGTTACATTTAGCTGCTTTGTGGCTGCTGCCAAATTTTTAGTAGCTGTGACTCATTGACCAACCAGCTGCCTTAACATCTTGCTTCATTGTCCTTTTCCCCTTATAGAGGCTTCCCCTCACCCCCATCTGAGACGTCAAGAACAATGATTCCAGATGTAAGCAAAAAGTTTTCCATTGCAGCACATCACAGGACCTGCAGGCGTGCCTCAAAATGAAGACTGCAAATGATAAGCCTGATGAACACCTTGAGAGCCAGCAGATGACAGTGAGCACTCAAGGCAGTCTGCCTTGTTATATGGCTTCCAGGTGAATGAAAGATGAATTAGCAAGATATTTTAAGATGTGTCTGTGCATAGCTCAGGAAGCAAATCTGAGTTCTTTGTTAAACAGACATAAATGTGTGGGATTTTGGGGGTACTTGTGAATACAAAGGAAAAGGAAACAGTGATATTCTGAAGAAATTTTATTAAAATGCACACTAGTTTTAAAGGAATAAAATTCAGTAGCTATTGGGGTGGAACAATACATGGAGGACTGTGTTCCTCCAAAGATCACTATGAGAGACAACAGCCAAGCCCCTTGTTCAAACAGGTCTCCACTCCCAAGGTGAAACACAAGCACAGACGTCAGGACACATGAATCCAGGGTTTGCAAAGTGCTGACACTCTCAGCTCTGTGAAGTGACAGCCCTCAGCTCTTGTGCAGAGATGTTCAACACTTGGCAGCACCGAGTTCCCCACCTGAGGACACAAGGAGCCTGCCTGGAGAGCTTGTCCCTAGACACACTCAGTGCCAGAGGCAACAAGCAGACCCCTAGAATCATTAATCCAGCAGCACTAAGAGCTGTGGATGTTCAAGGAATAGAACAGCAGTGTTTGGTGCCGAGCATATTTAAGGCTTTTGAGCTCATCCGTCTCCATTCAACTGTCCCTAGGCAGGAAATAGCTAATTACCTTTCCATGGCAGGAGCAGTTCAGCTGCTCCAGGGCAGAGGAGAGAGAATTGGCCATAATTACAGGAGGAGTGCACAGAACTCTCCCTAGTAGTGCAGGGATTGAGTTGCAGCCAGCATTTAAAGGCTGATTAGTATAACTGCTTGCAGTCAGTATTTACAGCCACTTCTCAATTGCCTTTACCCTGGGAAAAACGAGATGCTGTCAGCATAAAACTTACTAAAAAGAACAATAGAAATAAAATTATGTTTTCTTTTGATATTAAATCATCCATAATTTACACAATTACATTAACAATAAGATTTTTTTTCCTTAGCTCTCCAGTGGTTCTTTTGAATTTCCCCCACAGCCCATGGTTTGGAAAATCTGGTTTCAGAATGAGAGAACTATACATGCATTCAATAATGGCTTGAATGAGTGTTAAAGGCATTGTTCCTAAAAGGAGCTGTGTGAATATTTTAAGTTATTGAGCAGGAGGGGTGGTAACAAGAACAATAGAAAACCTAAATTATTATTATTTTGTCTCTTTAGACCTCAGTGCTGTCATATGTTTGCCCTTTCTCCTGAAGAGGGATTAGCTCCCTCATGGGATCTTCTGGGGAGCTGTCTGAGCTAGGACAATTATTTGTCAAAACCTTATCTCAGGGACCAAATAATGGAACCAGGCTTTGACTGTTTCCTCTGATTTTTAATGAACTGTTTGTTGCAATTAAAACCTGCATTATTTTAACTGGGTCTAGAGGAGGCATGTGTTTAGAAAGTGCTCAGGAGAAGAAGAGATTGTTAAGGAGCAGGTGTATTAAAAAAAATCAATTGTAAACTAAGAATATAAGGGGACATGGGAAAAGAGAGAGAAGGAATGTTAGGAAGGGAAAATTTTCAAGGAATAGACTTTCCAAAAACATTTCAATAGTGTGCTATCCATGCGGATCTTAAAAGACTGATAAAAGTACAGTTGAACTATGGACCTTTTCCCCTGGCTACGCTTTAGCTCCAAGTGGTCTCAAAGACATCTGCAGCCTTTGCCTGGAAGCAGATTGTTCGAGTCAAGAGTGAACAGGAGAGGGCAGCATCGCTTTAGACTTAAGGAAAACGCCGCTATGGAAGTATCTGGGAAAATGCAGTGGACGAACGGATCATTGTAGGTCACCAGGCAACAGACTGAAGAAGGGAGTTTGCCGGCAGGTACCTCACTGGAAAAATGCCTGCATGGGAAGAGGATGGAAGAAAAAGGTGTTTTAAGTGCAGAGTAGAAAGCGATGTGAATGTGGTATTTCAGCAGTGCATTAGCTGGACTCAGCTGAGCTGCTGAGTTCAGGATGTGATGTACAGCGTTAGAGCACAGAGACTTCTGGCAGTTCCTCTAGTTACACTCTCTCTCATCCACACATCATTATACCTTTATACGAGATAAGAAAACCTATTTCAAAGATGCACAAATGGTACACCAAAGGTGGTAAGTTCCTTGCCAAATGTGCTACATGGCATCAGGACAGCACCTGGATGGCCACAGTCCCCTGCCAACCATTGACCCACATTAAGCAAGTCCAATGCATGAGTGCAGAGCACTATTAGGAGGGGCATGAAGGATTTCTGAGATGTAATCAGCACACCAGAATTGGTGATTCAGCTTCAGATGAAGGATAACTGCTCTATTCTAATGTATTCTTTCAAATCAATTTCATAAATGAAAATAAATCCAAATTGATACCATAAACATATAAGAGCATTTTAAACCCTGGCAAAGGTACAGTAGCCTTGGTTTTACCCATGGAAACTCCAGTGTAGTGACTTTTAACAGAGGACAAAATGTGGTCCCCATTAACTTTCACTTTTCTTCCGTGACAGTTCTTACTAGAGGCAGTTGTGGATTCATGAGCTGGGGTTCTCTCTGACATACGACTTTTTAAAGTTACACAGCATGTAAAATCACATGGCAGAAGAATTCCCCTGCACATGAAAAACAGCCATGTCTATCAGTTGCCCTCTTGGCTCTGCTTCCTTTCTGCCACTATGTTATGCCTCCTTCAGTGAAGACAGAGTAATTCTCTTTACAACTGATGGTTCTGCCAGTACACAGTGAATGGGCAGAGCTGCACAGATTTTGCTGCTCTGTCCCCTCTTCAAATCAGGCTCACAACCCAGAGAGGAAAATGACTGGCATTCCAAAAGAGGGTAATGGTACATTGGTTCCCAGGGAGTTATTTTGTTCAATCATTTTGCAATAAAGGTGAATCACTGGTATATTTTTTATTTCATAGACAATGTTTCAATATCTCTGTTCTATACATGAGGAATGGAATGAGACAACTGGGATTTCATTCACTGAAGTTCAACATCCATGTAAATTAATTGTTTCATGTCATTGTGGAAATTATCAATAAAATACCAGTACTGAGAGAAGTAATCTTGCAGATAACTGTGTGGGAATGGTATGAATGGAAACACCAAATACACATAAACCTTCATAACCACCAACCATATGTTTGGACACAGACAGAATTCTAGAAATACAGGGATAATGACTACCTAACCTTTTTATTGAAACAGACATTTCAAGTAACTTTCCCTAATTGTAAAAGTATTTTCTGAGCCACTATTCAGTTACATGGGAATTTCAATTGATTAAACTTAGGATTTTTAGGGAAATGCTTAAAAAGAAGTGGGTTTGTTTTGACATTTTTTAATTTTTATATTAAGGGGTTTTAAAATTACTTAATTTCAATAGCTGTGCTAGTATAAATGACTCATTATCACTGGCACCTTAGAATATAACTGAAGGATTGCATATGATTGTGAATAAATAAAACATGCTATTTTAACAGATTTTCAAAACCCCTACATTTTCAATGCTAAAAAGCTGGATACTCTTTAGTATTGAATGAACCATCTTAACTTTCCTAGCACAGTGCACAGGAGTGGCACTTGATCTAAAAGCAAGTTTCCAACAGTGGTCACACCTGTAACATGTACCAAAACCTAAAAATATCGTGAAAGAGACACTACACCTTAAAATTTTCAAATAAAGGGGTGTCTAAATGCCATTTTTTATTTTCTGCTTAGTAGTAATACTTATGCTTTAGTATTCTGAATGGGAATGAAAAGTAATATTTCAGTGTCAAATTTCCCAGAAAACAAAAATTCCATGCCTTTTGGTAAAATTACCAAATGAGTGAGCAATCCATTTTCTCCCAGGCCCTCAGTTTTGTCAGCACTAAATTTACACATAATCATTTTTTAAAGAGATATGAGAGGAAATGCATAAATGCCAAGAATGTTTGTTCAGGGAAATGACACACCATCATTTTCCCAACATCTGGTAATTCATGAAGGGTTGACAAATTTTCTTTTGAACTTATTAAGAGTGAAGTTATCTATTCTGAGGGGATCTGTGATAAAAGCAATTTTTTTACTCTAAGAAAGTTTGAGCTGAAGCTTCATACAGACAGAGAAAAGAGACTGGAAGAAGGAGAGCTGCTTTTGTTGGTCTGTGGCTCAGGAGTATTATCCATTCTCTCCCCCAAGAACTTTATTTTTAAATGGCCTCCAGTGCATTAGATCAAATGTATAAATTGGATGAGGTCAAACTGTCTCTGTCTGTGAATATGCAGCTCCCAGAGGTGTGCCAATGGCTATGGAATTCAGCTGGCTGCTATTAACTTGAACCTTGTCAAAATCAGACTTTAACATCAGTCTTTCTATTAAACATGGGCCTAACAACCTTTTAACAGTTTGAAGCTAAACTCTCATTTAATTTATATTGATGTGGATGTAGAGATGTCAGCAGAAAGGGTTTTTTTCTGTCATGTTTTCCTCCTCACTGTGTTAGCAGCTAACTGCCATCTTAGAAGGACTTTGCAGGAAAAGGATTATCATTCCTGGAAATAGTAGAAATCCTATGATTTCTATTTCCCTAGCAGTTCAATTTTATTCTGACCAGTACCATCAGACCGGCTTTTATATTGGAGCACACTTCTGTAGCCATATGTATATGTCTATAAACAGAAATAAACACACACATATTTGATATTGCATTAATTAATTCAATATTAATTCATTATCCAGGAAATACAATAAGTTAACACACTTCAGCAGACCAAGAAACCACCCACAGTAAGTTCCCTTTTGCAAAATATGAACCCTTTTTGCTCTGCAAAGCTCTGAGTGACTTGAACATCATGTGTCATTTGTTTGGCCCTTGTGCTCAGACGGAAATTTCATCTCAAAACTGTGCAGTGTGACTGGCAGCCCCAAGCTCTGCAAGATTTATGTGAGGCTGATGGTGGTGTTGTGTCACTTGGTAATGTAGGATTGTGTCTGTGGATGGAATACTATGCAGTGTGGAGGCGAGCTGAGGAATTAAATGGGATGGGATGGGATTTGCATTAGAGCTTCACCAGTTAATCAGCTTAGTCCCTGAAATCTGGCTGCAACTTGCTGTATGGCTTCCTGCTCTGGTCAACAGAAACACTAAGATACAACATATAAGAATGCCTTGAAGCAATACAAGAGGAAAGGAAGCAATTATTTCAGTTCAGCTAGATAAGTGCCTAGGGGATCAACTCCCCATCTAAAAAGTGTATTGGCATTCTCAGTCTCATGACACGGATTCTGCAATGGAGAAAACCCACATATAGAATGAGGTCAAAAAGTTAGCTGCAAGTGTATTGTCTGGGCTTTAAATTTAACCCTGCCTTGTGTCTCAACCCAGATGACTGAAGTATTCTGCTAAGTCTTTGCTGCTTGTGATTACATATATTTTAAAATATGTGGAAAGCTCTGTGGCTCATTCTTTTCCAGTGGAACTGGGGATTCAGTTCAGCAAGTGCATAGGGCAATGGATACAGAGATCACCAGTTCCTTCTTGCAGCCTATTAATTTTACTGAGTATACCTCATTATTTATTCTGCATGCATCAAAAAGAACACCCATCCTAGACTGAAATGTGTCTGGATTCACATTCACAGAGATGAGAATTGCCAGACTGGACTAGCACAGTGTCAGTCCACATAATCCAACAATCTGTCTTTGATAATAACTAGCACCAGATACCATAAAGGAAAAAAGCCTCTATCCAGCAATAACCCCAGTCATTAAAGTGTTTTACCCCAATCAGACAGAGGTTGGTGCCCAAAGCATGAGGTCTTTTCCAAACATTCGCTAATCCGGCTGGAACATTATCAGTGTAAATGTCTGATTCTTTCCAGATCTCGCTGGCCTTATCCAGAGAAATGGTGTGGAATAAGAGAGCAGTTAGATGAAGGAGAAGAAAGAAATTTCCAAAATGTGGGATATGTTTATATATATAAACAAAGAAGGTTTGGGACAGAATGAAAATAAACAGAGAGAGTGTCTGGAGGGGAAGAGAGAATGAAAGAAAAATTCTGCCCTTTAAAAATTACAGGATTCTTTTACCGCTCCCAAACCAGTGAGGCTTACCTTAGAGGGAATTTTTCATGACTCATACACTGTTTTGAAAGTCCAGCAGAGATCAGCGAGATGTCAAACCAAAATTCAGCTATCTCTGCAAACGTGCTCATCAAAGTTCTGCCCAAGACAGAGCAGCAGGCAATGTGGATTATGCCGACTCAGCGAAGTCAGAGGTGACCACGGAGGATCGACAATCCTAGATCCTCTGCCCCCAGTCCTGCAAAATACAACAGCACAAGGGCTTCACATAAAAAAGGACTGAGATTTTATCTTTTGTGAAGCTCAAGAGGGTGGAAGGAAAATCTCACTTCACTGATAGCATAAGAGTTGAAGGCTACAATTGCACCAAAGATAATAAGAATTCAAGACTAGCAAGATTTGTGCTTTCAAAGAACTTGTACGGAAAAATGTCTCAAGCTCTTGCCCATGAAAGCTGATAAAGAATTAGGATAATATGCTCTAAATATGGTTTCCAAATCAGTCCCATGTGAACATCTTGCTTTGGGAGACTTGAATAATGACTTGCTCAGGGATGCAGTGCACAAGGAGAGGTGGAAAGGAACATGTAAAGTCCAGAGAACTTGCAAAGTAAAGGGAGATTGAACTCTCACAGACATAACCTCAAATGCAGCAGAGAAACTATTTCTAGGGTTCTAATATTGAGAGATCTTGCAAATGTGGACTCCACATGTGATAAATGGCCCTGCTTCCAGATCTCCTGAAAACGTTGAAAGGCATAACTAATGATATTGTTAAAGATGATTTCTGTGCTGATAGATGTTAGTGCTGACATTTTCCATTTATTTTTCAAGATTGTTTTGGACTTGCAGAAACAGCAAGTTTTGAAACTCTGATGGGAATTGGACATTCACAAATTTCTTGTCACCTGGCAAAGTCTGTTAAAATGTTACAAGCATTTATTTTAATCATGTTGAAGATTAATCATAATTTAAAACATGGATTCTGGAAATAAATTCTAAATGTTAATACTGATAAATTACTGTTGCGAATGGATCATTATGTAGAGGAAACATTTAGTTTAACTGGAGTTGCTCCTGAGCTGCTCTACATACATTATATGGGGCACAAAGCTGAAACCAAGTTCTGTCCTTTTGAAGAAAAGTACTACAGTCCCATCCTGGGTTTAGTGGCTACTGTAAGGGGAACAAGGGAAATTAAACTATGTGCCTTGTTTGGATGTCCATTTTTAATCCAGCAGACAATTTCAACCAAACTGGACAGTGCATTCACAGACAGTAAGCTGTGGCAAAGCTGGTCAAAATAAAGACTTTACTAGGGCTCTCCCATCATGAAAAGAGACACTTCAAGGGAATACCACAGAATCTACAGGAGACCAAGAATGGGTCTGTAAGGGACAAGGCCTCTAAATGCAGGAGGCAGGACATTCATATCAGCTACATAAAGCTGATACACAACTGGAACATTCTTAGACTAGAAAAATCTATTATGTAGTTCTTGCTGGAAGCACAAAATAAATTAATCTAACACTGTGAAAGCCAAGCTTGAGATGTGTTTCACATTGGTTTGAAGTGCTTTTTGTGACATCTTGGGCATCCTCAGCACTGGTGTTGTTTGGGCCAGGAGACTCCCAGACTACTTTGACAAGCCCAAAGCACTGTGGAGGACTGGGCTTACCTCTCTACTCTGCCCTGGGACTGCTCTGTGTTTAGACACACATCTGAATCTCCACATTTCCACAGAAGTCCCCAGCAATTCAGATGCAAAGACACTCCAGAGCAGCCTTGTCCAAAGGGTGCACTTGTGCTGCACAGCAGCATTAGTCATAGATGGAGGCAGCAGCTTCTTGGGTAACAACTCTAATACAGACTCTGGAAGTCAGCTTCTTTAGAGAAGACGAGGATCTTAAAAAAAAATCCTCCTATTATATTCCACAGAAAAAGCATTAAGGGACATAATTAAGGGACATAGTTTTCAAATGGCAGGATCTCCTGGAAGTGCTCTTCATTTGTCCCAATCTCCTTACTAACTCCAGGGGTGCTACTGTGCGTCCTGGTGCCACACACAGCATAATTCCTCTGTCTCTAAAAGATGGAACTATCTACTAAAAGTATACTGACCCTTCACCATTCCCTACCACCTGGATGGCCAATGTGATGGGGCAGCTACTTGTCCTGAGTGTTTCTTTGATGAGGAAACTTTTCTGCTGGAAAATGGGCTAAAAGCATGAACTGTTTCTAGCCAGCAAACCACATTACCCTGGCAGTAAGAACAGAGCTGGATTTCGTTCAAGACCATGCATGGAGTCCAGGGTTCTGTGTCCCAAACCTGATAACATGGACTAAGAACTTGAACTATTTCAGGCTACCACATGATCCTGACATGTTAACAACTTGGGCTGTTACTGAGTTGGGTTAGATTCAAACCTATGGGCGAAGGTAAAAGGTTTTGTGTTCTGTTACTAGAGCCAAACACTCTGTTTTCTTACTCGGCTTCTTTCATGACAGGGTTTTCCAAAGCATTTAGAAAGCACTCGTTAGTGCTTCACTCTGTATAAGTAATGTAATAATGGGGAGAGTGATGTGGGAGGAGGGACATGGTGGGCAGGAATCATTATCCAAATTAGGTGTTAAGCTTTGGCTTCTGCCCCTACCTTTGGTGAAGGTTACAAGGATTAGTGGAGAGAAGGAAAGGAACTTCTGTTTCTAGAGCATGACTATGAAAATAGACACACTGGTAACTATGAACAAAATGGAAAAAGTAAATACAGTCCATGAAGTAACACCATCGGGAAAACAAATGTTCTCAAAGAAAAAATTTCAGAAAGTGCATAATTCTCTGCAGCATGAAGCATTGAGAGCCAAGGTCTGTTTTTTTGGAAAAGTTCCTTTGCATCTGGATCCCCATCAGACTTGGAAGAAGAAAAAGTCTAGGAGGGCTGTGGTTTGGAGTGCGCCGGCACTCTCATTGCAGATTGTTCCGTTTTCTTTGTAATAACAGCAGAAGTTTCCTATCTGACAGAGAAGCCCCCATTCTCCTCTGTCTCATCTGAGATGTATTTTGCCACAGTCCAGACAATGAGGAATAGATAGAAAACAAAATCAGGAGCTGAATATTGATTCCCACACGAGAGTCAAATCACATATGCTACTTTTTGCTGTAGCACTAGGCGCTGCTCACCTCAAGGCGAGCTTTTGCACTTCATGTGTGAGAAAGAGCTTGACACAGAAAGCAGCAGAAACTGGACAAAAAGATCAATTCAATCCCTGAGAAAAAAATATTGTGGCGTATTGTGATGACCTCATGTTTCAAACAATGACACAACAGCTGCTAGCTATGTCAGACTGTTGCATTGTGTAGCATGCACCTAAGAATGGCAATCGCACTGTGGAGTATTTACATGTGAAACATTAAAGAGCATCTCCCATTCTGTGATCCACCTCAACTCACGTGTGCTGGCAATGCTGCCTTACAGCTTGGAACAGCTGCAGAATTCCACAGTCAAAAAGTCATTGACAAACTGCATCTATCTTATGTGAGTAAAGAATTTAAGTAAGTTATTCTTGTCACTTTTCCTCCTCTAAGGGGAAGTCTGCATGAACTGAAGACGTGAGGCTCTTTTTGGCATTGTCAGGAATAATCCTTGAATATAGTGAAAGGTATTACAAAACAAAACAAAGTTTGTTTCAGTTATAAATTCCTGAGAACACCATTGCCAACAGACTGCGGAACAATTTTTGTGTTTAGGAAGTGATACATAATTTAAAAGTCATACTCTTTGGCATGACAAGGGAAAAAAAAATCTGCAGTTTATTGTCTTTCAGATTCTAAATATTTTTTCAGTCTGGTGGTAAACCAAACACTTTTATGCATTTGTTGACACATCCAGTGCATTTGGCAATGTGCAAAATCCTTCTTATTTGGGTCAGACAAGTGTCCTCAAAAACAAGGCAACCCAGCAGGCCTTCCAAGCCAGACTGTGCCAGACTCTGTTTGCCCTGGTTCGGTGGAAGTGACTGCTAACCTACAGCAAGCCCTGCTCTGCACCAGGGCTGTGGCCTCTGCAGGGAGCTGGGCTGCCTGGCTCAGCCTCCTCATTCTCTTCCTGATGACTCAAGGTCAGACCCCGGAATCCACTGCCCTCCAAGTGGGGTATGCCAAGAGGCAGCACTCTTCATGAGCTCCCTATCACTGCCTCTTGGCCCTGGCCCCAGAACTGGCTGATACTTATTTGGCAATACCCCCTTATTTCATGCCTTCCTGCTAGAAGTCACAGCGGAGAGACAGAAAAACAAATGGGCCATAAGAGCAAAACCTCTCTCTTCCCAAAATATAAATCTGTGCATAAGAGCCTCTGGAGCATGTGTATGAACCTAGTGCATGAATTGGTGGAATGAACTGCTCTTATTTATTGTACATGAGAGATTTATCTCCCCCTTTCCCCTCCAGGTACAGACTATCATAAAGAAAAGGAAGGATTTAGATCCTCTCCCACCAGGCCCTTCCCTCCTTCCCTGCTCCATTCTCCCCAGTTGCTTCTTTGTGTCACTGATAGTCAATCTGACATGAGAAGCTGCTCTCTCATTTGGCTGGTAATTGTACCTCCTTTAGAGAGGAATCTCATTTTACAGAAGTTCAAGAACTGAAGAGTTTATCCTGGTTAGCAAGTTTGTTATCTTCAATGCTCTAACTAAAGGCAGCTGAAAAGGAAGATGGCACATATCTATGATGGAAACTCTCCACAGGCTTGAAAGAGGCTTGAAAGATGGATTTACAAAGCATTTCCTAGGCACCACATGAATACACCCTTTCTTTAAAATTTAGCAGGCGGGATCCAAAGACCAGATATGTTTATAGATACAGACAGAATGATGATAGCTTTTAAGATCTCAGACATGGAGATACAATTCTCCAAAACTGGTGATTGAATCAACTGTTTCATGTCTCCAATGTAACCTTATGTTGCACATTGTCCTCATTCATTTGGCTAGAAGTGTTTCTTTGAGAAACAAACCCGTAAATTCACTTAATAGCCGTGAGATTCATATTGCCTTGTCTTTTTCTTGCTTTATCATGTATGTCACTGTACCAGCTCACTTGGATGAGCAACTGGCTCATTTTAGGTGTGTGCATGGTAAGATCCTAAATGTAGTTTTGAAGCTGCACTTAAGCAACAGCACTATAGAGATATGAGGTGCAACCTGGGGAAAAACAGCTGTCAAAAACATCCAAACCAAACAAACTCAGCCCATTTTTCTTAATGACAAAGACACAGATGTTGAAATACATTCATATTTACATCAAACACGTATCACATAATTGAATGCCTCAGTTTGCAGCATACATAAGCAGTGCTCAGCACACGATTTCTCTCACTGCCACTTTGGTACTGGCAGCCAGGCAAACCCCGACATACAAACACCTTTTCCTCTCCAACACTACACAGCCGCTGCATTTGTTGAATTTGCTCTGTGGTGTGTCTTATCCCAATGGAAAGTACTTCTGATCTTTCTCTCCAGAGGCAAGGCACAGCCTTAGCACCACACACATGTGCACACTACGGGGGAAGCAAAGGAGCGTGAGAGTTGACAGGAGTTGACAGGTGAGGGTGGTGGGAGAACAGGATCAGCGTTCTGCTGCAACACTTAGCCACCAAACCCACCTGGGGCCAACCCTACACTGCCCACCAAGCACAGGAAAGACAATGTCCTGTGCCACAGTGCCAACATGCCCAAGAGGAAGCACTGTGGGCTAGGCATTTCAATTGTATTCCTGAAAGGGATGCACTGAAGCTAAGGAAGTAGATGGGGTGAAATCTTGTCCTAATCATGTTAACAAGAGTATTGCGTCTTCAGTGGAGTTAGGCTTTCTCTGCATGGAATCTACCAGAAAATCCCAACACTCACTTGTATTTTCTTATTTCAGGATGAAAATTAGGTACAGCACATATTGCACTCACTGGTGTACAGCTGTCACCGTGGAAACCCTGTTCAATAGAGTGTGAAAACTTTTACAGGACTGGCTGGGTTCATAAAGTGTTGAGCACCATTTTCCCCCTATTAATTTTATTACAGGTACTATCATTCAAAAATTAGGCAATCTAAGTGTGTACAAATAGCTGTAATTATACACTCAGCAGCCATGTATGTCTCTAAAACAAATCCTGTACCGTATTTTTCAATTAAATTCAACTCTTCAAACATACCATGATGACATAACAAGAACTTCTGTATTTTTCCAAGAGTATACTAATTATGTTTTCCACTGCAACATTCTAGGAGTAGAAGTGCTCCATTTTGCAAATGGGGAAAGCAGGGTACACAGGAGTCACAGCTTGTCAAAACCATGCAGCCAAGTCCTGGCAGATTCAGGAATGGAATCCATGAGTCCTGACTCTTTAGTTTCCCCGCTCTGATCACCAGACAACACTCCCTTCCTCTGAAATAGGCTATTTTGATTGAAAACAGATGGTGTACATTTTTGGCATAGTGTTTTTAAAGTATATTAAAATGCTCTGAATGAATACGTGCTTATATCATACCTATGTATGTATACATGCATATACATGCATACTGCATCTCTGCACACAGAAATAGGTATGAGTTAAGGACATATTAATTTACATATATCGTATGCAAATGTAATGGATATGCTGAAAGATACTTAAGTGTAGCTGGACAGCTGACATACCTAAACACATAAGCTGTAGTCTTCAGTGATGTTGTAATTACACACTATGTATTCTCCCTCTCTAAGCAACAGATTTTATGCTCTTGATGGAGTGTCCACTTTGATGTAATTCACACATTGAAGTTTTTTACCATTTGATGAAAAATGTTAGTGTTATTTCTGTAAGGGTTGAATCATATCCTTTTTCATTAGCTACAGGACCAACCTCCATCCTAGCTGAACAATGCCTTTAGCGGGCACTGCCTGCATTTGTGGTGTTGTGGGCTTTTCCTGCAGCTGAGTTATGTCTTAAATATCATACTTATCTTTTGGATTTGCTCCTTCTGCCATAGTATTTGCCCTTGAATTAAGTCTTCTCTAAACAGTTTGTTTTCAGCTAAGGACTGGCAAACCCTGGATTTGCTGTCTGTCAGGATTAAGATTTTCCCACACATCCTATCCTGGAGGAGATGCCAAGGAACAGTTTTTACTTAACCAATTCCTCACCTGCAGCCTTAGGTCAGGTAAAGATGGGCTGCCATATCAACGGGTAAACACCTCAGGAGACCTTTGCCAGGGTTGGAAATCACCAGAATGGGCTTGTATTGCTTGTTCTCCTGTGCATTCCCAGAAAAGATGAGAAGGTGGTCCTTGAAGGCCACACACATGGGATAGGTCTTAGTTACAACCCTCTTTCCACAGTCCCTCCCCATTGACTGGATTTCTATTTCTTGTATTGGTCGACTGGATTTTCCTGTTCACTTATCGCAAAAGAGGTAAAATTTTAGCCTTCAAATCCACAGTCATACGGGGGGAGTTGAAAACAGCTCATTCTTCAAGGATATCCTTCGTCTGCACCTCACACCTCACACCTTATATGCACAGAAAGTGAGTCAAAATTGGGGGTGAGATTAGAATTTGGGAATTCTATCCTTGCAGAAAAGGGACCCAAGCAAAACCAGTTATTTTTGTCTGTGCTAATTCCTTCTGGACTGACCTGTGAGTGTATAACAGAAAAAGGAAACATTGCTGATACTCACTGCTCTTCTGTCTTTTTTGGTTCTAAATCCGCAGAACTCGCAAATCAGGAAATGCCTGCAAAAAGGTTTTGAAGAGGTCACAGAAGCAGAAGTATGCTACAGTGTTGCTTTATCTATGGATAAACAAAATATGATCATTTATTATAAAGAAAAAAGAGCTTGATCTCTTTCAGAACTGTAGGTTAAAATCAACGAAAAGTAGCATCAGTGTTTTCTGGTTTCACACTCAATGCTGTAATGTGTACTAAAATCTCCACAATTGTGTTTATAACATCAGGTAGCAATTGCAAATGGAGAGTACCCTATCTCTGCTCTTAACTTGCACAGGATGGATTAGCATGCTTGTATTTTCCTGTCTGTTATGCTACCAAACAAATATTCTGGCACAATCCATTCTTAGTAAATATTTTTTAATGCTAATTTCCTCTGTATCAAAAGATACAGTAAACATATGTACTCAGGATAACTCTCTTGCAATTCAATACACTAAGCTACTTTGCTCTAACTTTGCAAAACTAAATATAAATTTCCAAGTAGAAAAAAAGTGTTAAAAGGAAAGTCTGTTCTTGCAAACTATTATGTGATAACCAGGCCTCTCCCATATCAATAAAGCTCTCCACAGTGACACACTTGCCCTTTCTCTAGCCATTTTCTGCCAGGTAGGAATAAGAGAAATGCAAAACAGCCTTAAAAGCTCCATTATCTGATCAGAAGAAACTCTCCCAGTACAGGTCAGGCACCAACTGACAAAGATGTTGTTCCATTTCCCTTTTAATAAGCCATTCCAAAGAGGGATTTTTTCAGGCTTCTGTATGGCATAAAGGCAACAGCCTGAACAAAATCTGCTGGATTCACATCCTACAGCAGGCCAGTGCTGCCAGGATGATGAGGCTGCTTGAAGGCAATACAGCTTGAGGCACTCTGGAATGCTGGTTGCATGCAGTGCTGGATTTTCTTCCACTGGTTCCGATGGGATTCAGACTACTCTCTTGCCATTTAAAGTGGAAGTGGGCTCTCTGTTAATATGCTGCCTGATGTTTTTTCACAAATACTGAATACAGTCCAGAAACGAAAGAAAGTCATAAGGAGAATGTAACATGCAATGTATATCCAATATGCAGAAGCTTATTTTCTCTACAGCATTTTCCCTCTTCCATGTTCTGAATTTTTTCATTTTCCCTCACTATCTCCTTATCTTCACCAGTCAGAATAGATACCCTATGATAAACATGTGCAGGAAACTAAGCCCCAGAAAACTCCATCATTAGCCTGAGACTACTTGGTGAACTGGCTGGAGATGGGAAAACTGCCCAGCTCTCTCAGTAATCCACCCTTGGCCCCAGTTCAGCAGAGCACTTAGGTACTTGTTTAACTTAAGCAAGATACAGTGCTTCAACTGTGAATCACAGACCTTTTTATTATTATCACTTTTGCTGCAGGGTGAGGGAATTCAGTCTTAGGAAAGGCCTTGAAGCAAACTGGAGCAATAAACTGAATAACCTGCAGCTCTACACCTGGGTCTGTCAGTGTTTCTGACCAGAGGGAGAATGAGGTTCAGAGACCTCGGCCCAACTAATTTTCTCCTGTAGGAGACAGCAGTGAGATTAGTGACTGTAGGATTGCTGCTGTGTAGAGCTGTGCTAGCCATAGCTGAAAGTTAATTATACATCCACTCACCACTTCCCTCATTATTCAGTCAAGGAAAAAAACTTCTCTTTGTTGGAAAAGCCAAAAGAACAGCTGATGGTAACTGTAGTTTTTTAAGAACACATAAGTATGGCTATCACTCTTCATTGTAAAAATACAAATCTTTCTAACATCTTCAAAAATCTCTTTTCACTACCAATTTCCACTGGAAAATTGGAACCCAAATTTCATGGCCTCCAAAATCCTGTGCTTCAGGAGGAAGCCAAAAAAGTGATGGCAGCAAATGCTGGACTCCAGGTGATGAATATAGCTGGACCCTGCTTCCCCCTGATGCACTCCACGTGGAAATTGTTGGTGTTCTGAGCTAAAAGGGGAATAAAAGGGTTTGAGATATAGCTGTATTATGATTAATGTTTCTATGACATTACTTGACTGAAGTTTCAGAAACATTCCATTTCAGTTAATGATTTTAATTCGCCTACAGTGTGTTTTGGCATAGTTTGGGATGTTAAGGGGAGGCAGCAACATCTCTGTGGTTAAGTCTGAAGCTAGCTTCTGTTATAGCACCCTGTTTCCATCCCTTCATCATAACTTTGGCTTGGAAAGTTGCTTGAGTCTGAAGCTTGCCAGGTCTATTTTAGTCACTTTTACAAAAACTGAGGAAAACCAGCCAAATTACTTTCAAGTTACGAGTTGCCAGAACTTACTTTGATTGGAAATATTTGCTTTTAATTAGTACTTTTAGTCCTTGTCTTCACTTTGATTGACTGACTGAGTTGAATTAATCCATAGTAACATTCCTGCCTTAAGAAAAATTCACTGTCACATAAACTTGTCCTCTGAATGACTGTGGCTGTAGAGCAATGTCCTTTTCCTGATCTGTGCATGCACCACTGGGAGATTTTTGTCCATGACACAGCCTCTGGTGCTTGTCATTGCCTATATTCTGGAGGCTGCCCCTCCTTTTGATGTCTAGAGAGGCCTAAGCAAGGCCCAGCTTATTTCAGCCGAGGTGAGCTGGGTTACCTGAAACAGTGACAGAGTGATGCATGGCTAACCTCACCCTCCTGTATGGATGCAGGAAGGGAGCACTCTTGCCAGCAGATCTGCTCTCACCTCTCAGGGAGGTTCCATTCACTGAGGGAGCACTATCAACAAAACAAAGCTGTACCACTGGCCAGCACCTCCTCCTGCAAGGACAATTATTCCCAGTGCTATCCACACACGAGGATCCGAGCCAGCATTCTGTTCACACTTTTTGATTAAACTAGTACAAATATTTGCCTTTCTCTACCTCAAAAGCCACTTGTAATCACACTTCTAACCTTTCCATATAATAAAATATCTTAATTTGTGCGGTGACAGTTTACAAAGAAATATGGTTGACATCATGCAAAGATATAAATGGCTCTTATTTTTCATAAAACTAAGTCCAAACAGTTTTGTTTGTTTCAGAAGGAATTGTGAGTTCACTTATGCTCTTTCTGAGATCAAGGAGGCTTATTTGGCTTGGGTTGAGTGGGATCATTACTGAACACTACATAACATTTTAACTGTTAGATTAGATGTTAGGAAGAAATTCTTCACCACGAAAGAGGTAAAGCACTGGCACAAGTTGCAAAGAGCTGCAGATGCCTCATCCCTGGAAGAGTTCAAGATCAGATTGGATAGGGCTTTGAGCAATGTGGTGGAAGGTGTCCCTGCTCATGCAGAGGGGTTGGAACTGGATGATCTTTCAGGTCCCTTCCACCCCAACCATTCCATGGTTCCATGATTTCAGTATTTTCTTCTGTTTCGGAGGTGACGTGAAGTTGCCCTCCGAGTGGCAAGAGGACTTTACTTACAACAAATGTTGTCCTCAACTGTCTCAAATTTTACAGAGCACTTCATTTTTTCTCTTAGTTTTCACTGCAGAAGGAATCAATCTGCAAAATGTAGTACTGGAAAACAATGAAAGTGCTGGTTTCTAGGCATTGTTACCTGTGCTACTGCCATCACCTACTTAAAACTGATTGCAAATTTAATCCATGAAGGGAGAGGTGGGGCTTGCTACCTCTCTTTCCAAATATAATTTAGCAAACAAACTCAAAATGCCAGCTGTTGATAAGCCACAATATTGTGATTTCAATCTGCAGACCATGCTGCAAGTGTCTCTTTGCATTGTGTCCTGCCTCTGATTATAACAGACCTCTGCCTGAATTACATCTGCTGTCATCATCTGTATCTATTCTCCCAATGAAATATGTATTTTATTTTTGTATTTAGTTTTGATGTTATTTCTGCAATTAAGTTAAAAATAAGCAACATAAAATAGAGGCACCACTGTTTTCAATATACAATATTTTTTCATTAAAATTCAAATAAACCAAAACAGTACTTTGAAACAACAACTGAATTGGTCAGACCTCTAATCTGAAAATGCCACAACCTTGGGGAAATGGAGATCTGTGTGTGATCTCTTGCACTCTCTTTGTAATAAGCTAGGCACTCTGAGCCTTTCTCTGACATAAAGTTAATCCAGCTCCATCCACACAGGGTTCACATTCCAAATTAGGCTCTTTCTGGTCTTGTTTTCATCTAAGTACAGAATTTGCTGGGTTTTACAAGTAAGTATCTTTCCCCCTCCCTCTTCACAAGCTTGCCTCCCTCTTTCTTGCCAAACTCCCTGCCCTTGACTTCCCCTTTCTAAATCACTCTTCCTTCCCATATGATTTCCAAATTAGTCATTGGGTTCCCTCCCTCTTTCATCTATCCCATTCTTCCTCACTTCATCCTGTTTCCTCACCCAATCAAAGATCTCTTAGTCACCAGTTTCCTCATTCCTCATCCCTTCCATCAATGTTACTTACATGACTGTAGCTTTTTTTTTTTTTAACTCATTTTCACAGCGAGATGCTCACTGAATTAATCTCTAAGTACACCCTTTTAATGAAAAAATCGTCCATAATACAACACTGAGTGTTCACCAGCAGAAGAGGTGAGAGCAACGGACATTGAAAGAGGCTCTAGAGCAATGGACATTGGAAGCCTTGATTACGATCAACAGAATCTATGAACCACTGCAAAGAGAGTAGGTTTAGAAGCAGCTCTCGTGCTGAGTTATTGCTCTTGTGAGTTGAGCAACACTAGCTTTGTATAGGCATCAGCCAGATAATGTAAATGCATCCTTTCCTTTTGTACTTTCCTTTTGAATCAATGGATTATCTGCACGTGTGGCAGCGGCAAAAATTTGCATCCATCCAGTTTCACGAGTAAATATGTGGTCTTCCTCAGAACTCTTCAGTTTAAGAAGCCACTTGACCTGACAAAGAATTCTATGTTATTAAATATCCTCATTTAAGGGAGTGAATTATCTTGAGGAGAGTTCAACTTTCGAAGATGGCATAACACAGGTAACAGATTCTGGACAGAGTGGAATAAAACATCAGCAAAGACAGAGAAATCCACAGGAAAGAACCAGATTATGGAGGGACTGAAGGCTTGAAGAGTTGCAGACAATTACAGACTACAAAAACAAGAGAGAAAATAAAATAACAGTCTTAGATTTATGTTACTGAAGAAAGGAAAATGAAAAAATAATCTCAGACTGCTACACTGGCATTAATTAAGGTTTACAGAAGCCCTAAGAGCTTTGGCAGCCTTGACCCCACTTTCACAGGAAGAAAACAACACATTGAGAGATGAAACAGCATTGTTAGAGTGCAAACACAGGGTCCTATTTGGAGGTCAGAATGAGACGTGACTTTGGTCAGTTCTTAGTCTTCATCATAAAAGCAGGATTAAAATTATAGCAATTTCACGCAGTTATAAATGTAATTCCATTACTTCCTCTCCTCTCCTTTAATCACAGAGGTTCTCTTGTTTCTGTTCAGAGCACAGCACCCCTGGACACTTCAGCAGGGTCAAGCCTGCTTCATTCTTCACAGAAAATTGTATGTTGGTGGTGGCCACATTCTCATTAGTTTTAAATGAAGACTAAAACCAGGGGGATGAGGCCAGGACAGATCCAGTGTAGTAAGATCAGCATGATGCAATTTCTCTCTGAGGTAAAATTATTCCATTCAGCCATTCACAGAAAGTCATTAAGACTATAAATAAGACTCCAAAGACCAATAAAAGAAGCATGAGGGAAGAGAAAGATAATTCCATATTTATAATGCCTATATATATAAGCATTTATGATCATTGTTTTGGGATTAGGTAAATATTAAGCATCAATTTTGCCAGGTATCATTTAGTGCTTGTAGTTGGAATTTTCTGTAGACCTCACAGGAGAAACAGGTCTTGGCAAGGCAGTTAGAGAGGGGAAGAACAGCAGATTTACAAGTCTTTAAAAATACTAAAGTGTGTTATTAAATGCATTATCATTATTATAGGTACTGAGACTAATTAAAGTTCTGCAACAGCCATCAGTTTCAGTGAAGAGATCTCTCTGTTAAAGAGATTAAGTTTGCCCCAGCACAAAGATTTATGTGAAACTACAGTGACACAGATGATAGAACAAGCGTTGCTCAATTCACACATGCTGGTCTTCAGCGTCCTCCTAGAGTGCAATCACTGTGTGCTCCATCTGCAGCTACCTGCAATCTCTTCCAATAACCTAAGTTTTAATACAGTTCAGGCAACAGCTGTAGGACCCCCTTTTCAAATAGTACCATCCCATGTCTATAAACACACCCTCCAAATCGGGTGCCAGCACTGTTTTTGCAGAATACTAAAACATTTTGCTTGGGAGATGAAATGCAGTATCAGTACAAACAACACGTGTCTACAAAGTGAAGTTTTAGAGAACAGAAAAGCCTGGATGCAAAATTTTGTCAACACATAAATGCTATTCTTGAATACTTATCCCTAGGCATGTAGTAGATCTACCTGTCACAAGCATTATTCACCTGCTGGGAAGCATGTGGGGTCTCTCTCAACTTTAGAAATGGTTTGCACACCAAAAACAGATATCCACAATACTTCACCAAAACCAACAAACCTTTGTCCCTGAAGACAAAAGGCTATTAATTCTATTTTACCAAGAAAAACTATTGAAACACTCAACGTATATGTTGTTAATATATAAACGACACTGTTTCATGTCCTCCTCATTCCACACTATTCTCTCTGCTGTTATCAGCTTGCTTAGCTTATTGTAAGATATAAATTCCTTATTATCATTAGTTATGTTTTAGGTACTGTAAACATTTGTAAAGCTAAGCAAGAAGATGAAAATATTATCATGATGTTATGAAAACAAGAACAGAGTGAGAAAAACACATGATGATTAGGAAAGATACTGGGGAATATTTGCACAACTTAGGTATATTTTTAGGATAGGGACTGGATGGACGAGAGAGAAGGAATTTCTGCATGTTACATGAAATTATTTTGTTGGCTTTCTAAATATTCTGGGCTAAAGTCTTTCTTATAAGGCAGGGAAAATATTTTTCCATCCCATGGGCGTACTGTGAGAATTACTCATCTGGTACCTAGATAACTGCCAGCAAATAAAAGTGCCACCAGTCATTGTTGATGTTACCTGTTCCTTACAGCTCCTGTGGCATGACAGCTGACTACAGCCCAGTGGGTGTATCACCAGTTGTTATGCGGATGCCTTTTTTTATTTCTGGACAGGCTATTAAACAAGAAGAGAAGAAAAAATTCCTGGATTTTGTGTTCAACTGCAGCTTACATGGTTTTACCTGTAGCCTCGCTCAGGCTGAAAAGAACACTGAAAAGAACTGGCTTGATGTGCAACTTCTGTCAAGCGATGTTGGCAGAAACAAGGGCTCAGTTTTAAAACCAGAAACACAGGGAAAGTGACTGCCTTTGCTGGGTATCCATCCTTGTTTGCAAACACTTGGTCTGCAATTAAAACAAGGAAAGACTTTATAATTGGCAAAGGAAAACACAGTAAGCTAAGTAAATAAGTGAAATATCCACACCTATCGTATCTCTGGCATTGGTTCTTCAGTTCACTTCCCTACCAAGCAGTGCCAAAGTCCAAGGAGCTAACATCCCTTTAACTCTTCAGTCTTCTCCATTTTCCCTGTGCAGCCCTATTAATGGTTAATCTAAGCTCAGGATGAAGTGTGTCCAACCCTTATAGGAAGTGCTATCTGATCTAGGCCACCTACCCCTGCAATAGCAATTTATTTTTATTGCTGTCATCAGACATCCCCCACCCCCAGCTTCAATCCCAATTTCCACAAGTTCAGCAGAGAGCCAGCAGGAAATGCCTTACTCTCACTGTAAAACCGCTTCTGTGCCACAGCTTTGGAGCAGGCTCCTACCACAGAGGAGCAGTCAAGGACCAGCAGCACCCCAGACCCTGGCACAGGGCTCTTGTCATACCAAGGGTGTACTCCAGCACAGGAAGGAAACTCCTTCCTTATTAGTTTAATCCTATATTCTACCCATCACAAGCTCACTTACAGTTGTAGTGGCTTCTAACATTTCTTGGAGGGTTTTTGCACAAAAAGCTTTTAGAATTAATTCTCTGCACATTTCTTCATTCTCCAAGAGTCTGCTCTGCCATTCTGCATGCACAGGGTGGGAGTCACTGTCCACTCTAGCTTCACACCAGTGACTTTACATACAGCTGAGTGATTCTGAACAAACATATGGGACTTTAATCATATTGTGTATTACATCTTACTGGGTACGTAAGACTGTTGATGTTTTATATCAGCTGGTGACAAAAAAGAAGTGTTAAAAGAAGTTAAAAAAAAAAAGTGTTATATAAATGCTTGGTATGGCAAAGCCCAATTGAGGGTCATCTGCTGATTGGTGAACTGAGGAAGCAGACGCCTGAGCTTTTTCCTTCCCTGGGGCTCCAGAAGAACAAGACTTGGCGGGCTTCAGGAGAATGCTGAAGCTCACCTACAGCCAGTGACCTTTGGGGGCTGTATGGCCTTCCTCCCCTTTCTTCTGAGGAAGGACGAACTGAAGTTACACGTTGTCTTAGAGGTGACATTCAATGCCCTGAGCACCACAGCGCATCCCTGACACGTCTGGCCAGGAGAACTGCCACGGTGTGCTGGTAGGCAGCTGCCATTTTCCACTCCACAGGCGGCCCTGCGAAGAGACCAGCGCAAAATCCTTTCATGTGCTTCTGCAGTTGGGTCTGTACCGCCTTAAAATAAAACACGTTGATCAGCAAGAATATCCTCCAGCTCTCTTAAAGTATATAGTTTGAAATGCCCGCGAAAGGAGCTTGTTTCTCCGGCGTGTACTCGGGTGGCACGGCGGGCTCCTCGATGAGGGGAGGCACCTGGCCAGCGCGAACAGAACCGCCAAGAGCCGACGCATTTTCTGTCACGTTTTTAAGGGATCCGGAGTCCCTGCTCGTACCTGGTGCTTGGCAGATCCCCTTGGAAGAGCAGGCAGGCGCCGCTCCCCCTGCCTGCTTTCCATAACCAGGCCGGGATTTTTAATCAAAGGCCTTATTGCCGGGGCGGCGGCTGAGCGGAACCGGGGCAGGCAAGGGCGGCGGCTGCTCGCCTCGGCTCGGGGCAAAGCCCGGCGGGTCCGCCCGGGATAGCCCAGCCCCGGCGCCCACAGCCTGCGGGGAGCTGCGCTGCGGCCTCTCCACTCCCGCCCTCCTCTCCCTCCCGTATCCCTGGGTCCGCCCGTATCCCTGCATTCCCTGCTGCAGCATCCCCTCCTCCCCTCAATCCCATCAGTAGCGGCGGCCCCGGGCTCGGCTCCCCGCGCTGCGGCGGCGCTCGGCGGCGGCTCCCCCCGCCGCGGCCGCCATGTTGGGCTGCTGCGCGCTCGGCGGCGGCGGCGGCTGCCGCGTGTGACCGCGGGAGGGAGGGAAGGAGGGAGGGAAGGAAGGAGGGAGCGGCGGGGGAGAGGAGGGCGCGGAAGCGGAGGGAGGGAGGGAGCGAGCCGGGGAGGGAGGGCGCCGCCGCTACCCCTCCCCGCCGCCCCGCGCACGCACACACACACACCCGCACACGCACCGCCCGAGGATGCCCTTTGCCCGGGGGGGCGAAGCCGGGACACCATCGCGCCGCCGGGAGTGAAGCCGCCGCCGCCGTCGCCGTCGTCAGGGCCTCCCGGCCCGCAGCGTGCGGCCGAAGCGGAGGCGCCGGCGCTTTCCCTCCGCCTCAGGACGCGCACCGGGTGGAGGAGGAGGAGGAGGAGAGCGCCGTCTCCGCAGCAGCAGCAGCCGCCGCCGCCGCAGCCATGGGAAGGATTTGACAGGGCTCGGAGAGCTTTTGCCGGTGTGTCGGGGCGCGCGTCCCGCCCGCCGCCCCTTGGCGCAGCGGAGGAGAAGGGGGCGACAATGAAGACTTTAGTTTTTTTGAATCACTGAAAAGCCTTAAAAGGAGACTCGGTAAGGAGGAGGAGGAGGAAGGGAAAGGCTGCCCGGGGCAGGACGTGGCTGCGCCCTGAGGAGGGGGGGCTGCGCCCCACCCCGCGGTGGCCGCGGAGGCGCGGCCGGGGGAGGCGGCGGGGGGCGGCGGGGCTGCGCGGCCCCTCATCCCTCCCTCCCTCCTTCCCTCTCCGCCGGTGTGCGCCCTCGATTCTGCTGCCTTTCGCTTATATAAATACGTAAATACATCTGTTTTTCCCTTCCCATCCGTCCTGGGAAGCGGAACCGGAGGGGCTGTTAGCCCGTGGTGCTGCGGCGGGGCTCCTCGCAGGATCGCGCTGCATGATCTGCATTGGGAATGAAGGAGAAGACCTTCTTAAATATATTAGTGCGTGTGCCCGTGCGCGCACGGTGAAATCGGTATCAGGCAGTCTCGGTTGAATTTGAGTGCAGTTATTATTGTTAAAGCATCAGGAATGTCCATATATGTTTTTGCCCCACTTCTTATTAAGCCTATTGAATTTTTTTTAAAGATAACTATTTTGTTCTCTTAAATGTCATGCATACACAGATCTCCACACTGTTTGTGTGTGTCTGAAACTCCAAGGGTTTAGTTTCAGGCTGGGAACACCGAGGTGGGCTGGCAATTAAGGACCGCCACAGTTTGACACTTGTTAAAAATACTGTTGACTTCTTTTTAAACAACAAAACCCTCAAAAGTTTTTTTTGTTGTTGTTGTTTTTCTGACAAAGTAATAATAATCATTAAAAAAGAAACCCCAATGCAAACTGAAACAACCATGTCTGGAGAAGTGCGTTTGAAGCAGTTGGAGCAGTTTATTTTGGATGGGCCAACACAGACTAATGGGCAATGCTTCAGTGTGGAAACCTTGCTGGATATACTCATCTGCCTTTATGATGAATGTAATAATTCCCCTCTGAGAAGAGAGAAGAACATCCTTGAGTATCTAGAGTGGGGTAAGTTTGAATGTGTTTATTTTGTGTATATCCGTCCATGTTCCTGTCTGCTTTGTATAATGTCTCTGTTATTTATGTGTGAGAGGGGATTGTTTATAAAACTCAGTGTTTTACTGGGAAGTGTTATCAGTTTCACTGTATTTAAACGTGATTGTGGTGCTAAAAAGAAATCTGTATTGGTTTTTTTCTTTAAGGTATGCATGTAAAACATGCTTCATATTTTAATTTTTTCTTTTTTGACATGGATCGGGCTTTTGTATTCGAAGCATATTTGTTTGCCTTCAGGCCCAGCTGTTGAGTTTTGTATCCTAAAGTTGCTGAGAATATGGAATGGTGAGGGATAAATTCTCCAGTTGAATCCATACTGCTTTAAAATAAAGCATGTTGGTCAACACGAAAATCCTTCAGCTTTCTGAAATGATAAGGGTTTGAAACATCTGTGAAGATGGAGAAGATGACATTCTCTTCTTTAATATTAAATTGTTGCTGACTTAAGTAGATTGGTTTTTTCATCAGGAAAATCAAAGTTGAAAAGCAGAATGAAACTCTGTGTGTCCCTGGCAGACTTTTCATTTAGTGGGAGATAGGGTATTAGTAGATTTTGGAAGGAAAGAGAGTGAATGATATTGTGCCAGTTCTTCTTAAGTTGTCACAGAACTGGTTGACTCTATTTTTTTCTTTTTAATTCTCTTTCTTCCTCCTCCTAAACTCAGATGTAAACCAGAAGATGCAGTCTGACATAAGAACCTTGATGGGAATGGTTACTGTATCTGACCTTCAAACTTCAAAGTCATGCTGCACTTCTGTATTTGCATACAGAACCATTTACCACATTTGCTTTGTAATAAATACATCAGCAGGCTTCCTTTATTTAAAAAAGCATAGTTTTGAAACACGTAACAGGCATTTGATTAATTAGGTGGTTGAGCTCTTTAAAATGAAGTTGCTGCGGAAAGACGTTGTTTTGATAACTGATCTAACAACTTGAGGCTGATATGTGTGTGTTTTATTTTTCTGCTTCTCTCTGTAGTCATACTGACATCTAAAGGACATCTGACTCAGTAATTAAGTTTCTTGTAGTGTTCATATTGCACTGTTTTTTGTTTTCTTATTATCTGGAGGAACAGGCTATAATTAGTGCATTCTAGCTAAGGAGGAAATAGTAATTAAAAGTACTTCTGAAGAATCTTCTTCTAAAACTGTCACTGGCATACAGAAGCTGTGAAAGACTGGGAAAATATGATGGCTCCAAGGGTATTTTCTATGCAGGAACTTGATGTAGTCTTCAGCGGATCTAGCCAGCTGATACCTGTAAATAATAATAATAACCAAGTTAACCATGATGATGATGATCTGATCAGATGATCAGAGCAGCACTGCGTTTAGGACCCATTGTATTGGGTGCTGGTGCGTTCAGTGGCGTTTGTTTGATGGGTAAATGCATCATTGCAAGGCTCTGCCAGTACCTGAAGATTTCTGTCATAAGCTTTCCCGTCTGCTGATGGAAATAATAAACTGTTTTGGAAAGGCTCAACTAGAATAAGGTTTCTTGCTGGCCTATTTTTCCTGCTATTTTTCCACTCTTATGCTCCAACTGTGCCTTAGCAGGACTCTTAGGCTTCAGAGAAGACCAGTTGCTCCCGTTTCCAGGGCTGAGTTGCTATGGTCCTCTGTCTGCTCCCAGCTCTGTTCTCCAGGCTTCTGCCCTGGGAGCTTTTTCAGGAGGGTTTGTGAGGTGACATGGAAGAGCCAGCTGTTGCTAGTACCTGCCGGTGGAAGTGTCTGCGCAAATGATGTCCTTATCGTGCAGACACTCGCAGGAGTGTCTCCTCTGAGGGCCAGCAGACCCCTGGAGAAACAGGAGGTCTCTGGCATTCCTCTTGGCATCAGGGAGTTGGCAAAATCAGGCTCTTACAGAGGTCGGGTACCCTCTAGTGCTCTGGTGCAGTGGAGTTGCTGAAGGTACCCTGTGCTTTGATGTAATCGTGACCTCTTGTATCTCTCTCCCCAGAAGGAGAAACGATGCAAGTGGCTGATTAGAAAGAGGTTATATGTGGTTTTAAAGTCAGAGATGTGCTGAGTAGTGGCAGAAGTGGAAGGCTGGCAGCCAGAAATCATGGACTCTGCCCTCTCCTCTCTGAAGGACTCAGTGTTGAAGTGCTTTCAGCTCAGTTTTTTTTTTCAGCTTCTCTATTTGAACAGCAGGAAAAATAGCACAGATTTTACACCAGGGAGTTTTGAAAGCTGCTGCATGTAAAGCGCTCTTGGTTTTGAATGTACCATATAAAATAGTGTGTATTAATTTATTTTTCCCACCAGTGGAATAAAACTTAAGGCCTGGTGTATCTACTAGTGGATGTCAGTTGGATGCTGGCATTTTGTAGGTTTCTGCCAAACATTCACAGATTTGCTAAGTTGCTCTGGAGAGTGCAATCTGAATGTATTTGAACTGGTCAGGGTACTGGTATGAACTGGTATGTTTGTGTGTTTACAAAGTGCAAAGTGCAAATTTATTCCTGAGAACGGTTTGTCATCTTAAACTGCCTTTTTTAAAAATAAATTATTCTTTCTAGAGGTAAATAAGGTTTATAGTCTATTAATTTTAAGAAAAGGCTAATAAAAGGCTGTTCAGTGATCACAGACTCCTGTTGAGCAGCAAATCATTTTTTCTTCCTTTCAGCAGTGTAGTTTTGAGGTGTTACTGTTTGGTTTTGTGGAGAGTTTGAGCTGAGGTTGCATTTGTGGATGTGTATTTTTATACAGACTGTTCTGAGATGTTATCTGCTGTATTTCATGTAAGACTGAACCATAATCTGATTTTTTGGGGGAAAGGTTTAGGAGGTATTCTGCCATGGAAAAGCTAATGTCTTAATGACAGCCATGTGACTGCTGCTATATTTAGGGGAACTAAGAAGCTTCATGTTCTAGTACTTAGATCTTTTAGGACTACTTTATGAACTTGTAATCTAGAACTATAACTTATTTTAAAAATGAATCAGGGTAAAAGAATTGAGATCTGACCTAATTGTTCATATTTTGGGTTGATACTGGAAGTTTAACTCAGGAAGTGGAGAAAGTTAAGGTCTCTAAAATGTGAAGTTGAGTTTTAAATTTTGTAGGATTTCAGTCTTTTTTGCTGTTTGAAATAACATTAGAATGGTTAGAAGTGTCAGGTTAATTATTTTGTGATTCAGAAGCTGCTTTGCTTCTAAAATCCTATCTTTGGCTTTAAGTGAAAGCAATTGCATTCCCTATTCTTATACAGTATTAGTTTTGTGGCTTGTTAATAAGATGATTTTATTTTGTTGTTTATATTACATAGGTATCTTATATGCTACCACAGCCATGGAAACAGCCATTGCATTTGTGTTCAGAGGGTTAAATCAGGGCACATTTTGAGATAACAGGAAGAAACTGGAACATTTAGATTTGGCTTGTTCTATGTATTTGATGCTAGTTTTCATTTTTATCTCTATTGATAGTTGTATTTGTGATTTAGAAAAGGGCTTGTCTAATTATAGCAACTGGAGCTTACCAGAAAAAGCTGTTGAGAATTCCAAGCACTTTGCTTTTTCTTTTCTACTTGTGTGTGAGTTGCCGTGCTGACGCAAGAGCGTAAGGGAGGTAACGAAGGCTGATAAGGTGAACTTGAGAGAGAACTGGAGAGATAAAAAGAAGCTTTTGGAGATCTTTTGGAGATGTTTTGGTTCTGGGAAAACTTTCTTTCCAATGGCTCCAGTTTGAATTGCTTTTAAAAAGAAACGAGAACAATGTTATTTAGGATGTATTGAAAGAATAGTGGAATAAACCTCAAAATGTGTGGTGATTGAAGTGAGGGAAGCTGGAGGGCACTACCAGTACTGTGGTGAGGTCAATGACTTGATTAAATCTGTGCTGGTGTTGGAAAAATGTAAACGGTCCTTTAGTAAAATTTTTGTTTGGTTGGTTTTGTTCAGTTATTGTTTTTGTTTGGTTTGGTTTTTTGTTAGTTTTTTTTGTTTATTTCCTACTGAAGAAAGCTTTGGAAGATGGATTAAATTGTTCTCATTTCATCTCTAGTAGAACTGAAATGTGTGGTGTTTATGCAGTGCTGATATGGTCATGCACTAGACTGTCATCATTGGTCTCATACTTCTGTTATTCAGTTGTGCAGCATGTGTGTTCTGGATATTAAAAATGGTTCCATCACCATACAACCAATTTTTCAAGACAGAGTTGTGGAGAGATTGTCTGTGTTATCCTTCTGGTGATCTCTCTCATGGTTTTTTAGTTGGGTTTGTTTTTGCATGTTAGTTACAAAAGAAAACAAAATCTTGTCTCCAGGCTTCTGCACCTTTTCTTTATCTCTATATAGGTCAAACAAACAAACAAAGTCACAGTCATTTTCAGCTATGCGTTGTTTATATTTTGTTTTTAAAAAAGACTGTTAAAAAACAGTCATTCATCTAGGTCCTATTCTTAGCAGACAGTAAGACTTAGCAATCAACTCTTTCAAGTTTTGCTGTTTTGGTTTTTTTTTAAAGTACTTTTTAAAATACTTCAGTGCTCAGTAGTTTCCAACCTTAGTACTATCTAACCCATTAGAAGAACTTATTTTTTTCCTAATTGCATTCTAAAAGGCATCAACTTCTTTATATTCTAGTCATAAAAATGGGAATACCTCCTGGTCTGACGTAAGCAAAACCAGTTACTCAGTTCTTTCTGGGAAAGAATGAGCATCTTGCTTGTCAAGGCTGCTTAATGTGCTTAGGCATATTCCTAATTTTAAATGGGAGTTATTTCATTGCTTGCAGCTGAGCCATATGAACTGAAGGGGCTCCATCAATGTAGAAGGCATTGTGGCATTCTTGACACATAAATTTCTGACATTGTTTGCAGTAACACTTTACTGCTTATTTTATGTAATCTGTTGTTTCTGTTACGTAGCTGCAGCCAACAATTAAATGCTTTTTATTGATTAGGGTGAAAGTAGAAGGTTCTTCAGTGCTCTCAGATAGAAACGACCTTCAAATCTCTGTTTCAGAATATTGTGTAAATATCTTTTATACAGATGCAGTTCTACACCACCTTGAAAAAGAAGGAAACAGTATTTGCAGGAAAATGCATAGAAGAATGGTTGCTCATGCAGGCTTTAGTGTTAGGTAGCTCTGTGTTGAAGGTCTATACCTTTTAAATTGTGATAGTTTTTCCTACATTTATTTCAGTTTTGATTCTTTCCTTGAACACAGTAAACGAATTACTGTAAGTTTATCAATACTTCTAATGTGATCAAATGAGCTGAGACCATTTAGTTAATTCTACTTGTTTTTTATTAGTTTCCAGTAGAGTGAGGCATTAATCCATTGTAACATGTTTGTTTCTTTGCACATTTTCATTACCCTAAGTGGTTCTTTTTTAACTCCCTTAATTTTAAGTAGAAATAAGTTTAAAGGGTGTTCTTTTTGGCTGTTTTTGTTCTGTTGGGCAGGGGAAGTTTGGAATTACTCCAAGGCTGCCTGTTTTGGGGCATATTTGGGTATATGTCTTCAGGTTGACTGACTTCTGTCAGTAATGTCCTGTTTGTTGGAAAGGACCATGGCTTGCTTAGATAGAAAGCTAACTAATACTTAGTTTCCAGGAATTTTAGAAATGCCTTTATTCTGTACAGAAATTCCTCGCATGCTTTGGTCTAATGGGGACAGATGGAGAAATACAATTATATGAGTTAGTCTGCTCAGTGGGCATTATAAACCTCATGACAACACAATAAATTCCCTGTTACTAGGACATTTCATGTTTAAGGGTTAATCCAGTAGGGTTTTTTTTTATGGTATGATCATAACTGTAAAATATACTGCTGAAGGTGTGTTTGAATTTTTAACCTCTCTGTAGGATATGAGGCTGTGTGTGTATGTACCTGATTAAACTCCTTCCTTGTCTTTTGGCCCATCTCTCCTGCACTTTACTGACGTATTTTTTTTATAACCTGCAGCATATTATTATATCACAGTTGACTAAAGTGTGGATATTGTGCCCCAAAAGCAATGAGTTTAATTGGTCCAATATAGTTCAATTCTTAAAATACATATATATATATTCTTTTTTTACAGAAACGAGTAGAAGCTACCTTACATCCATAGATCCGTGTTTGAATCCTGAATAGCAGCAGCAAATAACAGTAATTTCTCTACTGAGTCATACCTGTGGCTGGAGAGACCAGTGTTGTTTTGAAATTTTCTTATGAATAAATTGCAAATACAGGATTTTGAGATACAAAGTGGTTGTAGGCTACTATCCTGAAAACCATTTTCCCCATTTTATTTTATGAAAGTGAAGTGTAATAAAGTATCCTGGATGTGTCTTTGAAAAATATTATCCTATTCTTAGCATCCCTAATTGCTTTTATCCTGTAAAAAATTTACAATCTCCATTTGTGCAGAAAACTTCCAGAAGTTACTAGATCCTGCTGCCAAGCTCTAAAACCTGACTAAAAAAGCTTAATAGCTGCGGCAGGATTGAAAGAAAAGGCCAGTTTCTAGACTCTTTAAGTTTTATCTTTTGGCAAAGCAGACATTCCTTCCATAAGCATTTGTACTTGTTTAATTTGATTTTCTTTTTCTGGCTGAACAACTGGAATATTTTGTTCTACTCTGGTCTAACTTACCTCAACACGTTTTTTCTCTAAAATCCTCATTAAGCTTGGGAATGCCACTAATGTGGACCAAAATCTTTTAAAAATGCAAGTGATTTAGGTCAGTCATGTGCAATCTTTTGTTAACGACAAGATTTTTATTTCAAATAGCTTAAACATGACATTAGGCTTAATAATAACTGCAAAAATCTTCTATTCAGATAGGTCAGTTTGCTTTATTTCTAGTAATACAGCCTAATTAGGTTCACTAGCAGTCACCATGGATAAAATCCACATGAGGTATATCCAGACTCCGATGACTTCGGGTTTCATAATTCTTCCTTATCCGTATCCAGACTTCCAGTTTGATTTAAATTAGTTTTGTTAATATTGCAGGTTTCTTTTATTCTTAGGGATCAGCTTCTTAGTACACCTTCTCTTGGCAACATTTGAAAAGCTTTTCGTGGGGGCCTTGTAGATGTTAGGAACTGTGGTATTTTTGTAGGCCATTTTGGGGGAAAAACTGTTACTTTGTTCAGCAATTTAATGGAACTGTACAGTACTTTTTTTGTAGAAATAAAAAGTGAGTTTAGTGTGCCATTCCAAGTGAGAGAGGAAAAAGTGTTTGTAAATGCTAATAAAAGTAATTGCATTTCCTTCAAATGTTGTGGGATTAGAAAAGCAATTCTTCCTTGGTCTTTTGTTCAGTTTCCTTTCAGTCTCAGAGTTTGAGGCTTGGGGGAGGATGTGGTGGAGGGCCTGCTGGTTTCTGAGTCCTTCCTCTGCTCCTTTCTCTGTGGTTTTCCATAGACGGTGTTATTCTAAAGGGACTTATCTACCTGCTCAACTGAGGCCTTGTGCATTTCTTCCTTGCTTCCATTCTCTTGCTTTTCATCCCATCTAAATCTCAGTTTGTGTTTCTAATGTGGTGTGGATATCCATGTGTCAGTCTGATCTTCCCATTGCAGAATCTTGGTTTCTGGATTTGGATTGGTATTTTTTCTTTGTTTTCCCTAGTCATCCCCAAGCTTTCATGATTTTCTTGGCCAGATTCATAATACAAGAGATTATGTGTGGAGAATGGTAGCAAAAAGTTGTCACCTGTGTGAAAAATACACACAAGGCCTTACCCACAAGTGCATCCATACAGTGTTTCCTGTAAATACCCTGTATATTTCTTATAAGATCAATTGACTTACTATCATTTATCACTTTGCTTTGTTGGCTTTTGTAGAACTGGAGCCTTGGGCTGTTTGTTCTGGCTATGAGTGATCTATTTTACTCATGTAGTCTCAAAAGGATGAGACTTAAGTGAGAGTAAAACTTTCCCATTTTAATACCTGAAACTAAGCTAAAAAAGTGATAGGAAGGGTGGCAATTACTTTTGTCTGTCCGGTGGTTGAAAAACATGTCATTTGTGCTGTGGAGACACCGCAGTTCTAAGGTATTTCCTGCTCGTGCTCATTAAAGTTCCTTCACCTTTACCACGCTGCCTTTTGTAAATAAAGCGCTGTGTTGTCTGGATGTTTTGCAGGACACATAGTAACAAGAGGAGGAGGAGGAAATAGAAGTCACATTTTGATTGCAACTCACTGGTTTTATCTTGGGTGGGGGCTGACTTGATGATGTCTTAAGGCTGGCTAAGTCCACTGATCTTTGTTCTGCTGGTGTTTGCATGGGCAGAGGGACACAATCCAGTTAACAGCCAAGCTGCAAAAGCACATTGAGATCTGTCAGTATGGGTCTGTGAAGGTATTGTAGTGGTGTTTGTATAAAAGCAAGGGGCTAGGATTGTGACAGCCCAGACTTCTGTGGCTTCACCTACTACATACAGCTCCTGTGCTCCAGGCTGCTTGCCTCTCAGATTCCCTCTAGCACACAAGAGAGCTACAGGACTTTTATTTTTGCAAGGAGAAAGTTTCTAACCATGAAGAGGGATCTTCAAATTAACTGTCTGATTTTGATGATGGTAATTCCTCGCAAAAAGAAAATGTTGGTCTTGTGTGTCCTGTGGTATTGGGCATAGTATCACTCAGTGTCTTTACACTGTTTTTGTTGTATACTTTGTAACTGAAAGACAAGGATTCTTATGTTAACACATTTGGAATAGTTTCGTTCTATTTCCCCCAACTTTTAGAAAACACATGGTGTACTGTTTTGTGATTATTTAAAAAGATCCTTTTATAATTTTGATAGGGACTGACACAAAAGAGACTTGTTTTCTCTTGAACTGATATGTTAGAGGAAATTATAGAAGCTGCTTCCTATGCAAACAGAAATTTGCAGAGAAAACCATTATCATTTTGCTGTTGTGTCATTCCACCTCCAATACCGGCTATTTTCACCTTCACAGCTAGCAGGCACTTCTGGGTAACCAAAGATGTACTTTTAAATTTCTGCATCTTTATAAAAGTCATAATTTAATTCTTGAAATTAAATTAGTCAAGTGGGTTTTTCTGGATCTAAGTAGGCTGGCTAAAAAATGTACTGTCTATTCCCTTATATGTTACTGTTTTTCTGAAAATAAAGGATGACTTAATATCTCCATTGATGATAATTCATGCTCTGAAAATGCAAACACTATTTTAGAGTTAAGATTGCCAAGAGAAAATGGTATGCAATGTGTATTTACCACAGCTGGTGTGTATTGTTTCATTAACTTGTTCTTTTTTGGTTAACTTTATCCTTGAGTAACACTTCAGAGAACCAGTCTGGGAACCAGTTGCCTTTGGTGGTGTAGCTTCTTAGCTACTTCAGTGAGTATCTGTGCAGTTACACTGCTGAGCACATGCTGCGGGAGCTCCTGCTAACGCCCCCAAGTCTCTTCCTCTGATGTAGCAGAGATGTCATCTGATCTTAGCAGTAGTAGCCTAGTGCTTAAACTTTCTGGGGGAGAAAAATGTGTGCAGCAGGGGCAAGGAGCTGATGATTTGCTGTTTGCTGATTGTCTAGATATATTCTTCTTGAATTTTTTACATTCTTCTTCTCCAAAGCTAAGATCATTTTATAGAATTTGTATTACTTACTCACAATATTACATTCACTTTGTGGTCCTTGGCACTACGAATATGAAGGAATCTCGTCCAATAAAAGTCTTGATATTAGTACTTAAAACCTTGCTTTAATTTCACCATTGAGTTTTCTTGAAACAAGTCAGTCTAAAGAGTATTTTCCTTTATCTTGGTCATGTTGTTCATGTTGTCAGTAAATGTATTTAACCATGTGTATGATCATAGTTATAATTACAAAAGTTTTTACCTGATATGTTGCTGGCCATTGGTTGGTTCTACAACCTCAATGCATTCAGCTCTTAACCAGGCTGAATTTGTGGCACTAAAATCTTTAGTTCACATCAAAGTGTCATATAATTATTCACAACTTGAATAATTTTATTCCATGTGACCTTGTGACTTTTTTTTTCTCCATCTACCTTAATTAGGAAGTAGAATGTTTATTGATAATTCATACTGATGGCAGGTCATGATCAGCAAAATGTAATTTTACACTTTAAAACCTACCATTAAGCAGATATAATTCTGTCTCTAAAAGAAAAATTCTTGTCTAGTTTCTTTCACTTCGGAGAGGGTTTCCATGTTTTGGGGATTTTGGTGGTGGCTTTTTTTGTTTTGTTTTTTGTTTGTTTGTTTGTTTGAGGTTTTTTGTTTGTTTTGTTTTTTCTTTTCCAGTTTAAGGAAACAATTTTCTCAAATATGTCAGTATCAGTGAGGTTGCATCAAATTAATTCGTGTGTTTGGGGCAAGTATTTTCTTTAGTAGTTTGATGTTATCCCACTTATTCTTAAAGCAGTAAAGAAAACTTAATGACTGCTAGATTTGCATGGCACTTTTGCTAATTTTAGGCTATCATTTATTGCTGCTTTACTTTAGATTCTCAGTTTCTCTCAGACACACCTTCTCCAGCTCTCTCTGTGTTCCCTGTCCCTGGCATGTGAAATCACATGCTCTTACAGTGACAAGGTGCAAAGGTCATTCTTAGCATGGTTCCAGTAATAGGGGTACAAATCCATTTCCTATGAGAAGTGTCAGAGGAAATTTGCAGGGGATGGAAGATGGTAAATGAAGTAATTTTGGCAAAGCTACAAGGATTTCTTCTTGGTATGCTGATCATTGTTTTTAATAACACCCCCACACCCTCCTTAAAGCTCATGGGAGAATTTTCATTACCTTCCAAAGAATCTGGATCAAACTGCACATTTGAATTAAGCATAATAACTTATCACAGGTCTTGGGGTCTTTTGTGTGGGTGTGCTTGTAAAACAGAGTGCAGAAGAGCTACATGGCTACTACCTGATGTCCCTTCCCAGAGTATTCCCATCAGACAGGAATATTTGAAGTCTTTAAGAGTGCTGCTTGGTGAAGTTTTCAGACTCATGATTTCAGCATTGACAAATAAACCAGATTCTCTTCTTTCTCTTTGCCTTAGTGTCTGTCTCATACCTTATTTTTCTGTGCCAGGCACTTAAAGACCTAGGTGCTATTTTCCTTGCTGCTTTTTCATCTTTGAGAGAAAAACAGCTTCTCTACTGAAAGACCATTTCCCAGATGGTGTGTCAAGATTTGAGAAAGTTTAGACATCTGAATGGTGATGGATTCATCATGTGGTAGGCATTGACTTTAATAGCTATGAGCCAAAATTGTCATGTTTGTCTGGTAGGAAGAAGAAGGCATTTCTAAGCCTAATTTTGCTCTCAATTAATGGAGATAAGCATGCTATTGATTCACTGATGCCCTCATGATACTAAAGCAGTTCATATTTGCTGCTGAGCTTCTGAAGAAAGCCAAACTATTTGAGGGCATTATCTGGTTAAGTATTTATACTTCATTTGCTGTAGCTTTTTCTAGATATCAAGAGAGAATGTTTTCTTTATTTTGCTTCACTCTTTTATAGTATGCTTTTAAAATGTGTGTTTATTTCCTGGTTGTGGGGGTTGTAAATATACTTTTTTCCTTTCAATTACTTTCCTGGTGAGAAAATAATTTACAGTAGTATTGGGTACTTCCATATATTACCTTGAAAACCTGTTTGAGAAAAGTATATGGGCATTAGCATATGAAATATCTCTGGAAAGAAATTGAGGCACAACTGTGATTTGTGAAGATGATTTAAAAATTCAGTGGAAAAGCAGTTTCTAGGATCCAGGTTTATGCTTGTGTTCCTTCCAATTAAATTTTTTTCTTGCAAGTTTTTTGAAATGTTTATTGTGGAAATTCCTGAAGGTGTGGGTGGCGTGTAACTTCTGTGTGTTTAAGGGCTTTATTTATTTGCTTAAATTTCCAGCATACTGTTTGGGTACCGTTCTAATTTTATTTCTGTGAACTTGTTGCTGTGATGTCCTCTTTCCTCCGTCTCTTGTACCTTCAGCATTGTAAGACTTGAAGCAGTGGCAATTGTTTTATTTCTCAGAAGGGAAGTGTTCTTTGCTGCAGTGGTCAGGTGGATGCTTGCCAGAATTGTGTTTTGAGCAACTGTTTATGTGTGTTGAACTTGGACCTCCATAAAAATTAATCTTCTTGTAACTCATACAGTGGTTTGTTTGTACCTCACCTTTTCAAAATCTTTCCTGCATGCCACTGACATTTCAGAGAAGTTTTCCTAGAATGTCTTAATGTCTTACATAAATTGAAATGCATACATTTAAATCTTGTCTTGTGTTACCTATTTATGGAATAGATTTGCACTGTCTCCTGTGGCATGTTAGGGTTTAGCTTGAGTGGACTTTGAGGAATGCTGATGGTTGTGGTGTTGGAGCAAGTAACTGTCAGGCTGCAAAATTCAGATCATTGCTACACTAGAAACTTAACCCATACAACTCTGTATGCTTTCAGGAAATCAAATGTAATGTCAACAGAGATAACAAGAAACTCTTTGATTATTATCTGCAACTAATGCTGGGAATTACCTCCTGGAAAGCTGTATCTGCATAGGTATTGCTCAGAAAAGTTTTAATTGAAGGTTTAGGCCGGTTCTCTTAAAACCTTGTACTTAATCATCAGTTAAGGTGAAAAAGACAGTATAGGCAGTTTCATAATGCTGTCACTTCTGTGGATCAGGAAATTCCCCCTTCCTACCCCTCCTTTTTTTCTGCCTAGTGCTTCTGAGTATCTGTTTCCTGCCTCTTCCCGCTAACACTCTGAACTGCCCTTTGAGGAATTGATTTTAAAGCAAGTGTGCTAAGTAAAAGTCAGCTTTCCATCAAGAATGGATAGTCTGCATTTTTTGTTAACTTCGTTTTGCTTAACTTTGTTTACTGCTTAAGAACTTCTGAGCACATTCTGTAGAGTGCCCGGAGGTTGGTTCGTGGTCAGTCTGTTCTTGCAGCAACTTAGTCATGACATACCGAAGGAGAAATGTGAAATTTTTCTTTTTTATATAGTACTGCAAAAGAAAAATTCAAGAACTATTCATGAGCTATTACTTTGCAGATAGGAACTATTTCTGAGGCACAGTGTAATTTATGTAGTAACCACATAATGCTATGCATCAGAAGTTATTTATGGGGCAGTTTGTTAAATAAGGATATTTCTGAGTGATTTTGCTGCCTCATTATAATTTGCATTTACTTGTGTTTCATTTGAGCAGAAACATTTTGTACAAATTGCTGTAACTTGTCTTTTTGCTCTGTCATGTTCAAATGGCAAAAGCTCCTCAAGTGTCCCAAGGTAGCTATTTATGATATACCAGGAATAGTGGAATTGGAGTTGGCATCGAGTCTCTCAGCGTTCTTCAGAGAAAGTATGGCAAGGGTTGGAGTTTGCCTTCCATGGCCTTTTGCCATAGCCAGCTCTTGTTCATACTGTCTGGACAAGGAGAAGGATTAACTATTCCTCTGCTCTGCTGTTGCACATTTAATATTCCTAAAATGATTTAGTGATTTAGGGTTCTTATTCTTGATGTGGTACAGCAAGGCTTTAGAAACTTGCCTCCTTTCTTTTACAGGTGTGGAAGGTGACCAGTTAATTGGTGCTCTGGCGTGGTAGGCTTACTAAAACGAATTTGTTTTCTTACTAGCCTGTGGGCAGTGGAATTCGGGGTTTTAGTCCAGTCTTGGCTTCATCAGCACATGGATAGAAAAGAGTAACTTTTACTGAATTTGTTGATTGTTTAAAGGGAGCTGTCTTAAAAAAAATATTAGGCTTCAGCCTGACCACATGACATCTGAAATAATGGGCAGTCATTCACACCTGTGTAAAATCAAAGACAGAACAGTAGTGGGTTTTAAAATTTGTTTTGTTTTGTTTATTTGTATGGAGCAGTGACATCTGAATGAAGTGCAAGCTAGTACAAAACCAGATCCTACATCAGTATTTGTTCTGGAAAGCTGCAATAGCTCATTTGTGGTTTTTCTGCTTGTAAATAATGCAGTTAGCCCACCTCCTGCTGAATGTTTTTATTCATTTTATGATTCTGCTGATGAATGTCTCTGCTTCTCTGAACTATATTAAAGAAGAATACAGAGTAAGTTACTTGGTGATTTCTTGAGTTAAATCCCAAATTGCAAAGAAGAATTTAGTGTTCTTCTGGAGGCTCCTGAGTCTTTTTTGCCTTCTCTTCTCAATTCCATATAACAGAGGAAGCTTTATTTTATGTAGGTTAGTATAGTCACTTCCATTTTGTGAGCTCGGTGCTATAGTAGGTGAGCTGCAGATTAAATGGAGAGTAATTCCTTTACTCATCCCTTTGAATGCTTTTCCCCTCTTGGTTGTGCCTTTAACTGCTGACTGTGACTGATGGGCACCACACAAAAATCTCCAAGACTTTGTTAGCACAGTCAACATCTTTGTTTTAAGGTATTTTTCAGCACCAAGCATGATAATAATTTTCCTGTGAGTTGGTTTAATTCCTCAGAAATGTTGCTGCAGATGGTTGCACTGGAAAAGAAGAGGCATATTGCTTTCTTGTGATTTCATTAACTGCATAGGGTGCATAATTTTGGAGCTTGTTAGCTGGGAAGAGTAGTTAGGATTTAGAAACTTGAAGTAATGCATTATTATTTTTCGAATGCTGTTTACAGTGTTGGGAGAAAAACAAACATAAGAAAAGTCAACGTGATTATTTTTCTTTCCTTTTTCTTTCAAGCCTGGTAGCTTCAGAAAGGAAGCTTTACCATGAGAAGAGATGTTGATGTGCTGCCGTTGCAGTGGTTCTGCAGAGCACTGACCTTCTGGTCATGTTGAGGGCACTGGCCTCTGCTTAGCTCCTGCATAAGCACAGAACAAATAAATGGTGGTTCGGAGATGCCTTCCCACGTTTGCTGAGAGTTCTGACTCATCCTTAAAACTTAGCATTTTGTCCTGAACTAACCATGAACCCTAAAGCCTCTACTCCCCTGAGATAAATATCTTGCTTTTGATTGGTTTCAACTTGATGATAGGACAGGTGGGACCAAATCTTGCTTATCTAATTCTCAGAAGTATTCCAAGTGGGTATTACATTGAATATGAGTTGACCAATGTACAAGGATTGTCTTTGAGCTGTTTAGCCTGGGATACTGTTTCTCCTGAATTTGAGGAGTTTGTGTCATACATGAAAGCATCCCCACTGCCCAGCAGATGTCTTGATCTCAGGCATCTCTTTTAAGATCAGAAGCCAGTCCTACTGGTCATTTGGAAATGAAAGGCCTAAGTAATGACTATGTTCTGCTTTTTTGTTTTTTATCTGCTGATGTTTTGTCTCCTTCCACACTCACTGGATGTTGAGCATTTTTTGGGCTACTTCAGTGATAAAAATTTACAGTACAGCTCTGCAGTTTGACATCTGCACGCCTGCAGGGAGTGAACTGATTGTTGGGTGAAGTATGTCTGCAGTTGCAGCAAAACTGACTTAAGAAGTGAAGAAGATGTACTGTGTAACTGTACCTTGTTGAGTGGACAGGAGATTTTTATTTATCTCTTTCCCAGAAATGCAACAACAGATTTTAATGGTGTAAAAACGGAGCAAGGAATGGCAGTGTTGGTGTTACACAAAAAACATAATGTAAATTTCTTCATATCTATAAAGGAATTTGGCTGCATAATGCTTGAGCTAATTCTGGGGATTGCTTGAAAGCTCAGAGAATTCCTCCTAGTCTGAAACAAAGGGCATGTGAGTATCATTTAAAGTTTTAGCCCAATAGCTGTAGCTATATGATGGTGATGTTTTCCCTGTCTGTTCCCCCCCATGGCTGGTTTTGCTTATCCCATAGGACAGTAGGGCTCTAGAAACTAATTCATATTTTGTTGGCGACTAAGCTGTCAAAGTAAGCAGTTACTTAGTGGATGAATTTATGGTTTGCTGGAAAGGAAAATGTTTGGGTTTTTTTACAAGGGAATTGAATGATGCTATGGAGAATTTTATTCTCTTTCTGGCTGCTACAGCGGTTGTTTTTTTTTAACATAATGCTGGATATTAACCACATATTTAGTATGTAGCCAGTATTGTGCATTCATCACCATATGGATCGGTTAGTTTACTTCCTGTGGTTTGATATGAAGAGATACTGAGAACTCTCAGCTGTCACTGAAATCAGTTGGAGCTCTGTTTTAAACTCTAAAGCTCTATATAATGCTATGTGCTCTATTAAGTTCATATATGGATTTCTAAAATTACCAGCTAGTATTGGATGACTTACTTTTCCTTAATTTATCATGGGCCAATTTCTGTTCTCATAAAGGCCATGACATCACTGCTCTTCAAGGGTTGTTTTGAAAGGCAGTGTATTTAGGATCTTGCCATAGAATATATTTAACAGTTTTTGTGAGAAGTCACAAGTCTTGTTGCACAATAAATAAGATGGACTGTTTTCAGGAACCACCTGAATATATCTTATCTGATAAGTGGAAGAGTTGCAGACTGTCATCATTTGTCTGTCTGTGCCCTCCAGTTTGTCACAAACTCTCCTTCAGCATTGATGTCTTATCCCATTCTTGTTGTTTTGGTGTTTTGTTTTTTTTAATTTTGACACATATTTGTCCAGTGCCAGTTTCATTCCAATGAATCATCTTTTAGTTCCATTTTTAACAGAATATTCTGCTAATTGGGCATTACAAGGCATGTATATTTACTTCATTTGTTGTTGCAGCTGTAGTTGATCTGAACATAGCTGATACTGTTTTGGAAGACAGCTTCTGTTTTGGAAGAGATGAGTAGAATTTTTCTGAATTAAAATGAGGTGTGATGCAGCTACTGGTAGATGTGGAAAGGGAGAAATCTATGTAAAAGAAGTGGTGACAAGTTGCATTTGGTTTTGTCTTGGTGTCACGGTTTGTAGAAAGGGAAGGAGGGGGCGTGCTGTGCTTAAAATAAGATCCTCTATGTGTTAAAAAAGAGTGCTTTAGAGCACATGTTCAGGATTCCTGTAGATTCAGTGAGAGTGTGTAAATGTATTTAAAGGCGTCCAGAGAGGGATCCTGTCTGCCTGCATTAGAGGCTTTCTGCCATGTGCTTTCTCAGCCTTTAGGGGATCACAGTTCAGCTTTTGCATGCTGCACCTGTCAGTTTGCCTCATCTAAGGCTTGGGGTTGATGCTATTGTAGCTTGAACACACAAAGGTGACTCTAAAGCCATAGTTCAAAGTATTTTTTTTCTTGTTCGTTTGAGGGAGGGTTTATTGCAGGGAAGCTACAGCTGTGCCATGTTTCAGTGTTTAAATACCTCACCAGTAGGGAAGCAAGGCAGTTTTTCAGTTCCGGCTCCAGTCACTTGTGGCTAGACCACAGCATCCAGGCTCTGAGATAAAGGACATTCTGTATCGCTTCTGCTTCACCATTTTTGGGAAAACAGCACTATGTTTTCTTTCTCCTGTGGTCAGCTTTGTAGTAGGAACATACTTTTCTGAATGTTAAATTAAGAAGCAGCATAACACCAATTGTCTTTCCAAAATCCAAAGTTTTGCTTTTTATTCTTTCCTCTTTTAAAATCTAACTGCTGCAGAACAAAAACAAAGCAAGCTGCTTTTCAGTTAGTCATATGTTTAAAGGTGCACCACTGTCATTATGCTTCATGTGTGGTATAGGAAGATCTTTCCTTTAGATACAGATGTGGGCTTTTTGACCCCTTTTTTCTCTGTCTTGGTGGATGTACTTCTACCTTGGTACAGATTCACAGAGTTCAGAATAGGGAAAGAAAGCCTTCAACAGAGGTAACAGAGAGAATTCCTTCAATGATATCCAAATGCTTAATCCTTACCTCCATGCTCTTTGGAGAAAGGAAACAAACAGGATACAGGTTATACTTTAAACAGTGCTCCCATGTCACTCTTCATCAGCACTGTGTCTTATTTGAAGATTTCTTTGCCCCTGGTGAATCATTACTGTTAACTTTTTCAGACCCTAAACTTGGAAGCTTGTATATCCTGCACCTTGCACTAGATTTGAGATCTCTTTGAGTAAAAACTTTCTTTTAAGCATATTAAGAAAGTACAGAGCCTTAATGCCGATGTTGGATACTCTGTCCATGAAGTTCCTGGCAGTCTGTTTGTATTCAGTATGGAGGTAGTGCTGTCCCTGGGGACATACAGGTGGTTATGGTGTAACTATAGAGGTGGCAAAAAAGTGTCTGGACTTGGCTAATTTGTGCAGAATGATGCAAATCATGTAGCAGATGTAGGTAGGGAAACTCAAGTCCAGTTTTATGGGTAAATTAATATGATTTTTCTGTTCATATTTTCTGACTACTGTCTTAAAAGTAGTCTGGAACCTGGAAAAGCAGTACTTCTTTGAGTCAGATGGTAGATTTGCAGGGTGATAGGGAAATTGTCTACAGGACCTTCTTAATGGTGGCCTTCGAATTTTGAGGGGCTATTTTTTTCCGTATCAAGATTATCTAATATGGAAAGGAATTGGCACAGCCTTATATCTTATTTCCACAGTTTTTCGTGGCAGTATCAGTCCCCATGTTTCATTCTAATTGTGTTCCTGATAGTTCCTATCTCCATTCTTTAGCTGCAGAATGTGAGTGGCAGTTGATACATGCTTCTCAGGAGTTCTGAGACGTTCCTTAATCTCAACTGTAGTATGTGATGGGCTTTAGAGAATTTATGTAAAATATAATGTGTAATACTGAAAGCCATAAGTTTAAGAATTTAACCTGGATCTCTGTCTTACCTTTCCCTGTTGATAGCCTTGGAGGCACAAAGGATCTTTAGAACTAGTAAATTTGTGGAGTTATCAGTGAGTGATACTCAGAGAAAACAAGAGGTCCTGGCCTCTGTACCCCATGTCCATGGGGAATTAAACAAGATGCATACAGAAGAACTAGTCCTGTATTGTGCATCAGAGCTGTTTAATTTATTTTAACCTGCACAAAAGTCATCTGTTAATCAGAGGTTTATAAGAAATGTTGTGCATTGTTGCTGCCTCCTTAGTTCTGTGAGAAGGATCCAACCTACAAATACACCCATGCTTACCACCCTGAGTGAAGGTATTTAGACTGTCTGTATTTTGGTTATGGGTTTGGGTTTTTTTTCTGGCTATGAGCCCGTTTCCAGTAAATATATGAGAAGTGGAACAGGGACAGAATCCAAAAGGAATCTGAAATGGTTCAAATATCTTGGCACGTCTTTTAGAGGATCGTCTGTGTCATGTTCTGATGTGTGCAGATGAAGTCAATGTTTGTAACTATTGTGGACTTCCTAACTGATTTTTATTTGTGGGGAAACAGTAAAGCTTGTACTGAAAAGAATCCTTCAAGTTGAAAATTTCTGTTCTTAAGAACAAAAGCAAAATCTTCCTAATCATACTTTGCTGTTATCAAAGAGCTGTCTGAGGTATTCACCTCATTTTTGACTTCTCCTGAAGTAAGGGCAAATGCAGCTTTTTTTCTATGCTATCTTCACTGTTGATCTCATGCAGTTGTAACAATGTGATGCAGTATGTTGACATTTTATAAACAAAATATTGTTTTAAGGAGCACCTATGAAATTTGATTATTTAAAATTCTAAAGATACAAAGTATAATGGAAATAATGGAAATGTCAATTGCTGTGTGACAGAGAAGAAGTGATGTATGTATGGTTTTTTGGATGGAATTTATTCTAGCTCTTTTCTACATGCAAAAGGCATTACTTCTCTAGACTTATGTAGAACTTCTGGGTTTAACAAGTACTGAGTCATTGCCTAATTCATAATATTTACAAGTCACTCTGCATGCTCAGTTATGACTGCAGTATCGTCAGTATGGTGCAGGGTTTGTTAACTAAATGGAACTTTTAAAATTGTTTCTAAAATAAATTGCTGTTTTCTAACTGCTCTAACAAAAGACAGATAGCTTTCTGTTACATGTAGCCACTTTCTAATGAAACAGTTGAAGAAATTGATTTTTTTTAATAGTTTTTATTTAGAAACCTTTTGGGCATGTAAAGATAGATGGATAGTTCTGTAAGAACAAAGCATGGGCCAATATAAAAGTCAAGTGCTTAAAGGTGAAAAATAGATGTTATTAAATTAGACTTTATTTAGTAATGGCTGCTAATCTGCTGTTCATTCAGGTAAAATGGGATTTTCACTCTTTTAAAATACAGATATACAATTAAGACAGACTATCAGCTGGGTTTTCTAATATGTTTGATTGTTTCATTATTTCTGAAGGATTTTAATCAATAATTCTGTAAAGAATTTTTGTAAATTAAAATCTAGATCATTTATAAATATATTTTGGTATTGGAAATTGAGTTGTGGATAAAAAACTGGAGGAAGATGCTGGAATGACAAAAAATATATATGTTATTTTTAGTTTGGAAAAGCTATTCCATAGTGGTGAAATTTAACTCCAAATGCTCCATGTTCCTGCTCAGTTTCCTTTTCAGGAAGGCACGGCCACACTTAATTTGGTTTCTGGAGTTATTCTTGCATTGCAAATGGGATGCTGGAGGCACAGCTTTCCATAAACAGATTGCAGCCAAGTGGAATTTGGTGGTGGGGGTCCAGGTAGGAAGTAATTAAATGTTTTAGGTTTCACTCACTTGGGTTCATTTTAATGGTTTTGGAAGCCTGGTCCACAGCATCAATAGATAATATTGAATAAATGGCTATTTCCAAAGAGAGAAAAGAGGGGGGTTTTTGGTGGTGGTGTGATGTTTGATGAGCCTAATGTAAAGGAAACTGAAGTGCCTGCCCACTGACCTTATTTTCTAAATGAAAGCTAATGCTAATGTAAGGTCAATAAAGACACCAAATAGCTGGGCTTTCTTTCACAAATCCTGTTTGCGTATTGTGATGGATGAGTATTTTTACACTGCAATATAATAAAGCCTTTATTTCAATTATCTTCTATTTATTGTATATACTAGAAAGGGCTCATGGTGGCCTGCTCCCCATGGCTGTAGGGCCATCTCAGCACCTCCTCCCTTCTTCCTTCCCTGATCCAGGGGCTGGAAGGGCTGTTCCTCTCCTTTTTTTTTTTTTTCCTCGCTTCCCTCTGAATTTGTGTTTTGCCGTTTTGTTGGACACTCCCCTCAGGTGTCACCACCATTGTGGCTGAGGGGCCGGGCAATGTCCCCACTCCTGTCCCCCCCACAGGCACTCAGTGCTTCTTAGTAGGTGAAAATGGTAAGGAGTGGTCAAAAATCCGAGTTAAAGCTGGTTTTGTTACATTGGATTAACGATCCCTTCGTAAATTTATAATTAGGCAAGTAGAAGAGTGCAGGTCAACACGACTAGCACTGAAATTACCTAGTGTTAAATTATCTGCATTCCCCACAGCTCTGTTTCTTGACCTGCAGTGCAGCAAAACAAGAATTGTAATTTGACGTAGAATTGTAACAAAAATTTATCTTACTAATTCAAGCAACTGAAAGATTTTTTCTTCCCTCTCTGCCCTTGCAGTTCTAGTTGAAAATTGTTTATCTGTTGTGGAATCAACTTTGAACCTTTAGGTCTTAGAACCTTATGAACCTTATGTCATTACATATTAAGATTAAAGTTCATCATCGTTCCTTTCAGCTTGACAGAGTGAGAGTTTGAAAGTTAATTTTTAGGGCTATGAAAGGGCTTCACTTTGCAGCACTGAGCTGAAATCTGTCCAGTACAAAGGTTTAGTGTTGAGTCCAGGCCCTGGTGTCCTCCTGTTCACTTTGCTGTCCTTACAGCCTTTCTGCAGGGGGGATTTCCCCAGTGCTGGCAGTCACCAAACAATGACCCTTCTCCACCTGCACCTTCAAACAATCTGCCACTGTCCCCTCCATTCCTGCAGGCTCAGGGCGGTCTTGGAGACGAGGCTTCCCCAGCTCCCGATGCTTGGATCGATTTGTTATATCCAGTTACGCTCTCAAATGCACCTGTCTGGTCCCTGCTGCTGGCAGAGCCAGCGTCTGCAGGGCTGCTCTGCTATGCACTGCATTTGTGTCAAGCAATACAACTGGTAGTCTTCAGAGGCTGTCTTCTGTCTGGCCCAAGCAGCACCTGATTATTATGAATCTGAGCAGTCATTAAGTGCAGAGATATTTTCATCCTCTGCATCCCTTTATGGGTGTCCTGCTGATAAACAGCAACAGCAGAGGAAATATTAAGCCAACCACACTACCTCTAGGACTATTTGCATGTTTGTCAGACTTTTTTTACTGACTGTTACCCAGACATAAATAGTTTTTCTAACCTAATATATATAGGACAGAAATAACTTAAAATTTAGGATGGTATGTGTGGATTTTTCATTAGCTTTCTATTTTCAGGCTTGTGATGGAATTTTCCATGTGATCAATTTGAGACCAAAGAATAGTTCTGATAGGTGTTAAGTAACTACCAGACCATTTCCTGTTTTTCTGTGAAGTATGTCAGCTGTATTTAAATCCCTTTAGGGACAATTTTTGGCATGTGAACTCTATTACTGGTTTGCCCACAAATTAGTCAAAATTAGCTTGTAGTGGCTGTGGTAGAAGTCAGTATTTTTTCATTGGGAGCAAAGTACATGGACTATAAAACAACAACAACCACAAAATCCTCCTTCTGCTCAATAATTGACTTTTAAACTTTATCTATTTTAAATGAGGAAATGCTGAAAATGGATGTGAAAAGCTTCTAGACTTGTACACTAGTTAGCGATCTTCACTTTACGATGTGTGCAAAATTTGTATGCTCAGAAATCTGAACTTAGGTTTCCATCACTGGTCTTAAGAGATAAAGAAATATTCTGGAATTCTTAATTATAAAAAAGATTTTTCTGTGTTTACTGCAATAATTGTTTTGAAATACAAATTAGCACTTGCTCTGACAACTACTGTGTTCACAAAAACCCTGCTGAGGAATAGCCTGCAGAACAATTTATTCTGGTATGGTTGTTTTTAAGTAATCCCTGTCAATATTAGACATCCAAAATGTGAGAGCTGTGGCATGGTCTGAAACAGCAGTCAAGTGTAGTTTCTGGCACAGAGCCATCTTCAGATATTCTTGTATCCTGTTAACATAGAAAATGAAGAGATTATTTTTTTCTGTGATGGTTGGATTTGTGGTCAGAGGGAAGAGGAAGAAAAGGTCCCAAGTTAGAAATTAAAAGAAATTGGTTCAAGAAAGGTGTAAATGAGCATCAATTGGTGGCTGCCTTTATTCACATTATGAAGTGCTTTCCTGAGTGTAAGGATGTACTTAACCACATGCTTTCCTGAATCTGGGTCAAGGCTCCTACTGCTCTTTGAATTTGGGCTAAGATAAGCTCTTCACTTGGGATCATGGCAAAATTTATAGCTATTACCCAGAAAGTATATTAAAAATAAATATTAGGTGCTTTCTCTTTTTAATGATCCACAAGCACAAGGTAAACAGTGGTAAATTTGAGGTTTGATTTCAATAGGAAAATAGTTGTAATAGAGAATTCAAGGAGAGTTTCAAGGGGAGCAGGAAGGGAAGTTGTTTCAGGGCACTGCTGTGGCTTTCTCTACATCCACACAGTCTTATCCAAACTGAAATCTATATTCCATTTAGCAGACTTTAATGTACAAAACTGATTTTTCATGGTAGCTAGATGACATCCTGCTGAGACCTGAGTTGATAAGAGAACACAATAGTTTAGATATGTATATGGGCTGCTCTCAATGATTTACTTCAGTTTAGCAGGATAGTTGCAGCATACTCCAGTAGAGAATGTGAAGTCTTGTATGTGTTCCTTATTTAAATGATACAAAAGAATCTTTACCAATAGGTAAATTATGTTTAATTCTGGTTGTTATGGGGATTTCGTTCATCCTTTTCATTTTCCTTGACTTGTAAAAATTAGAAATGGCAAAAGTCTATTAGGATTAGGTCATCCAGCACATTTCCTTGCCAGTGAGGGATTTTCAGTGGTTTTTTTTCTGCCTCTTGTTTTCTGAAGTTCCTTATTGTATCCTAACCTAATTAATGTTCTTGCCAAAGGGAAGCTGGATAAGGACTTCTTTTGGAGCCTGTTAAGGAATTTTAGTGAATCAGAGCACTGTAACATCATACCAGATCAATGTCATCTAGTCTGGGTTTAGATAAAATACATTGTGTATTTTACACAAACACATTGTGACATTTCATGTTCTTTCTAAAGAATTTTGAAGGCAGTGCTACAGATTAGGTGCAAGTATTGTCTTTATATAGTTAACATAAATAAATTTCTGACCAGAAATTATGTTTGCATGTTATCTTTGCTTAACCCTTTACCTATAGTCAGTACCCGTCATTTGAAAACTCCACCTATCTGTGCTAATGAGTTTTCTCTGGGTGATAACTAATACAACAAAATCTAAACAAATCTAAAGGTGGTTTCCATACTAAGAAAAAAAAAAAAAAGGTACATAGACGCCACATATGTCATGTTGAAATTGAGTGGGGATTTTTAAGTACACTTGGAAGTGTTGTCTTGTACGGAATGCATCTGGTATGGGCTTTAACTGTCTATTCCAGGTAATGAGCTGTGAAATTGAATGGGACTGTTTAGGCTGATTTACTGTGTGAGTTGCAGAGGCAGAACTATTTTTAACTCTTTGTTTACTGTAAGCAGAATTGCCTATTTGTTGTTTATTTCAGGGATCTTGTTTCTGAAGGCAGTAAATAGCATGAGTTCAACAGGAGGAATATTGTTGCAAAAATTATGGTGCTGATGTTTATTTGAGTGACTAGTAGTGTGTGTTTTATGGAGAGGTGGAAGGAGTCAATCCAAGGGCATTTCTACTACAGACTTGTTTATTGATTTTTGTTAAAATTAGGTTTTGGTAACACAACAGTTTTTGTATGCCAGTGTGTAAATGCTGCTCTTATGCTGTGTTTTAGATACTTCTAGCTACTCAAAATGTCTTCAACTTGGTCTTTTCAGATACCTATTTGCAACTATGTGTAGGTTGCATACTAATACATAGGATAACTGGAAAATATTTCTGTATTCTGTTTCTCCTCCCTCCTGCCTCTTGCATATTTGCATTATACTTTATGTGGTAATTGAGAACAGAGCAAAGATATCTGCAGTGTATTGGTCTTGATTTGTCTTTAGTTTGAAATTATTCATAATTATTGAGTGACCCCATAAAGAACGTGTTTTTATGGCTGATTTATGTATGCTGCTAATTTGATACCAGCTAGTATTACCTTACTATTTGTATAGATCAGATCTTCAGGTTGTAAGCGTGAGGATTACATAATTCCTGTTTATTCTAAGTGCATTCATCAAATCACATAAACTGAAAGGCACCTGATGTTACACCTCGTGGCCTGCAAAAGCCACCTCTGGCAGAAATAAAGCACAGCTGCTCTATTAACACATAGTCATTGCTCATCTGCAATTGTTCTTCTAATCTCTGCGGTTTTCCGCTGTCACTAAACCTGAGCGTTCTTTGTAGAAACTTGTGGATTATTTGTGGCCAATGATATCACTGAGACTTGCTAATTTTTTTTGGTACTGGTTGACAGATGAGTAAGTTCCTCTTGGTTTCCTCCTTCTTTGTCATAGGAAGTCACATTAAATTGATTATGTGACTGAAGGGTAACAATACAACCACAGGAAATCCTGTGGCTGAAACCAGTTTCATTCTCTGCTTTCTTTTGGTAATAATTTTGTATTTGCAGAATGCTGTCTCTGATTTAGGACTGCATTGGGCTTTGACTTTAAAAAGGGATGCTCTTTGCAATGTATGAAAAAAATGGCTAACTTTTTTTGAGCTGAGGCATCTCTTGAAAAAAAAAATTAAGAGTAAATAATACTGCTGATGAGAGTTAGTGGGTGAAAATTTGGCAGCATAGGTCACTTCAAACAAAATGAAAGTTAAATGTCAAATGCAAACACGTGCAAAGGAAAAAGACATACAGGATGTGTATGCTACATTTGGAAGCTTTAAAAGGTGAGAGGTGCATGAAGGCATGTAGGACTTCTTTCTTAGTGTTCCATGAGCTGGAGCAGTGATCTGGTTCAGCTGCACAAGCCCTCGTGCTTGTATGAAGTAAGGCTGTGTCAGGAAAGTGTAATCATCCTGAGAACACAGCATATTTAAATTGGTTTAAACAAGTCTGCACTTTCATTCTTGGTCAAGAGTAGTTTATACCTTGTTTTCAAGCCCTTACTTCCAAGATGTAGCAATATGCAAGTTCCTCATTAATTTTTGGTTGAAAGCTGCTCCTCTGTGACATTGAAGCACAATAATAACATTGTTGGATGTCAATCTCTTGAAAACAAAAAACAAGGGAAGTAATGGGAAGGTGGGTCTTCAGATAGAATGCAGATTATTTCCCTCTCCATTCCCCTTTTCATTTGAAAGTACTTCGGAGGACTTGAATCACATGTTAAGTAAAACTAGAGAAAGACAGATTTCAACAGAATGCATTTGCACATGCATTTACTGTTAGGCCTTGGTTAATTTGTAAATATGGGAAATAAATCTATCCCAAATCTATCCCTGAGATAAAAGGTCAAAGGAAGGATAAAGTGTTTCAAAAACATCTCCTCTCTCCTAGTGGAGAGTGTGCATGGTGTTATTCTGACCTGACAGGTTCTATGAAATGAGATTACTGTGGCATACAGGAGGCAAGCTGTTGGTATTTCCAGACTGAGGCATGCTTGACTGGCAGAAGGGAAGGATGGCTGGAAGACCAAGCAGGATGAGGAAGAAGGGACAGGAAATGCTGAGGTGAGCACCCCCAAAATATTGATATCCTTGAATCCTTAACTCCTGTCTTCTGAGCAGCAACTGTTCATCCAGTACTGCTTGTGTTTGTGTGCTCACTGCATGCATGCAGCCTTGGAGCTGGGCTTACCCAGCCTGCCTGGGAACCCGTGCCTTTATGTCACTGTCCTGGGTCTGCACCTGGTGCAGGTGTTGGTCCCTCACTGTTGTGTGAGATGTGGATGGCTGCAGCAGTGTTCCTCAGTATTGTTTGTTAGAATATACCTCCAAAACCCCTCAGGATCTGCCTCCTGGGAAGTTGTGTGGAGGCTGGAACAAAGAGGGGAAGGAGGCAGCGCCAGCAGGGACAAATTGGGATAGCAATACTAGGCATGCAAGTTTGTGGAAGTTGATTTAATAGGAGTTTCAGTTTCCTTTTCATTTAAATTCTGTTCCTGTAATTCTTTCTCTCTCTCATAGAGGCCAGTACATACAGTGTCTCTTAGAATGAGTAGCAGTAGAATTGAAAAAAAGTAGTAGTTGAAAGATGATTGTAGTTGAAAATGACTTTGCAGAATCTGGACTGAATTCACTTCATTTCCTTCCCTGCTTGAAGCATCAAGAGCATTCTGTGATGTAATAATTTTTGTTGTCATTAGTAATAAATTTGGGGAAGAAGCCTGCTGTTTGCAAAGGGATTTATGAAGACCAATCATCTGGTTCAGAAGTCTGGGCCAGAGGTGGAAATGTGTGTGGCTGTGCTAACCTGCTTGGGTCATCAGAGAGTGTCCATGAAGTTTATCTAGAAGAGTAGTCTGGATTTGGGGTTTTGGGGAAAATTTCTTTTTTGAACTTGCCTCACAGCAACAAGTAGGGATATTTTCTGGCATTGCACTTCATCTCTATGTGTTTTGCAGTCTTCTGTGGAAAATCAAAAGGTTGGAAGGGAGAACAAAAATTTATACTTGATTCTATGCAGTTCTAGGTGACAAAATAGCTAAATGAATTCCTGTCATCCAGCATAGCTTAAAGCTTTGGAGAATTATCCACTCTTTGTGTGAAGTACTTCAGAGAAGTTTTAAGACTATCCTAATTTAATTATAAAATATATTGTGTGGTCATAAAAGGGGTTAAATGTAACCCAGTGAAAAAAACCCAAACCAAAACCACCTTGACCATAGTGACCTTTAAAGGAGATGACTGAGCAGGAACTTTGTGAGATTTGGAAATGGATGAAACTGAGCTGGTTTATGTCAGCTGGAGATCTGGTTCAGTATTTAAACTGAAGCAATTTATTGTTCTGTTTCTTCTAATGCACATAGAAACAATAACACTGTACAAGTGTGGGAGGGTGGAAACACCCAAACTCCAGAAGAGTACCTCTTCTCTCAATCTCCTCCTTTCCCCTCTCCTTCAAGGTTGTTTAAGGATTTATTAGTTTGTGAGAAAAAATGTTCAGTAAGAACACTTCCTTCCAATCTACACCATCCTTTTGAAATGGCCTCATTAGCTATTTTGTCACCTAGGACAGCAAGAATTAATATCCTCACTGTGTTTCTCACACCTTTTAATTGTTGTGACCCACCCCAAAATTTTACAGCATTAAAAACCCATAGCAGCATGAGGAAATACGAAGTTGTGCAATTCTTTTCCTCACATGTATATCAGAAACAAAGATATTACTAAAACTGGATTAGGTCTAAACACTTAATTTGTATTCAAAGAGGGAACGCCTTTTTTCTCATGGCAGTTGTGGGTTGGGTGGAAATGGATGAAAGGAGTAGAAGTAAAGCTCTGGTGGAAGGAAGAGAAATCATTCCTTGGCAGGACAGAATGTCTGTCTGTAGCAATTCTGCAGAAGATGTTCATAAACCATAGATGTGGGCGTGGAGAGCAGGCAGAGCAGACAGTGAGCAGTTCTTGTCTATACATGGGATGAGACTTGAGCTAAATTCTTAAACCAGATTTACTGATTTCTTCCAATGTGCTACATGAGTGAGTGTTTCGAAAATTGTATCCAGACAATCTGAAAATAAGTTTATTCACATATATGCTACAAATTGTGAGGAAAAGAGCATAAACAGGAGGTACCTAAAATCATGAGAAACTTTATTCAGCACTCTTTAGGATAAAATATTTTGAGAGTATTTAGTACAGCAGAATATTTTTGGATCAAGAGACTGAGGTCATGTTGACTTCATAGATTAATAAAGTTGTTAAATGTACCTTTTTGTTTTTCAGTTCACATTGGGCTGAAGACCTGCAATACTGCTGTAGCTTTAAAGCAAGCTTTTCATCTTTATTTTTAAGCTAAACTTTAGCCTAAACTCAAATGAAGTGAGTGCTGCATTTGTGCAGTAGTGAAAGAAATTTTTTTTTTCAAATACAGTTTGGGAAATTGCCTTTGGTTTTGATTGTTCATGCATGTACTACAGAACCTTAAGTTGAAGTAGTAGAAGCACCTCAGTGTGCAAATAATGCTGTTTTAAAAGTACCTCTGCATAGTGCTTACACATGGAAAAAGTGAAGCTGTAGAAAATACGGAACTATGGCAGTGTGAACAGTTTTCCTCACAACAAATTTGCACAGTGGCAATTTCTAAAAGTGTAAGATTTTTGATAAACAATTATTGCAAGCTGCTGTTAGTTCTATACGTCCCTTAGCATTCTGTTCAAAGATGCTGATTTTTTTTGTGTGTATGTGATTAGTCTAAAAATAAGAAGGTGATCAAAAATGTTCAGTAATTTTGTGGAGATAGTTTGCTTTAAAACATTCAGCAAAGACAGGTGTTTTTTAAGCAAGCAGCTAGTTTTCCTTCTAGTCTTAGCATTGAGTGTAAGCCTGTTGGTGGTATGGGATGAAAATAATTAGTAAAGCACTAGTATATAGGATACATAGTAAATATTATTAGTATTAGTATCTGCATATTATTAGTAAGGAATTTAGTATATTTCTTGTTAATGAAAAAGCAGCTTGCTTTCTCCAGGGAAATGGAATCTGTTCTGTTGAAAGCATGACTTCAGCTGATTTACCAGCAACACTTAAGGCTTCAGGATTTTAATTTCCAGGAGGAAACATTTTCTGCTTCTATTACCTTAAGGAGTAGAGTATGTGAGATTACATGGAATCAAGCATGTTTCCAATATTAAGCAGTATTTAGTGGTGTTAATGTTTTGATATTTTTTTTAAAACTTTTTTTTTCCAAAGTGTCTTGGAAAGTAAATACTGAAATCAGCTAGGTGAAGGACAGATTCATGTTGGAAACATTCTTTCTAACTGGTGTAAATCTGTAGGTAGTGCCAGGACTTGTGCGGGAAAGTAGTATCTAATTATGCAACTCACAGCTCATAATGAAATCACAGGACTAAGCCCCTGCAGAATCTGTAGGTTGTATTTATTTTAATTCATTTAATTCAATTATTCATTTAATTCTATGTAAATATAGGTGTACTCTATTCATACATATATGTATGTGTGTAGGTGTGTATATAGACTCATATATACACACAGATAAATATATATATGTATTTATACATTTAAAAAGCTATCTACATGCTTTAGTACCTGATCTTGGTTAAAATTTTAAGACACAGTTCCACAAATTTCTGATAAAATCCAAAAATGTTTTAAACTCTTAGTTCCCAGCAAGTATTAAGATTTTTCTCTGCTCAGTACATGGAAAAATCCAGTAATTCTCTCTGTGATTTATTACTGGATATGCTGTGCATGTTACATTTTTAAAATTTTATTGTTATGTTTTTGATGTCTGATATAAAGGCCACTGGAAAAGCTTCAGAAAGCTTTTAAGATTACACTGTTACTAAACTCAGAGGAATATTTTGTGGGAAAAAAACGTTTTTATCAGATCAAACTGTAATGTTCCAGGTGCTCATGGTATTTTGTTTTCTACCTTTTTGCATACGTATAAAAATAGTTGTTCAAGCATTTTAACTGTGAAGTCAGTTCCTTTTTGGTATACAACATAAATATTGTAATATATACATATTTTAATGCTTGAATTCTAGAAATGGAAACATAAAATTGATATATAGTAGACAAACAGAGGAATACTAAAGAAGGTCTTACACAGATGCACATGCTTGACAGAAATGATATCAAATTATTTTATTAGCAGTGTAAAATGGAATATGTATTTTAATGTTCAACACTGCATCAAGGAAGGTGAACAAGCTGTTCAGAGGGGAGGGGAAGGCATTAGAGATAAAACACAGTTGTAGTGTACACATAATCTTTTCTTACTTAGAACCGCTGAGAAAATTTTCATTTAAAAGAAGTGTCACTGCCTAAAATAATATATTGATATAAACATCTATACTGCTCAGAATGTGTTATTTTAGAATATTTTAACTGAATTTTTGACCGTATAAAGTTTTTAAGGTATAGAATTCTGCATGGTATTTTTCTCTACCAAATTATCATAGATATTAACTGCTTTGAAGGTTAAAAGAGCAGTATTTATCAACCGTTGGCAAATCTAATGATCCCTTCTTTTGTCTCAAGTATTCAAGTCTGTTTGAAATAACACTATTTTGAGGCTTTGCAACTGCTACATGTTTGAACATTTTTCATTCCATAAACATCATTCAAGTCCATGTGTAGGGAGATACTCAGGAAACCAAACCTCTTTCCTTCAGAAATATTTGGTTTTGTTTGCTCATGTCATGCTCATATTGTGCAACTAAATGTGCTGTCACACAGACTTTATACTGGGTTTTGCTCTAATGCAACTTGTGAGCTCTTCTTATAGACGTCCCGGTCTAAGATGAGAGGGTTTGATGTTTGCAAAGAAAGGGAAGGATTGTCATTTGTTGTTTGCAGTCATCTGTTGAATCAGAGTTTAAAATACAAGATGAAGGTGGTTGGAGGCTGTAGATTTTTTGTTTCTTGGATGAAGCTGTAGGCTTGTAGCACTTGGTCTTAATGTGATGGCTACCCAGCACTTCTGAAAATAAAATGTGCTATTTTCAGTCCTTGATTCTGCCAGTGCAACTGCATTTTATGTGTGGGTTCCTATTCAAGTACTGTGATAGCTGCCAGGTAAGTCATCCTGCAGGCTCAACTAGGAGGTTGTTTATCCCACTGGCATTGCTGAGGTAGGAAATTTAGAGGTCAGGAGATCAGCCTGGGGAAGAGTGACAAGAATAAGGCAAAATGTTCTCTTTTGAGTCTTGCATAGCACTGCCGCTCTGACAGGGAGCCAGGGAATGGTTCCTTTTGTTTTATAGCTTTGTACCACTTTTAGTTTCTCTGCTTTGTGAGAAAGATACTGCATTTTGGGAAACTATTAACTTGACATTCTTGCACTTTGGCCTTTTATTGACATTAATATTGTTTTGAACTATATTAGTGTTACTTAATTTGTGCTTTATCTACAAGAAATTAAGTTATTTGCAGATACTGGGGCTATTTAGTTATGTAATACATAGTAATTGCAAGAGAGCAGTGTTCAGGTAAAATATGACTTTCTGAGGCTTATCTCAAATTTTATTTGAGGTTGTGAGGCCTTCTTTGATATATGACTGAGAACATACAGGATTTTTTTAAAAAGTAAAATCTCCAGACTTCTGCTATAGCTATAAAATCTTCAGCACTATGTGAACTTTTGTAGCCCATTCAGTGATAACTGGATTTCACAATCAGATCCATATTTGGAATATGGATATGTACTTTACTGAAGAATGAATGCTCTAGGCATACAATACTGACAAGATGATCTAGTTGCTGAACTTCGTTTCTTTCTTGTCGAGACCATTCAGTACTGATGTTATTCAGGTTTCTAAAGTGAACAGTTTTTGTGACCATTAGGTGTCCTTGTTGAATATCTGAGGGTCTATTTCGCTGTTGATCCAATGGCTGGTGGAGCCTTTGAAGAGTAATGCCCATTATGCTCTGCAGGAGCAGCATTCATCTCTAATTTTAACACCAGCTGACCATTTCTTAGAAGACTGCAGCTGTTATTTACTCAGAGCTGTATAGCTAATTTGATTTTTTTTTTGTCTGCTGCAGAGCTAATGAATAATTTTTGCTTCTTACTGGGTGCTGTACGTACATAAATTATAATTTCAAATGATACATTACTTGAGGCCTTTTAAAGGAGTATGTTGCTGAGGTACTAAGTATAATTGAAATGAGATACCAAATGTAATGTGCTTAGTGCTGATTTCCTTTACTAATAATCATATTTTGTCTTGGTTTGTTAAAATCTTATTTGTAAACCAAGCAAATGATGCAGCCACCGTGCACAGCTCATATTACTTGAAGGTCATTAAGGAGTCCTAACAGCAACACTGAAAGTTGTGTTCCAGGGCAAATTGTTCTCTAGGACAGGTTTCAGCTTGAGAATCAATTATATCCTGAGTTATCGGATTCTGTATCAACGATCTTCTGAGCTGGCTGCAACAGCTCTCAGGCAGAGCTTTACTAGGCCTGTAAAAGTGATAGTGACAGATCAGTGCAAAGCTGAATCTCCTGAGCTGGATTCCAGTGTTGTGCAGCTCATTTTTTTCACATATCCTCATTAGCATAGAAGCTAATGAAGCTAATCAGTATTCAAAGAGGAAACTGTAAAGGAAAATGGATACTAGACACAAAGAAAGCATGGGGTATTTTGATTAATACAGATGATGTTTAAACTGTAATTGAGCATTAATGTCAGTCTGTATCTGGAAAGGATGCATTTCTGAACATAACTATTTCAAATGTTCTTGGTTTATTTTAATTTTTAGGGCAAAAATGTTGTATGTAGTAGTTTATTACAATACAATTATAGTATTTGTCTGGTATCAGTTACTGTGGATAGGCTGTAAACAGTTTAAACAACATTGTGGCTTCATTATTCATTATTTATTCCTGAACTGTTTGGTTTTTTGGGGTTTTTTTTTGTCTTGATTCTGAGCACTTTAGAAAGATAATTGAGGATTATCTGTTATCAACTTCCATAGGAGAACCACGTCTGGAGGCATTGCACCAAATATGCTGTTGTCAGGAGAGACATTGGTTTTTCTGCTGTGCTACCATTATCAATAAGCATTAACAAAGCATTGTGAGGTTAAAGTAGTGAATGAGTGTGGGGGAAAGCTTTGGTGTTTTGCAAAGCCATTCATTTGAGCAGGGAATTGTATTTAATGAATATTAAAGTAATGACAGGAAATTGAATGTCTCATTAGAGTTTTTGAAACTTATTTATAGGGATAATATAAACAGTATTTGGTATCCTTTAGTAGTAACTTTCTACCTTTTAGACTTACAGAGAATTTCTACTGGAGCTGTGGACTTTAGTACAGAACTTTTAAGTTTGTGATATCCATGAGTTGCTTTCAGTTACCTGTGAACTTTTGCAGTGCCCACAATCCAGAGGCCAGAGAGTAGTGTGCTTTAGAAAACTTGTCTCACCAGCAGATGGAAGCAAGAGTGGAAGAGAATTTGTGTATATGTATTTGCTTTCCTTCAAGAATTTTTGTTCATGACTAAAATAAAAATAAATCAAAGAATGTTTGTAAGGGCAATCCCCAACTCCATTTGTGAGTACTCAGAGCAGTCTAAATAGGAACAAAGTGCTAAGGATTGAATTTTTGTCCTCTATTTTGACTCAAACAACTGGAATTACTCTGTATTTGGAAATATTTTTCACATACTGCTGTTACTTAGCTTGAGGTTTTGGCTAGTATTCTCTTGTATTTTCACAGACAGGGATGACACTCTTATGACTACTGCTGGATCGTGTGTGACTGGATATTTTTTATTTGTATATTTTTAAATCCTCACACAGAAGGCTAGCAAACATAGAAGTTACAACATTTTTGAAGTTCTAAGAAATATTCCCCACCGAATCCTCAAATTTAACACAACTGCTTTGTGTGGATATTCTGTTGTAGCAGCTCGTCTTGTGCATGCTTAGCACCAGCTTGGCATGGTCAAAAGGAATATCTGTATCTTGATTAAAGAATCTGTTTACAGGGCTTTGAGTGGCAGAAAGATCCTCTCATGCTCATTGGTGGTCGGGACAACTACATCATTGTGGTTTCTTTGCTGCTCATGTTTTTTATGTTAATTCATTTGTTAGCGCTTAATTAAAGCTGTAACTACTTAAGCACTTCCTTTGGAGGGTAGGAAGTACATTTAACAAACCCAGGACCCAGCAGTGGGTGAATGTACCTGATCAGTCTGTAGGTTTTTGTTCACATGGGTAAGTATCCCAGAGGAAAGTTGTGCCAGGAAATACTCCGCCTTCCAGCTGTAATTGAATGGGCTTGAACAACAAGCTGAGACAGCTGGGTCCTGTTTTGGTCTTGATTTGTAGGGACCCAAGGGATTGGGAGAGTGGGAAAGAAATCCTGTGCCAGTTGAGTGAGTTCAAATGAGGAAAAGAGAGCTTTGCTCCCTCGACTGCTCTGCATTTCAACTATTAATACAGCAATAAAGCCTATTCAAAAAGAGTTCTGTGTTCTTTGTGTTTTTTTGAAAGAAGGCTTGTGTGCTTAGCTATTGTGTCTTTTTTGAAATTTAATGTCTTATCACATGAGACAGAATTTTCCAGGTCAACCACCCAACTTTAATCATGAGATCTTGTAGAGTGCAGGAAGGAAGCTGAGAAGTCCTCACAATAACCAAGGAATAACATCCTATTGGAAGTATTATTTCATGGGGTCATTCATATTATAATTAAGAAACCCCAGGAAACAAGTAGTTAAAGCAACTTTTTGAGCAGTTTAAGTCCTTGATGTATCTGTATTTAAAATGAGTTTTCTGTGGTCTTGAGGTATAACAGGAGCTTTCCCATATTCCTTTTAAATGTTGCTCAGTTCTGAACGTGTACTTCTGATCACTAGAGGAAAGTCAAGTTGCTGTTTTCAGGGAGAACACTAAATCAGTTTTTTAGTTTACATTGCAGACATTAACTGTTTAGTTAAACTATTTATTTGCCTCAGGTTGACAACAGTAAATAGCTGTTTCTCCTGACTGAATCAGGCTGTTTTAAAAAATGGGTGTTTAAATTAGGTTCAAGTCTAGCTAATAATATAATTGTCAAATGAAAATATTGTGAGGGTGAAAGTGGGACAAAATGAAGCTATATTTACATAGTGATCAATTGTGTATATTAAGTAAGAGTGAGAAGTGTGCAGAGATTTGTGAAGGACCTGCCTACTTTTGAAAACGGCTACAAAGATGGAACAGACCATAGAATATTAGAGTAGGTTGAGCTGTAAGGGACACTTTAAAGTTGACCTTACTTCAAAGCCCCAGCATAGAAACTGCCTTTGACTAGACCAGGTTGATCAGAGCCCCTTCCAGCGTGAGTGTCAGGAGAAAACTGTGCTGCAATGTAAAGCAGAGGGTCCTGTGCTACGAGATTCATCCCAGCAGAGCATCTTCACCAGTGTGAGTGGGGGAATGTGTTCTGTGCTGTGCTGTGGTGGCTTGTGGTGGCTTGATGACTTCTGCTGCTGCATTTATGTGAGTATTGCTGCATCACTGCTTGCAATGTACACAGACCCTGAGTTTAGACACACAGGCCTAGAAAGTTAAATTCTCTTTTATGCATGTGCTGACTTGAATACCTGGTGTATACAGACAGCTGAATGTAGATTATCAGGTTGGATTTCTAGCAGCTCCTGGCTTTTCTTACGTGATTGTGGAGCCTTCATCGCTGTTCTGATGCTGTAGGTCAGAAATCCAAATACAGACAGCTCTGGTTTGTACACTGCTGTAGTGATTTCCTGGCAGCTATCCTCCAAATTTACACGAGGCAAAAATAGATGTTCTGACTCATCAGTATAGCACTGTCTTAATAGCTAGCTGATTTTGGTGCTTTTTATTAAATAGTAACTTCATTTGTTTACCAAACCTTATGGTGTCTCCTCCGTGTGTTTCAGTGATGTGTTCTCTTTTGGTTATTTGAATGTGTAGAGTTCTGAACAGCTCTCCCATAAGTAGTTGTGTTCATGCAGGTATGAGTTGTAAGCTATCTCAGATGCAAAATAACTTCTTAGCTAAAGAGTGTTTATCAATTGTTGTCTTCTGTAATACTTAGTATGCTCACAAATTATTATTTTGTGTGGATATTGCAACTGTTACGAAGTGTGAATTTGTTGTCATTAACTTGCCTTAGGCCAAAAGAGGTTATTCTAGAGAAGTGTAGAATATGCAACGTTTCTTCCAAATAAAATTTCACTTTGATGGCAGCTAATTCTATAAAAGGAAGTAGAAAAAAAGGGGTATGAGCTTCTTCTGAAGAGATACTAAATTCTGTTATCTTTATTTTAGAGTGACACTGGGCATAAAATGTGATGGTCTTTTTACTGCCTCCAGATCAAGAAAAGTGTATTATTTGTATTATATTTAAGTTTTTCCTAGGACAGAATAGCAGAATTTAATAGAGAGAAAAAGCTACAGTTTTACACATTTCCCATAGAAGAATGGTTAACTCCTTAGTGGAGACTCCTTTCTTTTTCTTTTTTTTTTTCTGGACCCAAGTTCTGGAGTGTTGCTTGCAGGCAGTATTGGGAAAAGATGGTTTAGATTATGTCTAAGTGGTTTTTTAGGGGCAATCTCACTGTTGTCAAGCTTGGTTTGAGACTTTGAAAGAGAAAGGGGAAGCTACTGCTGTGAAGGCAATTTTTTTCAGAGTATTTTACATTGGAGGTGACACTTGCTTTATTTCACCCTTTGCATCAGAGGAGCTCCATAGTGTCGAGATTGTAGCTGGGAGAGCACCCTGGGAGAAATTTTTTTAAGGTAAAAAGGTTTACAGCATACAAATTTGGGTATTTTAGCTATGTATTTATTAGAGGGGGTTAATTTAAAAAAGACAATTGAAAATACAGTGTTTCATTGTTACTTTTTGGTAACTTTTTTTTTATAACCAGTTCTAAAAGCATTTATATTGCTATAGTGTACTAACAGGAGTGCTAACACTTTATTTATATTTGCACGTGACTTTGCATATTATATCTCTTCATGACAACATATAATAAAAATAAATGCATATCTAATTATCTTTTGTCTCCTTAATGGTTAAATTGATACTTGATTATTCTTTTGATTCTATCTTCTAGGATCTCTGCAATGAGTTATGGATTGAAGCATTAAAAAAATTAATCAAGATTTAAGTAAATAAAATCCTAAAGATGGATTGACTATCCTGAATGTTTGGTAATATGCTTAGAGAGCCATAAAACATAGTTAGTATATATTTAATTTGAGACTGATTTTAGACTAGTGGCTTTTAAAATGCCTATTATTGGAGTAAATGGGGATGTGACAAGTAGCTATATTTAATTATTTGTGTTGTAAAGAAGATACTGCTATTTCAGAAGTTGAGCTGGAAGCAAGGAAATGGTTATGACCTTTTTAAACATAACAGAATTTGAAAGCTGTGTTTACTGTGTGTGCACACAATGATATAAATAGCAGCAGCAGCCCATGTGGGGCTGGAGGGCAGGAGAGCAGGGCGGTCACAGATTTGCCACCTTGGTTGCTATCCAGCCTTGTTCTGTTTTGCACAGGTCCTTTGGCACTTCTGGATAGAAAATAAGGTGACTTTTAAAAGGAGAGAGTAGCAGAAGCCACTGGCTAAAAGGGAAGAAGGTGGCAAGCAAATGAAGAAATTGAATCTTCTTTTTGATGGCTTTCCTATTTCCTCTGGAAGGAAATACGGCCAATCATGTCATTAACAGTCCCAGTATTATTGATTAAATAATAGCTGGCTTGTTTCTATGGTGTCTTTAGCTATTTAGCTTTCAAAAATAGAGTGAAATGTTCTTGTTTCATGAACGAAAGGACATGTTTATACTGGTGTATGTGTTGCATGAGAAAATTTAAGAAAAAATGAACTCAACAAGACCGCATGCATCTTGTCAGAGATGGATCATTTTTTGCAATGGGAAAATTCTTTTCTTCCCATTTATTGTACCTTTGTGTTTTATCTTGTGACTTTGTGCCAATGAATAATTCATTTGGGTGAATATACTCTTGATTTCGGGAAAAGAATATAATTACATTGTTCCTCAACACATATATATGTTGAAGTCTCCCCCAATGAGGCAGAAATATGTAATATTTCCCTTACAGCATAGGTTTGCTGTTTGGTGTCATGAGGTCATTTTAAAATGCAAAACATCTAGACTTCTTCTATGAAAATTGCTCCCTTATCTATTTACTTAAATGTTTTTAACCATCCCCTTATTGCAATATGTTATTTTCATAAGTCTAAATGTGATCTTGAAATGATAGTTCAAAATTTGCATACAGGATATGCTTAACTACATGCATGGGGTTCTGTTGAGAATATCAGGTGAGAACTGAATGTTGGCTGCCACCTTGCTCTCAACTTCTGAAAAATTCAGGTGTGTTATCTTGACAACAAATTTGTGTGCCAGTACACGTGTATATATGGCATTTGAAGTATTTCTCAAATAAAACTGGCCAGGAGATAATTCTTTTCCCCATGTGTGAGTTGATAAATGCCTGTATGCAGTTTTGAATAGGCACAAAATGTTTCTTTCTAGGATCAGCGAGAGAAATTACTATTCATGGGGCAAAAATTTGTTTTCTCTGTCACATGTACTTCAGGACTTGTGGGATGTGGAACAAAGCAAGACTTCCTTTTCCTGGAGGCACAGAAGCAGGATTCAGGGGAGATTTTTATCTACTGCCTATATTAGATAAGGAAAGAATTGGGGAAACAAATCACCACAAAAACCTGCATAATTCCAGTAAATCATGGTAATGCTTCCTTCTCTCTCCCCAGCTTTAGGTAGTGGGGAAAAATGGCAGATCATGCAGATTATGTGTGGAAATGCCCTCGAAGGCATCCTGGTGACATCAGTCATGAGTGCTTCCTTTAAATCTCTGTTGCACTTTATCAAAGCTCCAATGACCACAATGTTTCAAAGAGGGAAGTTAGAGTTTAGTTCCTTAAAATAATTTTTTTTAAAAACTCCAACAAAACAACAAAAGACCCAAAACCAAACAAACCCAGAAGACATTTTATGGTCTCTGAGGTGAAATTGTGCATAAGGTTATGTTCACAGTGTTCCTTCCATGATGTACTTTCTCTTTAAGTGCAGATAGTGAATGCAGTATATGGGACTTCAGGCATGAGGAAGGTGGTTCTTTTTCCTTTGATGACTTTTATGTACACAGCTTCATAGATTCTGTCCATCACATAGAGGGATGTTTTCTTTTTGTACACTAAGTTTGTTTAGGTTAATTTACTAGTTAGTATTCTCTAATGTACTGGTCAGTTTTTGGAATGAAATAAAACATGCTAGTAATTAGGAAATTCTTGTATGTTTTGTCTGGGCAGTTACATTTACATTTTCTTTAAATCTGTAATCTTTTAAATCAGTCATATTTTCAGAAATAGTTCATAGTCTTTCAAGAAAATATGTAACTTACAGACTCATTTTAAATCTCAAAAAAGAGAACACTAAGTAGATACTAAAATTATTTCTTTCAGATGCAGTAAGCTTGTTTGCAGTTGTACAGCCAATGGCAATGTCCCTTGTTGCTTTACAGCCCAAAGGATGTAGTCTTAGGTATTTGTCTTTTATTCTTCTAAAAGTTGGACATAGCATAGCATAGCATGGGGTCTTGGTTGTTAGTTGTGATCCTGTTGTCTTTGGTACCTTCTGCTTACGTTTCCAACTTCCAGCTAAACCTGTATTTAAAGAAACTCCGCCAAATCCTAAAATCTGATATTTTTCTTCCAGTTCATCTCTTCTGTAGCTTTGCAGCAGGTAAGGCATATTTCCCACCTGGTGTGGAAACACTGGGATGGTGCCTGCTGAAGAGAACAAGCAGTTGTACAATTGTAACACTGGGCACTGAAGGATTTTTTTCTTGTTTTGTCAGCACATCAGGGCTGCTGTTGTCTGCTGGGTTTGGGGCCAGGTGTTGAAATACATTGGTTGGGTGTTGGTTTTCTTCTGATGATGCTCTCATAGCTCCAGAGGCTGGGCCACAAGAATTTGGATGTGCCTAAACTTCCTGACCACAGTAAGGCTGAGGGGATGAAGTCTATTTAGAATGCCTCAAAATTGCCTTCACTGTGCTTGAGTTCAGCTGGAGCCTTAAAAAGCAGAGGACTTCCTTGACTGCTGCCTTCATCCTTAGGTCTGCTGAGACATCTGTTGTTCTGTTGTGGGGTTTTTTTATTTCCTTATTACTTTTCTAGCATAGGATTCTGTAACTTACATATAAATATCTCCATCTGGCTATGTAATTGTATAGATTCATAGGAATTAAGGTGCTTCTATGAGAGAAAGGAGCATTTCAGAAGAAGACTTTGAAGATTTTTCTTATTAAAAAGTATCTACATGTTGTTTAAAGGACCTCAAACGCCACCATTTAATGGTCCCTGCAGCCTAGGGTGCCCTTGATTTTCATATTCCCTACCAGCCCCTCCTTCTTGGTGAGAAAAAGGTCTTGGTTGCTGGCTGTGGTTAAGCCACAACACCATTAATAGCACTTCTTGGCTTCTCTATCACTTGGAGAAGGAAGTTATTATCAGCTCATTCTGGCATCCTCCTGGATTGCTTATGCTCTGCTGTGTTGTCCCTCCAATAGATACCAGGGTGGTTTTAAGCTATTCCTTCATCTCCCATAGAAAACAGATGGTGCCACTCAAGAAAGCATCTAAATTTGAATATTTTTTTACTCCCTCTGTGATCCTTTTTGTTGAGATTTGTTTGGAGGTAAGGAATTGGTCCAAGAGACTTGGTATTGCTTACAGGCATGCCTTTCCTGTGGAAATTTCCATTTAGCGGTATATATATATATATATATATATATATATATATATGTATTTGTATGGAATATATTTATTTGTATATTTATGTGTGGGTACACACACTCATATATATATATGTATATATAAAAATGAGTTTTTAGTAGGTCAGTTAACACAAACTGTTCCCTATTATCTACAGACAGTCATGGAAACGGGATAGATGAAGGAGCAGGCTTGGTTGTAACTCCTTCACTTACCTATGTCATAATTTCTTTGTCACTGTTCCTTCCTTTTGAGAGCAGGAACCTGTTAGCTTACTGGGATTAAGCTCACTGTAAGCAAATTTCAGCCCACCCACTATTCTTTGCTGTACACAGTTGGATGTTAATAGGTTGACTTTCAGCTGGTGAATGTACATTTTTTAGTCCCCTGGTGATTAGACTGCTAATTTCAGTAACCTGTTGACATCCTGCAGTGGCACTCAGCTTTCAGGCTTGAATTCTGCCACTGCACTTTCAGGCAGCAGGACAGATATATTCAGGAGTTGGATTTGGGTGTGGCATTTAGATTTTACAAAAATGACAAGTCTTTTTTTATAATTCATTTTAGATAATCTGGAGCTGTGTTCATTCTCTATGCGTTCTTGACTAGAATATCTAATGAGTCAGAAATTATTTTCCTTACTTCCTCAAGCCCTTGGGAGTAAATTTCATTAGGCCTTGCTGACCGAAGTGTATCTAATGCATTTTGTTGTTTATTTAATCTTTTTATTAGTATCAGCAGAGGTATTTGCTATTTAGTTGAGCCCCAAAAAATGAAATGCCTTTATCTGTAGGAATGTCACTCAGATCAGGCATGTTGGTCAGTGCATTGTGGGAAACCTGCTCTGCCCTTATTTCAGACAGCAAATACTTGTCAGTCCAGTAACTTTCTCAAATACTGAATTCACATTTGCTCTAAATTGTACTTAAATAATTATAACAGAGGAAAACACTGCAGCATGAGTAGCTCTTATCTTAACAGATGGAGCCTGGGCAAGTTGTACTGCCAGCTGGGAAGAGTGAGGAGAAGCTAAAGAAAGTGTTGTCTGTTTCAGTGACTAGCAGCCCAAGTTACTGACAGTCACAGTTTCTCCAGCTCAAGCTGGATTCTTCTTGAGATCCAGAAGAGTGTTAAGGAAAAGGCATCCATTTATCCTGAGGTTTGTAAAGAACTGCTTTAACACAGTAAAGGTGAAAAGTTAATCTCTGCAGGTTTTATATTTACTGTGACTATATTGGTGCTACCATCTTTGAGCGTGAATTAAATGAAATGCTAGTATTGGGTTAAAACAAATGCAGTTGATATAAATTAGCTGTTGTGTTGAGCCAGAGATTCTGTTGACATTTGAATTAGTACTGAGAGGTTCATTATTTGAAATTTATAAGGAATCAAGCAGTAAGATTTATCTCTGTGATGAATATTGGTCCTTTGTGGATTAACACGTAGAAGAGAAGCACTATGCCATGGCTGATGCAGAAAGCACAGGGAGGGGATAAAAATCCCAGATGGGAAAAAATCATAATGACTAGAACATGCAGTACTTGACTCCAGTAGAAAGAACTTTTGTAAGGCTTTTAGAAGTCATCCGAGGAAGCTTGATTTTTGGATGAGTTTTGGTACTGAAGATCCCAACAATTTTGTTGTAAGTTAGGTGGGTAATTTGATGTTTGATGAAAAGGTATGAGAGATGTATTTGGAAATACTCAGGAACAATAGGAAAGTAATTTAATTTTAAACTTAGCTCCAGGTAACTTCACAGAAGCAAGACATGAAAAAGTAGTAATTGTTAACACAACTAAACTAAACGCACTAAGTAAACACAATTAAATTCACTCTAATATGTGATCTCTTTATATATGAAGTTCAAATTATGTTATCACTGAAAGGTGAGACCTTTGTAGTTAAATGTATATAAATACCTATGTTATTAAATCAGGAAACAATCACAATTAAAAGCAAGAAAATAAATGTATTCAACATTTCTTGTGATATATCATATTAAGATGCTCCCTGTCATCATAGTTTTGTCTGTCCCTCTGTGTAAATTAAATAAAAATTGAAATGAAGTATTAACAAAAAGAGAAGTGAGGAGGTTGAGTGTGTTGTGTATATTCATTACTGCCTTTTTATGGACTTGGACATCTTTCTAGTATACAAGGGAATATTTGATTCTCTTTCTCTGAAGTGTCCTTTCTTTTCCTTTCTTTTGCAATGAGCCCTTGTGTACACAAGTAAATTCCATAACTCTGCAATTCTCTGGTGTCCGAAGTTGGCATTTTGCATGGGAGTTCACAGTTGTGCAGTCACAGGTGTCCGGTTGATTTCAATAGAAGTTTAAATGTTTGCATTCTTCTGAGGTTTTGGGCTCAGTATGTGTTGAAAACCCATTGCAGTAATTTCTAAAATTACTGTGTATTAAATTATTTTCGTATTTCCAGAAATACTCTGTGGATGTCAGGTTTCTAGAAAAAGATTTCTCAGCTTTATAGAGTGAGATCTCACTTTCCTGTGAATCATCTTTTCTATATGTATATGTCAGAAGAAATAGTAAATCAGAAAAGTTATGCAACCCTTGGAGTTGCCCAAACTTTATGCAAAATATGTGTGTATTTATCTGTTTGCTAAAAGAAGTGGAGGGAATACTCAGTATTCATGCAGTTGTATCTGCTCTTTCCCCTAAGAGTCTGGGCACAGACTCTTGATTAAAAAAACCCCAGAAAACAGGAAAAGAACAAACCCTCAGAAGCAATTCTATGAGCAGAAGTGAGTGAGTAATAAACTTGATTTTTTGTTAATGATGACTTGTGCTTGACTGGAGTCCCTGAGTTAAAGGATTTGTCACAATTACAGCACCTGTGTGGGCACATGTCTGCTCCCACCCCTGTGACTGGTTCCCAGGTTGTTCCCTTGGAATTAGGGAGTAAGGAGAGGTGCTGTTGTAGGCTGTGTGGGTGTAGGAGTCTCTCCTGCAGAGCATGCAAAAAATGAATTGTCTTTGCTACATCTTCCACTGAGTCACATCTGATTCAAGGCAGGTGAAGGGTAGACAGTGTGAGGATGCCTGGATGCAGACACACGTGCTGTGACTGCAGGAGTGACGCTTCTTTCCAGTCTGTGTCACCTTCCTGACAGCAAGTCATGTATATTTATGTGTAACAGATTTTGTTGGTGGTGATGATGCTTAGTCAAAATTATTAATATAATTATATACCCACATCTGTCTGAGAGCAGTTGTAGATCTAGAAGATGAAACCCCAATGTTTCTGAATACCACCTCTGTTACAGGTCCTTGTAAGGACTGCATTCTGCCCTTCTGGTTCGTTTGCTTTTTATGGACTGTGTACACAATGGCTATTGTAAACACCAGCCTTCCATTTGCTGCTGGATAGAAAATTTTTAATTTATATGCCATCATTATTTGAAAAATAACAGGAGAATAATCCCAAAATACCTTATTGTATGAAAGAGTCCTTTCCATTTTGGCAGCTAGATAAGCAGCCCATTTCCTCTGAATGAATATTTGCTAAAGTAGTTTACAGTAGTTTCCATATCCGGACTGAATTCAGGTTTTCCAGGTGTGTGTTTTTTATTCTGCAGATGGTTTTTGAATGCACTTTGAGATAAACAGATAATATTCAAACAATCAGTTGCATATTACATTTGTAGGACAAATAGAGAAAGATTTGGGTGGAAAGAAATATTAATATAGAGTAGAAAGTTGGCAAAGATAGGAATGATATCAGTTGTGGATGAGTTCAGTCAGAGTTGTTGGGGGAAAATGCATTTGGAATTCTTGCATGTATTGCATTTGAATACTCATTTTCCACTTATGTTTGAAATTAGCTTCAGAAATCAGTTTTATTTACTAAAGAGCAACTTAACTTTTTTTAAATTTTTTTTTATGAGCAATGTTGTGAAACCAAGCTAAACTAATAGGAATGTTTTGTGGTAAGTTCTGAGTAAATACAGACTAACAATCTAAAAATAGGTGTTAATGAGGGCACGAATTGCCTGGCTTTACTAAGGATTTGAGATCAGAAAAAAACCCCAGAGTTCAGACTGTGGGAAGGGAAATGTTACACTTCTCATGTTTTTTGTATTAGGTAGGGAGTGCACTGGGTTATAATGCAAGTAATCTAGCTTTGACCTGGGACTAGACCAATTGCCAAAAAGGGTGTAAAAGTACTGTTTTCATATGGAAAAGTATTAAAAATTCACAGAATTTGGAGAAAGTTTTGACCATCTTCCACATTGTTGTTAAACTTTCAGTACTTTAATGTGCTGTTCAAGTCTAGAGGAAGAAGCTGTGTTTGAACTGAGGACTCTTGCTGAGCAGAGAAAGATGATGAAATAATTAACAAAATGGGTTTTATCATATCATGTGGAACATAACTTATCATAACCAAAAATAAGCATTTGTTTGCTTACATTTTACTGTGAACTACTTCTTAACTTGCTCCTTTGTGGTCTGTGGAACAAGACATTTGTAAAAATGTGAGCTGTGAATTCACATCCCTGCAAGTTCTTTTTTCATAGACCAAACCTTCTATAAACTAATTTCAGAGTGAATAGTAATGAATTTCTAGCATTCATTTTACTTATGACTTAATTATGATTTATATTTGCAAAATGTCTTATTCCCAAAAATCTATTTTTATTAGAATGCAGTTTCCATTTGAGTATTTTTATGAAGTATTCAAAATGAGAATTTTTAAAAATTATAAGCACTAACTAAAATTTTTGAATGTTACCTTGTTCTGAAGTGGGGTTGATTTATTGAGGTAACTAAATGATTCTCACCTTAAAAGTGCTGCTGTTTTTTAGAAAGTAAAGAATTTGTTTTCTGTACTCTTCTGAAAATGTATCCAGCTTCCATATTATCCCATTTCTTATCTTAAACTTGTTTGTGTGTGCTATGTCTTGCCATGACTTTTCCTTTTAAGTTTCTAGTAAACAAGACTTTTGAGATAAAACTTGGGTAAAAGCATTCAAAGAATTTTCAGAACTCAGTGGATATTTTATGTGTTTAGGATCACAGCTTGCAAAACATTTCTCCTCCAGTATATCAGATTCATATAAGAATATCTTTCCTGTCTGTATTTAGGGAAAAAAGTTTACAAAATTTCGAAAGTATGTCTAGAATTTGAAGAGGAAGAACAATTTGTATTGAGCCTAATTATTCTTTTTGGTTAGTTTGTAGTTTGAAACTGAACCAATCAATCTTTTACAGAAAGATTGTTAATTTCAGTTGTGGCCTCCTCTTTTGATCTTAAGTTGATAAATAAAACCATATAATTGTATCATCTTATAAAACTTCTCAAAGTTGACTCTTCATTCAGGCTCAGCCTTGCAAATATGTGCATGTAAGAGTTCATGGATTTAAGGTCTCTCTTATTTCTGACTTGTCATTGACAGGGATACTGAAATAAGTGACGTGCTCAGTAGCACAAAAGTCAGTTGAGGTGCACTATTTAGTGAATCCCTTCACTTGATTTATTAGAAATTTTAAAGGGAAAATTTGAAACAATATGCCTTGAAAGGCATATTGTTGTTTGAAAATATTTTATGTGTAGGTAATATAAGCATTAAGGATGCCTAAAACCAAGATACCTACTAAAAATAAAACACAGGTTTCTCTTTGGTTTCATAAATAATTAAATCCATCCTGTGGGTTCCAGAATTATTCTTTACTGCAACCTTGGTGATACAGAGAAGGTGTGGATCAAAGCAATCTCTTGACACCTGCATGTGTGCTCACAGACAAATGTGATTTATGTAGGAACTTCTTGCTTACAGAAAATGCTTACTATAGCTTGGTAACAGCTATTTGGGAATGTATTTTTCTTCTTTGCACTAGTAACAGGTTTTAGTGATTCAGCTGCATTGAAGATAAAATTATTAAAATTGCCATGAGGTGAAGTGCGGTCAAAATAAAAATATCTTAATCAGCATTATTTTACAGTGATCACTTAACCACAATCATGCTGCTTTCTTCCTGATTGAGAAACAGAGTGCCGGATGTGGTGCACAGTTAGGTACTTCAGCTTTATGATACAGCCTTTATTCTCAAGTGGGCCAAATCAAGTTTATTACAGGCAATTTACATCCTAATGGTACTGAACTTTCAAATGATTAATTATTTTTTATTTTAATTGCATTAGTTTTAAGGTAACTCTGGAAGAGTGCTGAAGTCCCAAGATCTTTGGAGAGCTTTAAGGAGTGTGGTTTCTTTAGGAAAGGGCTGCTGTTGACGACATAACTCCCTGAAATGTCACAAAACTAAGAACGATTCATGAAACATGACTTAATTTTGAAATACATTAGTTTTTTCTTTGTGTCAGTGCAAAAGAACCAGACAATAATGTATCTGTTCAATTGGATTACCCAGCTTGAAATACAAGGAGTTGAGCAAATGAGTAGCTTGCAGTGCTTATAGTACAGATAGTACAGGGTGATGGCATTTAAAATGGCATGAGGCATGCGTGGAAGAGGAGCTTAAGCTGTCCAGGTGGAACAATTTCTGTGGACATAAGGAAAGTGTTTATTCTTCTTTTGTGACTGGGAGCTTAAAATTTCAATAAAAAGCAGTTGTGGAGATGAATCTTATTTTAATCTACACACCACCAAGTTCCTACTCGGTATAGTTTTTAATATTTCCATTTGACATGCATTATATTGAAGTTGGTTTTGCTTTTCTGAATTTTAACTTTATTTTAATATTTGAAATTCAGTTTAATGTCTTGAATGCAGGACTTCATGTAACATTTTCATTTCAAATATTGTTGATAAGGGCCAAAATAGAAGTGTAATTGTGTGCATTTGCACAAGTTCTCTAGCTCCACTTGGGGCTTTTGAGCTGTTTTGCAATGCAAATACAAACAAGTGTCAGTGAAACCTGCAGTATATGAAGTGCTTTATGAGCAGGTTTATGCCATGCTCTTAAAGAGGAAACAAGGTACATTGGTACATATGTTCATACTGCCAGTGACGTCCTGAAGAGGAATTTGCCTGCTGTTTTGGGTTTGGCTGCATTACTGTCCTTCTGCTGAGGCCCTTGCAGCTTGGTGGGAGCTGTGTGTAGGGATGTGCAGAGAATTTAGGGGGAAAAGCACCATAGTGGAGGAGTGAGAGACAGCACTCAAATGATTTGTGTGCTGCGTGGGACTTGACAGGTGTGCATTTTGACAAGTTCTAAGTGTTGGCTAAGAATGTATGGCTACACAAATGAGTCATTTTAGAGAGGGAAAGTTTGTAGAGAGTCTGCTCATTCCCCTTCTCACAAGGATTAGAGCGTATCATTTAACTAATTAAAAAAGATTAAAAGTGCTTTAAGTTTTACAGAGCTTTTACAGATTTTTTTCCTCCTCAAAAGCAAAAATTTGTGATGCTAGTTGCTCATGTAAGACGTAATGAGACTCAGTATCAGCAAAAAAAATCAAATATCTGACCTCAGTATATTTGCTTTATATAGATATTTTCATTAAAATTCTGAGGTGAAAGGGAGGCAAGAGAATAGAGTGTAAGGCAGTATCCCTTAAATCCTTCATGCTGTAGCTTCAGAAATTGAGACTTCTGCAGTGCTGAAATACCTGGGAAGCTGAGCAGGGAACTCAGTGGACTAAAGTTGCTGGCTTTCTTCTGGCAAAACATTTCTATGTTAGTATAACATGCACCAGGAGTTCTAGAGAGGGTGCATTTCTATGTTTTAAAAATTGAGAGGATTATTTGAATTATAAATCAAATGCTTATTGAACAATTCTTTAATGAGGGCTGTAAAAACAAATGCAGAAGAAAGGAAACAATGAAATATTGATACCTGCACAACTGCTTTGAGAGAGTACAGGCCTTAGTTGTGGTTATAACAGTAGCTGTTAATTGATACATTCTTTCTCCCCTTTTCTTTTTTCCCCCCTCCCTCATTGAAGTGTGGTTGCATGCTCGGATTATTGCGCACTGTTTGGGTTTTTTTCTCTGAAGCTCATCAACACACTGTTCCACAAACAGCTCTTTTTCCAGAGTCTAGTCAGACTAGAAGGTGTTATATCTGCTTTGCATAATAAAAGTAATGCTTTAAAGAACTAAGAATTCTCCTTAAAGTATTCATTTTTGATGCCTGATTTATTTTGATTTCACTTAGTAATTCTAAACACAGGTCTGATTGATTTTATTTACAGCTGAAATGTCCAGCATTTTTTGGCAGTGAAATACCAGTATACTGAGTTATTTGTCAGTCATTGGGGAATGTCAAGTTTAAGCTTAACTCTAAGAAGTGTGATTTTAATTGACTTGTTTCCAGCTCTGGGACAGCGTGAGGGATGGAGTCCCTTATAAAGCATTCTGCTTTATAAGTTGTAAGGCCACCTTCTTCCTTCTTTTTTGTTTTGGCCTTTCAAGTTTTTTAAATACCACAAAACTTTCTTCCTGTCTGCTCTTGATATGCTCCCAGAGTGTTTCCACCCCCTTTAATAGGTGGAACAGGAGTCTTGTAGCACAGCCAGTTAAGTCTTGCTTTAGAATTCCAATCCACAGCAGGATTAATTAAAGTTCAATATTTCACTTTGCTGCAAGTATAATAATATTTAAACATAGGGTGGTTTACTGAAATTCTTGGGACGAGAAAGAATGGTAATATAAGAAAATAATGGCTATATCTTGATGTGGTATGGAACTGTTGTCCAGATCTGCAGTGGGTGTTTCATGAATACAGGGATTATTTTTCGTCTGAGTCTGGGGAAGGGAAAACCAGAACTACTCTAGTATGTTTGGGAAAGGTATTTTATTTTTCTCCTTGACTTTAAAGTTCCCGTTGAAGAATATTTTGTGGTAGCTGTAACCAAAGATGTCTGGATGGTCTCTAGTTGACCTTGATGCAAACACTGTAGGATCCAGAATATTGTGTCTGTCTATACCATAGTACAGGAATTTGTGGACATGCTTTTCATTCCAGGAAAATGCCAGATTCTTAACTTGTACTTAGAGATGCTGGCACTTAACTGTTCATCAGGGAAAACATGTTAAAAATGTTTTGAGGGAGTGAAAACTGAATCTTACCTGTTAAAACTGAGAGGGGTATTTGCGGTTTTTATTTTTTACATTGTCTTGACTAATGTTCTGTGGTTCAGCTGCTATCGCTGTTGACTACAGTGTTTCACCCTGATTTCCTCCGGAGCGTTGGCAGAAACTGCAACAAAGCCTTCTTGGCTGTTCTGCCAAACTTAGGTGGGTGGAGAGGAGAGATTTCCATCTCCTCTCAAATTAATCTTTAAGCAGCTCTGCCTTGCTGATTGTCAATTGCTTCCCCTTTGTTTCAATAAATACTGTTTATTTTGGGAGTGGTTTTTTCTCACACCTCTTTCTGGAGTTTTTTGAATGTTTTGGTTATTGTCTGTCTTCATTCAAAAATGCTATTTACACATTTTATAATCACAGCTGATAGAAGCCAGTGGAAAATAAATACTTTAGGTTTGGATCAAGCCTGTAAAGTAGGAATACTTACTAAGTTCCTTTCAGGAAATTTCAAAACTGCAGAGCACTTTTAAAAAACAGAGCTGTCAATATATTATTCTGCTTTGCGTTTCTGGTGGGGTTTTTTGTTGGGGTGGTTGGGTTTTGGGGTTTTTTTTCCCCCAAAGACAGCACTAGGAAGAATTAGAGAGCCTTCTGGTATTCAGTTAAATGACAATCTCCTAGGTTATTTGTTTTTTCTCATTTACATGAGGAAGCTCTGTATGTGTTTTAATAAATACTTTTAGCTAGTGAAGCAAAGGGGGTTTTGTCTTGAAATGGCAAGCGACTAGTTTCCCATGGTGATTGTTTTCTTTCCCAATCTATTTCTTTCAGAATGAACTTTCACCATTGTTGACAGTTCTCGTGGGTGCAGTTTTTAATTTCTATACCTTTGGTTTGACGTGGCATTTTACATTGAACAGTGCAGTGGGCAGAAGGCTAGGTTTGCTGTGGGATGACTGGATCACTAAGGAAGTGTATTTTGTAATTTGGGAAGTAAGATATGGGTATCTTACTGCAACCTGTCAGTCAAGGGTACAGTCTTAGCAGAGTTAGCCAGCTTGTTTATCCAAAAGCAAATACAGCATCAGCGAGACACCAGGAAGAATTCCTGAACACTGTCCTGTTATGTTTTGTTTTCTGTTTAAATTGGTTGTGGGGACACTTTCCCAATTGCTGCTCCAGGCCTGCTTCACTTTCTTTAACAGTCAACGTGATCTTCATCTCATTTGTGTTCAGTTTCACCCCATGCCTGCAGCAGCCCTGGTTCCCTTCAGTGCTGTGCTAGGGAGGGGAAGGGGCACTGGCAGGCGAGGGAGAAGCAGGAGCCTGTGAGCAAGCTAGCCTGGGAAAATCTGAATTCCAGGGCTAGCCCTGCCCAAGCCCTGCAGACAGAAACTTGGAGCTGGAGGGAGAGTGAGCAAGGCAGGAGCATGAGGCTAACTTTGCTAATAAAGTATTCAGTAAAGCTGTTTTACTATTTTGATATCATTTGGTATAATCCTAATGCTAAACTGCATTGGGCTATCAACCATGTCACTGCCATCCCTGTATCAGCTCTTTGGAAGGTGTGGACTTTTATCTCCAAGAGTTTAAAAGATAACACCCTTAGTATTAAATAGGCTGTAAGTAATGCTAGTAACTGCTTCCCCACTGTAAATATGATGAACAGACTGTTGAAGCTCAATGTCACTACTGCAGAGCCCATTGTTTTGCCTCTCTTCTGCTGGATGTTTGTTGTAATTATAATAAAATCCTGCTTTTCCAGGGCCAGGGGGTAGAACATATGTTCCTCTGCATGCCTGGCTTGGCAGCTAGACTCCTCCTGAGTGTTTTCCTATGTGTTTGACATGTTACTTCTGATGGAGTTCTGGTTAAATTTCAACCAGAAAAAATCTAAATTTCTAACACTGGTACTATTCTCCTTTTCCTGAATGTTATTGTTTGTATGCATTATAGGCATAAATGGAATGAATGGCTAGAGCATGAAATGTAGGGAAAGACCCATGGAAACGTAAATAAATGGAAAGAATAGTCACGGCAGGTTCATCTTGTTTAAAAACGCAGCTTAGCTTACTCCATCAGTACATTGGTCGCCCTGAGGGCGAATTGGGAGATTGTTTTTCCTTGCCATGTGTAATTGATTGAATAAATGTAAGGAATCTTGCCAAGAGGGTGGTAGCACAGTTTTCCCAGGCAGGGTGAGATTGGAAGTACTGGCCAGGTGGTGTGGCCAAGTGTTTTCACAGAATAGATTTTATAGGTCAAGTCTTATCTCTCCATCTCCTCCACAGAGATTGATAACATAGAATATTTTTCAGAGCAGCTGTCTCCATGAACATTGTGTATGACTTGTCAACATGTGGTCATAGAGAACATACTGAAAAGTTTTATATAATGAATTTCCAGTTCTTGCTGAGTTGAAAACCAGCAGGAGGAGGCAGCATCCAGGCTGCCCACACTTACCCTCGTTTGGAGGAGGAAGAGTTCTCTTTGGCACAGCAAACTGCTGCTCCCTAATCTGTATCACACATGGCTAGCAACTTTGAAAAGGGATATGTGTGTGTGGAAAAAATCAGCTATGCCCCTGTGTATTTCTGTAGGCTAAATGCAGCACCAAAGGAAATGCCCATTCTGCCTCTTGCTCTCAAAATCTGCAAAAAAGGTGTGTCGCTCTCATATCAACCATGAAGAAAACCGCAGTTCCTGCAGAAAAAGAGGGTGTTGTTTTCTGTTAACTTTGTGCTGATTCTGTTTAGGCAGACAATGGTGTAAATGAGGGCTGTGTTCCTGCAAATCTGCTTTTCAGGGACCCCTTGGAGCACACTATTTTGAAAAGCTCTCCCTGGCCTGACTGTTAGCTCTGTCTGTAAGGCTTGTAGGATACTTCCAAACTGGTTGCAAAAGGTCTGCCTGTTAACCTCCTAGTCTGGAAAGCTGCATGGATGAAATGCTGTCTGAAGAGAAGCCTTCCAAGACCCCAGGCCAGGCCAAGTTTTCTATACTTAACATTGCTGTTGCCACAAGAGCAGCAGATGTTTGCACAGCAGACAAACAACGTTGATGATAAAGCAAATTGACCTTTTTTGGAACAAGCTATTTGGAGCACATTCCTAGGGTAATTTTTTTTTTTTTTTGAAGGGGGTGGAGTGGGATGTCTATCTTTCTTCTAAAAGCTTCTTAGCTCTACATTTACATCTCTTCTAGAGGTGATAAAAAAGTTACAGAGGAGGGAGGTTTTACAAACTTTTCCACTAATGCTGATGCTACAAATCATTTAACCTACCCCCAAACCTATTTTTGTCATCTTTATTTTACTGAAGTAGTTATAGTGATGTTTATTTTTCCGGAGTCCCTATGGGAACCCTGGAAGATTTCAGAATGTAATAATTAAAGAATGACAGGCCTTTCCTTGCAATATAAAGTGAGGAAGAGCTTTGTGGTTTAAACAGCTATGCTGTTGCTTGTTAGCAAGAAATTTTGCCTTGTACTCTAGCCAGGCCTATAATGGTCAAAAAATGTTGAAGTTGAGAACTCCATGTTTGTTTTCAGTCAGTTGTTTTTCAAGTTAAAAGGCTCTAATGGCTTGTTTTTATTTGTTCAGTAATATTCATCAGTAGTATTAATATTTGTATTCAGTCACTTAGTGTAGCACAGCTCAGGCTGTCCAAGTAAGGCAGTACATTTTCTTACTACTTTTTCTACTGCAAGACCATTCTTTTAAGGAATAAAAGATTACTGAAAGTTTAGGGAATCTCTGTGAACTTGAGTAATACACTTCTGTTTAAATTGCATTTTAGCAGTACTTAAAATGTAATATTAAACCTGTATTTTAATTCTGCAATTCAATATTTTGAATAAAGTTATTAGAAATGCTAAGCAAAAGTAGCAGTACAGTGAAAATCTCAGTGTTATATGGCTGCATCTATATTATTTCGACCTAATGCTGGGTTTTTTTAATCATGAGCTGATGTTCTTGTAGTTGGAACAGATGTAATTCTTGGGAGAGAATTGATTCCTGGTGTCTGATAAATTTCAGAAAAAAGAGACCAGATTCAGACTTTGGAACCACTAAGGTTTTTAAAGGGTGTAATTTATTGCACCACGAATGTTAATAGAGCTGTGCTGTAAACAAATCCCTGCATTTTTGCATCATTGTTGTTCAGATGTGGTTTAGAAAGTGGCTTTAAGGACTAGGATGAATACGTTTTCTGGGGGTTTTTAGGTATCAAAACTATAGGTAGCTTGTGTCTTGGCTCAGTTTGTAAGATTGCTTTGCTGAACAGAAGTCAGTATGCTTTTGGACAAGGATGCTGTAGTGCCTTGAAGGGCTGCATGATTAATATTGAAGTTCAAAATTGAATTGCAGGGTTTTAGTAGAATTATTTTGTAACATTAGAAAGAGAAAATGCTGAATTCTAGGAGAACCCAAATTTGGTTTCTTACATGTGTCTAGGTCTGTTTAGCTTGGTTCTTACTTAGGGTCATTTGCTTTTAGAGTTTTTGAAAACAGTTCCCCATTTCTGTTTAGAAATTTTATTCTGAACAAGCTGTTCTGCAATACAATGCCTGTTACAGCTCTTCCCTGCAAATAAAGCTGCACTGATTCCATCAGCCTCTCTAGAGGGAGAAATGGACATAGATGGGCCCCTGTACCCTGAAAGCATAAGCTAATAAGGTTTTTATAGGCCTTGTAAAATGGTGACTTTACAATGTGCTTTTTTGGGGTTTTTGTGATTCAGGAATGTGATGGTTAGTGCCTTGTCTGTTACAAAAATACTGTCTCCTTTTCATAGATGTGAAACTGGGTGAAGTATCTCAAGTTGCTTGTTTGGGATCATTGAGGTAGACTGCCTTTGAGCCAGAAATTGAATTTGTGTTTCTGAGACCCATCCCAGTCCTGATTATACAACCTTCTCATATGAACCATATTTACTGAAGTATCTGTTTTAGTAATAGGATTTCATTTGTGTGAAGTATTGAACATGCCTTTAAAACAATAATTTTATAAAGAACTCCTTTTCCTGCTAAATTGCTTCAAGTTTTCTTTTTTTTTCTTTTTTTTAACCAAAGGTTGTGCTATGTGTGTTTTGAAGTAAAGTTATCAATAACTTGGATGTTTTGTATGCGTGCAGAGAGAACATATTAATGAACCAGGACTGGTTAATTGTAGTGCTAAATGGGGCTAAAAGAGAGGAATAGTGCTCCTGAGAAGTTTTACCTCTTTGGAATACAATACATTATTTTTCTTACTGCTTTCAAATATATTTAAAAAAGAGGATAACTTGAAAATACATTGTTTTATTCACTGAATGTGTTGATAGTGTCTTGAGTGCAACTGCTGTTCCTTCCAAAAGCCAAGAATTGACTGTTAAGTGTTCCCTATGTTGAAGAAGTAGTTTTCAAAATATTGCATAATACATTGTGTAGGCCAATATTACCCTTCCACTTACCATTCATCACCAATTTAATTTTTCCTTGAATAGAATATTGCTTGGCTGATGGGCAAATAGCTAAATATCATCCAAAGTGAACTCATAACATTATATTTTGCTTTTGCAACTAGAGTTGTATAGCACAGATGCAGTGATGTCTGAACTCAAAAGTCTGTGGAAAAATATAGACAGCTTGACTCTGTTTTTTTTTTTTTTAATTAAAAGAAGGCAAAAGCAGGTTTACTTCATAAACCTTTTTCTCATAGCAGTTTTGACTTAGTTCTTACTTCATTATTTCTAGCTTTAAACTTGATTATATTCCTTTAGGATATACAGGTATATAAGCAAAATGATCCCTTGTTTTTAGGTCTGTAATTGCATCTCTTTTGTGTTACTGTTACCTTGTTTTTTGATTTTTGTGTGGGTTTTTTGGTTTTTTAAAAATGATTCTTTTTTTCCCTTTGTTTCAGCCAAACCTTTTACATCTAAAGTGAAACAGATGCGACTACATAAAGAAGATTTTGAGATTCTGAAGGTGATTGGTCGAGGAGCCTTTGGAGAGGTATGTATGAGAAGGACGTGGAAGGGTTTGGATAATTCTCTTGCAAACCTGCAGCACTGAGGAGAAACAGTTAATAACAATATACTGATACACAGGCTTTTATGTTATTTAGCCATAATAGATATTATAGGCCAACCTAATGTTTGCTGCAAGTACATCTTGTTTTATACATTCTTTGACAGCTCTTTTTAAGTCATGTGAATTTTGAGAGCAGGCAGGCTCACATGGATTAAGAGACCATGTTTCAGCTGTCTGAGGATAAATCAATCTTGACTAATTCTTTCCAGTCAGGAGGTGGAGGCCAGTGTGTAACTGATGGTATAGAGATCTAATAATTGCTAATTTTCCCAATAATTATATAGCCTGAAAGTAGTTTTCAGCAGCTTAAATAGCCAGATATTGGCACTGACATTCCAACAACACAGAGAAATCTCTCTTTTCCTGTCATTTAGTTTCCTATTTTAATGAACATTAGAATATTTTTCCTGTATTTCTTTTAAGGACTTCAGCAGATGTTATTTCCGTTTTCAGTAGACACCTACTATCAAACCATACAATTTTCTGCTGCTTCTGATTAAACTCTTAATTTGAAGTTGCCAGACAAGTCTGTTGATAACTAGATCAAGGAAACTTTAAAATGTTAGCTTTCTGCCCCATTTTTCTTAATTCTTTTGGGTGCATGAGCTTTGTTTTTCATGCAGTACAAAGTAGGAAGAGCAGTCTAATGTACAGCAGTGCCTTGAGTTTTTCATAGCCAAATACACTGCAGCTGTGGGTAGTGTGTAAAGCTTCTACAGGAGGTACTCCATACTTCCCGAAAATACACTAAGAAAAAAGATTTTTTTTGATCCAAAAAATCTTTGGAAATGGAAATTCCTTTGATAGGAGAGGATTTCTGGAGGCTCTGGCATGTGACATAGAAGAGCTGTTCTCAGGTTCACTTACATGCTCGCATCTTTAGTGAAAAATCAGACTTTGCTAGTCTGTGATTATAGATGAGCAGACTCCTGTAGGTAGTATGTAAGGAAGAGGAATTTTTACTGTAGTGTGTGCCACTACATACTCAGATACCTATGTGCAAATATAATCATTGGGCAGCTGTAAAAATAACAAAAAAAGTGGTATTTATTTAGCTGCTTTATCACTCTTGGTTTCGCTCCATCTGGAGTAAAGCTTCTTTATAAAGGAGACTGGTGGCTGAAGTTACACATGGATAATTTATCTCTAGTCTAAACCTCTGCCACAGAGAATGTTGCAATCTCCATTTCGATGTAAACACTTCTGCTTAAAAAGATTAGCCTTGGTCAGTGCTACCATAGGAGTTGCAGCTGAGTTCATGTACAGATTGTGTTAAATATAAGAAAAATCACTGATGTTGGTGCCTTCTTGTGAGAAGAATCATACATGAAACCTACCTTATGCTGTGTTTTTAAGAAAAGTCATTTTTGTCTGCTAAATCAGCATCAAACTCCACAGCAGCTAAACCGCAAAGAAACTGTCGTTCTTTCTCAGGAAGTTCTTTGTGGTGAATCATCCCATGAGCAGTGAGAATGTAACTTTCCCCGTCCTCTTCTGGGGACAGTCTGTGTAATTGGTTAGTTCTTCTCTTCTAGGAACAGTGTTTCTTTCTAATTCCTTATCTGAGGAAGATAGTATGACTCTATTAATTGTCAAAATCTTCAGGAAGGGGAAAACTGAAGTTCTTTCAGTGAGGATGTTTGGGTTTTTATGTTCTTAAAGTAGGACTTAATAAATATTTGGAAGGATATATGTCTTACTAGTTTAGCAAAGGCAAGTTCTACACAGATTTTGTCTAAGAAAATAAGTTCTATGTGAAATTGCTAATTTTCCTGTAAAATAACCAGTAAATATCTGAGCAAGATTGAAAAAAGGACCACCAAATTTTACTGCTACTTAAACTACAAAAAGCTATATTAATATTAAATTGCACAATACTTGTATTTCCTGAGACAGATTAAGAAATCTGAAAGAATGCATTTTCTTTCCAGCAAACTATAAATGAGACCAAGGTTGCTCTAGGTTACTGGGAGGGGTAATTTTTGTCTCCTGAAACAACATAATTCTGAAATTCTGTAGACTACAAAGTTAGTGCAAGTTTTCTTTGGCACAGTCTCAGACTTGTTCTTATTTTGATTTTACGCTACTCAATTTCTTCAATTTGCATAGTCAAGAAATATTTCTCTTTTTGTTTTTACAAGTTTAATGCAGAGAAAAAGTAGTTTAAACTAGTTACTGCTTATAACTGTAAGAGTTCATTGCTCCTAGTTTTGTTTTTCTCAAACCCTTTTTTTTGCCTTCTGAGAAGGCTTCCTTTTTGTCAGATTATTCACATGCCCATTCCCTCTGCATGCATACATTTACTTATTTACAATTATGTGTAAGAGTGCTGTCTTTAGAAAACACAGATGTTTTGCTTGGGGGAGGAGCAGGATTATCATGGTAAAATTAATAATGTGGGCTTCAAGTGTTTCTTTGTGCTGGCTTTGAGCAGCAGGGTTTGAAAAACCTAACTCAAAACAAAAAGACTTTAAACTTGGGAGCTGAAAAATGCTTCTAGGAAAGGTGAAGCAACTGGGCAACAGCTCTTAGTGGTGTCCCTCAGCAGTATAAAAATGCAGCCTAGTGAAAGTTCTATCTAATACCAGAATTTTCAGTTGATTCTGTTACAGCTTTGAAAAAAAAAAAAATCTGTGCATGCTTATGCTAGCAAATACTAGGTTGTTATGTTGTTGATATTTTGAAGATGATGAATTTTGTAGCTTAAGAATGAGCTAGTTACTCCTAATTTTTGTCATACAGTTATGAACAGTAACATTCTTTCTTGTCTGCTTGTTCTTGCTGGACAAGAAAACCAATGGTGAATCTTCTTTTCTACTTTTATTGTTCTTCTTTTTTCTTTTTCTCTTTATTTCAACTTTTATAGCTTCTGTTCTTGTTTTTTTTCTGTATAAGGCTATTGCTTTCTAAGCAAAGGGAAAGCACAGATAAATACTATAGAGACAAATAGCCAAGCTTGGGACAGAAGGTGTCTGACAGCATGCCAAATTAGACTGCTGTTTGTGGGAAATATGGAAAATGGTTGGAAGACTGGGAAAAAAACTTCATATCTGACTAAACCCAAGATGTTTACATCAGCACATACCAATCTTTTTTTTTTTTTTTTTGGTTGCTCACAGGAAAATAATTTTTTTTTAAAAAAACCCTACCTTTAAAAAGTCTGATTTTAAGAAGTTCCAGTGGCAAGACACTTCAGGATCACTAGGACAGGAATGATTACTCTTTCTTCAATCTTGACAGCTTCGCTGGGGAAGGAAAAAGATCAAAACAAAACTCTGTGTGTATTTGTGCCTTTGTGTAGGTAGTAAATACTCTGTATATGTAAACACTGCCTGGGTTTGAAATCATGATTCAGAATTTTTTTTGTTGCAATTAGAAACTACATCAGTCTGTTCATTGCTGAAGTATCGGTTTTACTTTCACGGTCTTGGAATAAGCATTTTAGAATTTACTTTCATAAAGCACTGAGACACCCCCAAAAATATGCTGTGATTGCAGAAAGATGATGGTGATGTCTGTGATCTTTTGTGTGTGGTGGTTATTGATATGGAATAACATTAATGGCTTTCACAGACTAAAAGCTTCAGACTAATTGTAAACACAGCTGGTAAACATGAGTCTATTTTTCTTCTTTAGTCACTCTTCAATGCTGTTACACATTTGCAGAAGATACCAAGCCCTTGTTCAGGCCACAGAAGACCTGTGTTCCAAATCTTCACCAAAGGCAGTGCTGTAGCTCCTGCAGTTGTGTCCAAGTGGATGCTGAATAGGAGACTGGAAATTTAGGCAGCTGAGCAGTCTTACTGTGTGTCTTTCAATACCCAAATCCTTTGCAGAATAACACAGCCTTGCACTGAGCATGCTACAGGCAAGAAATAAAATCCTGAAATTGGCCTTGAAATACTTGTATTGTCTTATGCCTCTGGCTGCCTGTAGTCCAATGGTTAATGGTGGGGAAAAATTTACTTTCCATGCTGGGCAGCAGGGAGCTACTCAGCTTTAGGAGCAGCAGCCTTTTAATTTTTCCCTGCAAGAGTCCCAAAACCCTTAAAGGTCTTTGGGGCCCAACTAATTGTAGCTTCGTACTGCAGGCTGTATCACCGGGGGTGTCCCTGTCATCCAAGTTCTGTAGGATACAGTTTGAATACTGACTAGGTGCAACGTTAAGGCTTTCTCCTCCTGCCATTTCTCATTAGAAACTGATGCTCACCAGAGCTCCTAATTAAGATTTAGTTGGTAAAGCAAAAGAATAATCAAGATCGAATCCACACCCTGGGCTATGTATCACTGCAGAGGATTCATCTTCCTCTCAAAAAAAAAATTGTAGTTCTCGGTCTTGGATTACCATACACAGCAAAGCAAACATTATTTATGAATTAAAATTATTATATCATAGGCTAAAGTAATAATCCATTTTTGTTTTTCAAATCTGAAAGTTTCTTAACGAATTCTAAATCTGAACTTGAACCTTATGTGAGGTAACCTTTAAAAATTTCAGTCCATAAACTAGTTTAAACAAATAAATGTAGTCCCTTTCTGTCTTCTCGCCTCTTTTTATCTCCCCACCACTCCCTCCCCCTGCAACCCCAGAAGGCAGCAGTGTCAAGAGCAGGGCTGATAATGCACAGATGGGAAGTGACAGCTGCTTGCTCTCTGAATCTATAGCTAGGCAAGAGCTACAGTGTGAGATACACGTTGGTTTAGACATCAGAGTCTTGCAATCCTTCAACCTGTGCTTTTGCCTCCTTTGTGAAGCTGTTGCAGCTGATGACACATTTGAAGATGTTTGAAAGAGGTTTGCATGACACTTTCTTCAAACTGTCTGATCCTGTATTTTCTTTTCTGTTGTCACTGTCTTCACACATTGCTGGTTTACTGATTATGAAAGAGGTGAAAGGAATGTAGGATTCAACCTTCGTATTTTTTTTGTCACTGGCCTGCAGGATGAAGATGATGATAATCTTTGTGACAGCATGTTGGTTTGTAACCAGATGCAAACAGAAATAAACTTTTATCTGCTTTAGTTTTAAGATTCCTTTGAAAAGAAAGAGGCAGAACTGGATAGCTGGAGAATGGTTGTTAAAATGTAGCGATTATTGAACTTTTCTATAGTTGGGATGATAGCGCTGGTCTAGTTCTGATCAGCAGCTTTGAGTTTGTGGCACTTTCATACCCATTTTGATTAAGACACTGAGCTTTCCATACCCAGGGAAGCCTGAACTGTGAAAATAAGTTTGTGTAAACTTCTTCCCTCCCTCTTTACTAAAAATATTCTATGTTAGCTTATATTATAGCTAAACAAAACTAATATTCTCAGGAAAGGATGGTGTCAGTGAACTTAGTTAATTTATTATTACAGAGGCCTATGGCATCTAAGGTTTCAGAAGCTATGAGAGGAAGAGGGGCAGCTGGGTAGGCTTGTTTAGTTAAATTTTTCTTCTCTAGAAATTGTGCATTTCATTGTTTCCCTGATGCTTACAACAGACATGATAAAGAGCTCGTTGAACTTCAGGTGAAAAAATGTGAAGTCATTCCCTCTGAAGAAAATCTAGTGCATTATTAGAAACGAGAATGGAAGTTGTTTTATGGCAAAATCCACAGTTTTATTTGTGACTAAAACCAAAACCACATTGTTTCACTTGATTTAGAATTTGCTACACTGTTACTTTTTCTTGAGGGCTCTGATATTTAATTATTGTGTATCACTGAAGTGCAGGAATATAAAGCATACAGCCAGGAAGAGCTTCATGGTGCTGTGATGGAGCAGGAAGTGTGGATGGTCAGAAATGCCAGTTTTCGTTGACAATCACGTAGAAAAAATTATACATAGGGAAAGAAAGTCTGATGGGTAACGAAAGCTTACAGTAGACTTGGAACTTTCCTGTATTATTGAGGTGTTTCTGTCTTGATGGTGTGGTATTGTATGCATAGTAAAAATGCTTCCAGAGCACTCTGGAGAAAACCTCCAAAACTGCAAGGTTACATAAAAATGAAAACAATATGCATTTTCTTGTTTTAACTTATTTACCTTTCATTTCTCTTTTCCAGGTTGCAGTAGTAAAACTGAAAAATGCAGATAAGGTTTTTGCCATGAAGATACTTAATAAGTGGGAGATGCTGAAGAGAGCAGAAGTAAGATTACAGTAATGTTTTCCATGGTTGTGTCCCCTCTTACTCTGCTGCATTGTCATTGCTCTGTCCACAAGTTTCCATGTTTATTAGAGGGATGGAGGAAGTGCTTCACTATTTACTGGCAGTATAAATAATAATATTAAATAAGCTTAAAGCAATTCATCAGAAGGGTTTAAATGGCCTGGAATCTTGACTTCTGTGGGGCTGAATATTCTTGACATTAGGCCTTTTCTGTAATTGCCTAAGAATTACAAGCTACACAAGTGATCTTTTAATGCATTTGTTCCAGTTGGGAATGTAGTCTTTGGCAAGTATTTTGCATGCTGGAAGGTAGTTACTGAGTATAAGAAGGTAATTGCTGAGCTGTAGCTCATCAAGCCTGTTAGTTTATCATTAGTTAGAACTTAGTAATGGCCCAATGAGTAGACTGAAAAATCAGAAAGATAAAAGTTTCAAACTAATTAGAGTGCATGTTTCCTAAAAATGTTCATCTGCAAAAATATGTGATAAAAAGTTCCTCTTTATAGCTGGAGTCCATTTTGTGTCTGAAAAATGTGGAGCAGCCCTTTTACCAGCCTTACTTTTGCCTTTGCTGCCTACTTTTATTATGCAACTCTGCTCTTATAAAGTCCTTGATATATTTTCCCTGGATTACTTTGAAAGGAAGCTTATAAAATGCAACCTGCACCTGAATACTTGTGTATTAATTTTAGATGGAACATGTATCTAGCTGTCTAATTTGCTTTGAAATTCTTCATCTATGCATACTAAAAATACACATAAATATCTAATTTTTATCTGAGACCTCAACTTTGCTGCTCTCAGGCTGCCTTGCTGTTCAACTGCTTCCAAGTTTATTCTGATTTCCGCATTTATGTTTTAATTACATCTTGGTAGGAAGTGAGATCAATGGGAAACCATCACACTTTTAAAAAAATGTATTCAGACAAATTAAAGCCAATTTCTGATGTCTGCACATCCTGTCTCTTTTAATGAAAATGTTATCACATTTAGAAGTATAAATGGCTTGCAGATTGTGGTTAGATGTGCACAGTGTGTTTCCTTTTTATCCAGAAATTATTCAGATACTGAGCAATCTGGCAGTAGTCTTGATACGAAGAGGTATTTCCAACACAAATGTCATTTCAGTGAAAAAGAAAAGACCAGGAATAAAGCTTCACTCTATTTTTAAATGTACCCTTTTAAAGTGAGTTTGAAAATTGTTTCTTTTCATTAACATGCAGTTATAAATAGGTTTCAAAATTTTTTCTCTATGCAAGGTATTAAAAATATTCTTCCCATGGGTCCAGCTGAATTTCTCAAAGTCTGAACCGTTAGCCTAAAAAGAATTACAGCTATGTTTTTCCATGTATTTGTAACCCATGGGTATATAGTGGAAAGAACCATCTGGAGTGAAAAAGCATTATAAAGCATGACCTTTAGCAACTGTAACCTGTCATTTTTAGACATTCATGAATTCTCTTCTTACTACTGATGGGGAAGATGACCCATTTTGGCTCTGTTAGCAGCGTGTGGCTCTAATACTGAGGTACACAGGAAAATTGTGCAGTCCAAAAACACAAGACAAGCATTTAGATGGATCTACGTGTTCATATACCTTTGTATCAACAGTGTGGGAAGTGGGAATCATTTGTAAAAGGAAAAAGAGAGAGGATGTACTCAAAAGAGGCTTGAGAATGCCAGATTAAGGTTGATGACTGCAAGCTCTGAAAGCAAAAACTTTGTTAAGATAAAATTATACAGGTTGCAAAGTCCATGGGGTTTTTTTTGTATAATACAGATCATAAATTTTCCAAATACTTGCCACTGTTGAGGTGGGATGTAGAACAGGGAACATGACTGATACAAGGAATACCTGAAAGCGTGTGACATCTTGCTGTTACACTCCCAGACCTGTTACCCTGAGCGTTGACAGTCACTTAGAGTTACATTAGAGTTACTTAGAGCGTGCTGTGCTGGTGCCAGATGGGGCTCGGGAGAGACCAGGACAAATACTGTGCAGCATGGAAGCAGTCAGCACCCCCAGCAGGTGCAGACTCTGAGCTGTGAGAGCAGGAGCACCCAACAGCAGAGCAGGTCACATTCTTTGCTGATTGAAGGCCACGTACAGCACAGAGAGACACAACCACAGCACTGAGTTGGCTTTGCTGTGACAGAGTTGGATCAGGTGACCTCTGGAGGCCTCTGCCAACAGTTCAAGGAGACTGCCTAGGGAAGATGAAATGTAATGCTGGAATCATGGAAGGCACAAAAAAGGGCTTCATTTTAAAAAAGCCTGGTTGAGCCATGTAATAGTAATTAAAATAACCACTGCTACTATCTCTTTTTGTTGTTGTTGTTTTGGTTTTTTTACCACTTCAACTCTGGCTGTTGCTGCCTCAGCTGTGATCTACTGTGATAGTAGCTGTTGCTTCAGTTCTAGGCATGCTGCCCAGAGGTGGGTGTCTGGAGTGCTCAAGGAATGCACAGTCTTTTGTCAAATCATGGCAAAAACAAGTGGAATTATATAAACTCTCTTGTAACTAATCCTATGAATTTTGTCATAACATGTGGAGAAACTACCTGTTACTTATCCTCGTGAAAGCGAGGTATTTCTCTCTGAAATATGACAAGAGTTTACAAACAAGGAAGGAAAAAAATCAAGCTGAAGCATGGAACAGTTTTTCTTCCTTCTGAAGATGATCCATGCTCATTCTCCTTCCCAAGTCTATTTTTCATTCAATAACCTTTGAAGATATTTAAGTATGTCTTGCTATTTTCTTAAATTCCACTGATTTATCGCCTGCATTGTGCAATGATTGAAGTATGTTGTCTTAATTTTTCCCGGTCTGCATAGTTTTTACTCACTGTATTCACCAAGAAAAAGGACTTGTGATGGTTCATTTGCTTGGAGGAGGAAGTTACTTGCTGCTCTGTTTTTGGTGCATGTGTTCTTGTGCATATCTTAATCTCAAATGATATTTCAATTTTCATTCTTCACTTTCTAAATCTCACAGCCATCAAAAGCCGTGACAGAGTTCTGCTATTTTCCTATTGGATTTGGAAATCAAACTGAAAAAATAAAAAGCAAAGTCTGAATTTCTTTTAAACTTAGCTGTCTGAAAGATGGAAGAGAGAGCAGGGTTCAAAATGATGAAACATCCGTGATGTTTTGTGAAGAGCAGAGTGTGCTGGAATAAAACATGGCCTGTGTTTTTCTCAAGCTCTCCATCTGCCTTCTAAATAAAGCCTATACAATATTATTCTTTCCTTAGCGCTGTCTTTTAGATCTTTTTTTTCTGAACAAAATTGTGTGTTGGCTTTGTTATTTGGAACCTTTTGTTTTCTTGTGCTATTCACTTGAGATCTCACTCCCTTCCAAATGTTTATGGGATTTCTTTGCTACAGTTTCTTTTTGGCTTTTCATCTGTTTGGCCATTTTTGTCTGTTATTCTGCAAAGTTGTTTCTGTTGAGGTATTTTCTTCACTACTCAGGGCAGGTTGCAAGACCTTCATTGGATTAAAAGCCTTGCATTTTTGCACTTGATTATTTTCTTCTCATTTTATCTTCTTTTGTTTCATACAAACCTGTGTTCCACAATTAAAACATTTGTTGACAGTTCTTGTTCCTCCTCTGTTCCACTTGATATGAAGGCACCTCCTGCCTCCTGTTTTTCTTTCCAGTGTTTTGAAGGGAAACCTCTTGGGATGTCTGATCAGCAGCTTATATCTGGCAGGAGCAGTATTCACTTCTCCCTGCTTTTCCTGAGCAAGGGGTGTGGAGAAAGTGGTTAATGATTATCAAGTGATGACTACGTGGAGTTATTGGCAGCCTGTTTCAAATGAAAAGAATCTTATGTGAAAACTCAAGTGTAAAACTCCGCTAACAGCATGATGAGATAAAACAACACAAGACTCCAGATTCCAGCTCTCTGACTCCTAGTACAGTTACAATTATCTAATGCCATTACTGATTTTCTTAATCATACATTGCTATTCTGTCATTGATACATCAAGATTTTGACATTTTAGACGATTTAGCTTATTTATCCCTTTGCCTCATTTAACAGTACAGAAAAGTTCAACTGTTTAAATTTGAAGAAGGTGGCCTCTTCTCATATCTATTTTTTTTTAGTTTTTGTCATGTTTGGATAGTGTGTTAAATGACTTTATAACTGAGAGGCAGTTTTGAATTTTTCCCCAAAAATATAATGTCAAAACACAATCAACTTGCTAAATGTTTTTCTTTACTTACTTTACCTGAAGCCTATAATTATTTTTCTCCCCTTCAGACAGCCTGTTTTCGAGAAGAGAGAGACGTGTTAGTGAATGGAGATAACCAGTGGATCACAACATTACATTATGCATTCCAGGATGAAAATTATTTAGTGAGTGTTGCTTTTATATACATATATATATATATATATATATATATATCTGTGTGGAAATGCAAAGTCTTGTTTGTGGTTTGGGACAGGAAAGTAGTTTATTTTTTAGTTTTGTGTTCTGGACCATACAGACCATGTGAGGATCTGTGCTTTTTCCATTTTTCTGGTCAGAAACCTTGAAAGTTTTCCTATAAATACCTCTGAAAGGGAGGTTTGTTTTCTAAACCACTTCGCATTTGTTGATAAACCTTGGTCTATCTGCACATTCTTTCTTACAATTTGTCATTCCAGTTTAATTGGATTCATAAAATTAAAAGTGCACTTACTAACATAGATTTTCTATTTTATTCTAATTTTTTATGATTAGCCATACTGATTACTGTTCTACAGAGAGAAATTGGGAGTAGCCCTGTTTTGAAACAACTTACTATTTTGAGGACTTAAGCTCATTAAGCTGTCACAAAACAATAAAACATTATTACAGCATGGAAGAATGATGCTAAATGCTCCTAAATAAGGGTTGGAAGCTGTAGTTGTGGATTAAAATGTCTCTTTTATGTCATTTAATTTTTGAGTATTTTGAATGACTCGCAAAAAGAAACCAATATGAGGAAAAGTGGCCAATTTTCTATGAAATCTTTCCCACTTCAAAAATGTTTTGATTGTGATATAGTGTCAGTAATATTTATGCCTGAAGAAGTAAACAACTACTCACTGATGGCTTTCGATTATTTGGGGTTTATTGCCCTGTGTTTTGGGTTCTCTGTCATGAGCAATTTTAATAATTGTTAAAAAATCTACTATACAGCCACAGTAATTTTTTCCTCCCAGTCTGTCCAGTACAAAAGTGCTATACATGCAACTCTTGCAGACTTGCAGTGTTTTTTGCCATTATATTGCCCTTTCTTTTATCAGTTCAGATGCCTGGGGATCCATGGATTTTGGTAGATTTGTTTAGAAACTGGGCTCTGCATTCATAAATCCAGTGATTGGCGTAAATACCTCCCAGCCAGCTTCCTGCTTTGTAAATGTGGACAGTAAAAATAATCTCATGTTTTGTGTAATTTCGATCTTATCATTAACAACATTTCAAGGAAAATATTATATATTCCAGAGCAGCCTGCTAGAATTTGCTTTATTCTTGCCAGTTTCCTTGTTTTCACTAAGCGCAGAGCAGGTTCTGTTCTTCATCTTTGATAGTATGCTGACAGGAGCTAGTTTTGCAGCCTGCTGGGCAAAATATCAGTAATACTGGGAGTTTGTATCATCACTAGTTCTCCATATGCTTTTTATTAAAATCATGTGTAACACAAGTGGCCTTTTAAAAAAATCCGTGTAGATTGAGCAGTAGATGTGGTTGTGCAGCGGCTGTTGCTTGCCTTGAGATGGACCTCAACAAACTGGAGAGTGAAATCTCATTTATTTCAACAAAGGGAAAGGCAGTGCCCTGCACCTGGGGTGGAATAGAAGAAACCCAGTACATGCTGGGGGCCGGGTGATTGGAAAGCAGCTTTACTCGAGGTCCTGGAGGGTAACAAGCTTAACCGAGGCATCACATGAGCCAGCAATGCACTCCCACAGTAAAATAGGCCAGGAGTATTCTGGGCTGCAAGGAAGAGGGTTGCCAGCAGGTCGGGGGAGGTCCTTCCTCTCTGCTCAGCCCTGCCCCGGCTGCACCTGAAGTGCTGTGTACAGGTCTGAGCCCCCCAGGACAAAAGAGAGATAGAACTACTGCGAGTCCATTGCGAGGCCAGGAAGATGATTGAGGCACTGAGTCATCCTTCCTGTACAGGGAGCTGGGATTCTTCATCCCAAATAAATGTAGGATGGAAAGGGGGATTATCATCAATGTGTGCAAACACCCAATAGAGGGAATCAAGACAAGGGAGCTGGATTCTCTCGATGTACCTGGGGAGAAGGCAGGAGCCAGTGGACACAACCTTAAATACATAGAGTTTCGTCATAAAACAAGAAAACCCTTCTTTATTGGGAGATACTCAAACCCCAGCTGGAGACAGCCATCATCAGCCTTTTCTAGCTGACCCTAGCTGAGCAGATGAGGTCTGAAAAGTTCCCTTCTATGAAATGAATCCGTGATTTAGGATTAAATGTTTGTGTTGAGCCTCCGTTAGTTACTAGAATTTACAGTTCTGAAATCTCTGCTTTTTCTTTCTCTTGGAAAGATGATGCTGTCCTACAGTAGTATTTTGAGAAGTATTTGAGACATGGGTAGATTTAGATGACTTTTGTATATTTAGAAAGTATTCTTTCAAAACTTTAAAAAAAACCATATTTTTTATAAGGACGTGGATATTTTACAGAATTTTTTAATGGAAAATTGAGTTTTTGGATTTAACTGTCATTCCTACACATGTATTTAACTTCATTTGCACAGCTTAATACCCTGGGTTACAATTTAAGTGTTGGCTTATTCAGGGAGGTGAAGGTTTCTGTGTTGTAAGGCTATTATGTTGTTCTTGCAAACATAGGAGAAGGTCCAGAATCCTGTGTTTTAAGAGCCAAAATTCCATTGTTTTTCTATATCCAGTAGCTGAGTTGCAGAGGTTTTAAAAATTCAGAAGAATGAGTGCAGAGATCCTACATCAGTTGGGAGAATCTGAAGAGCTGGGTTTTTTTTCAATATACTTTCAAAACAATAAATTCAGCTTTTGGAGATGTCTGTACAATGCGTCACTTAATAATCAATATGTGAAGTTCCAAAGGCTTAATGCATTTTCTAAAATTGTAAAACACAAGAAAATAATACAATCATTCTTGTTCCAGAAGGAGTGTAAGAGCACCACTGAATAGAAGTTACTCATCTTCTATAAAGATTGCAAGCATAATTTAAGAAGCTTATTATTCCTGTCACAAAGCAACAGATGAAAATTTGACTATCAACACATTTAAAATCTTGTGGAAATGCCTTTTGTGATTTCTTATGCACTTGGAATCAATGAGGATGCCCATGTTATTCTGTATCAAGCTGTTAAAATCTTTGTTCATCACCTTTATTGTTATGGAAAATATGAGGGAAAAGAAACAGGTGTAAGATTTCTGCCTGCCCCTCATCTTCCATAGAGCTGCCATAATTTTGCTGATTTTTTTCTTTAGTATTTTAGTGTATTTTTCTGAAAATGGGAAAGGCAAGCATGTTAGGGGAACTAATATGAGTAGTTCCTTTAGGTTGTGTTTTCACAATTTTAAAGAAACAAATTGAGATTATTACATTTTCAATATTTTTATAATTTATGGTCTTCTTAAGAATCACTGCTTCAAATGCACATAGGCTACCTTCCTGGAAACAGACTGGAGCTCTAAGCAAAATCTTTCAGATAATCTAGTGGAAATTTATTCTCAGGGACATTATTTGATTCTTGAGGCTGTCCTGTGGAGGGCCAGGAGCTGGACTTTGATGATCCTAGTAGGTCCCTTCCAGCTCAGGATAGTCTAAGATTCTAATTAACTTGTCCACAATGATGTTTGAAAGTAATGTCTTAGCTGTGCATGTTAAATTAGAATGTTTATAATTCGTTTGATTTTTTTTCTTTCCCCCATTTGCACTTTCGGGTGCTGTTTCATAATTAAAAACAAACTAAACTAAACTAAAATATATTAATCCTGAGTTTCACACTTAAGTTTCACTTTTTCCAGTAATTTTAACTATGTAGCTAAAAGAACTGGCATTTTATTCTGTAAACATAGTAAAATGCAGTAAGGCTCTGATTTCTTTAAAGTCTTTGCATCCACTTTTATGGCTAGCAAGTTTTATGTTTCATTAATACATAAGAAATCAATATTTTTCTCCATCCTTTCAATTAGAGAAGGTGACATGTTGTATTTTATGTTGCCAGGTCCTGTATCATGTGTAATGTCAACAGTTTCTGGAATTATGCTGTGGGTCACTGGAAGTCTCTCAGAATTTGCCTTAATCTGAGTAGTGTAAAAACTTTACTCTCCAAAGTAATTCGTTTAATGGGAAAAGAAGATGGTAGGAAAAAAGGGAAGGGAAAGCCTTGGAAATTAGGGCAATGTAAATGAGATTGCAGATTAACACACTTCTTTCATTTTTATATATCTCTACTCCAATCCTTTACTCCTTTAGCATTTTAACAAAGGGCATTGTTTTCATAAGGGAATCCAGAGGCTCTAAATATTTCTTGTTTGGGACTGTGGATGAAGTTGATCCTATTTTGTCATGAGGCTTACTATATTTGGGGAGGTATAAATATGAAAAATATTTAAGTAGGCTAAATGTTGAACTGCAGCTGAACTGACTACTGTTTTCAGAGCACCTAAGCATCTTGGTTAGTATTTTCTATGTCTGTAATAATTTTTGCAGTGAAATAATTTTTATGCTTCAAAGAGTATTTAGTCTTTTATTCACTCAATAAATTGTGATTTTTTTTTTCTCCCCTCACTCTGTTCTCTTATCGTTCCCACTCCACAGTACCTGGTTATGGATTACTATGTTGGAGGGGACCTGCTTACATTGCTCAGCAAGTTTGAGGACAGACTCCCTGAAGATATGGCTCGTTTTTATTTGGCTGAAATGGTGATAGCCATCGATTCAGTTCATCAGTTGCATTATGTTCACAGGTAAGTCATTAGAGCTGCAAATTCCTGTTGGAGTTATGGAGAGTTACTGGATGGAGTGGAACTAGTTCCTTGTAGAAGATTTTAAGTTGGTGACAAGTGCTTGCTGTGATAGTGAGCATGATAGAAACAATCTGTGTGTATATTGTGGTTATTAGAGCTGTTGCTAAACTTGTGCATATGGTCAGAGGCATGAATGAACCTCCAAATGCATCTCATGAACCTTGCACACTGCTGTGTTTGAGACTTAATGATCCATGATTTATAAAAGCAAAACTGGAAACCTGTTTGTGAAATGTGATCAACTTTGGACAGGTTTAGTGAAAGGTCAAATTCTGTTTCTTCATTAATCTGTTTGATTTATACTGAAGCTGAAAACACACCACTATCTGCTTTGAATTTTTTTTCAGCATTTTCTTTTGGACTTAAGGATATCATCTTTAAAATAAAGTGAGGGCAGCTAAATGAATGGAAGTACTTAAATTGTGGTACTTATCTTTACTTTGGTATGTATGTATGTATTTATATATAAAAAAAAATACTGTGTTCACAGGAAAATATTAAATCATTTGTGTCTAGCTTTTTTGGAGACCACGATTGATTTTTCCACAAAACTAACATTATCTTTTCTTTGATGTATCATTCTCTCCTGAACTCCTTGGTAATTCTTGTATGCAGAGAAAAAGGTTACTTACAAGAGGCAGAATCTTCAGATGCACTCGACAGATGTACTTGACTCTGACAGAAGTCAGGAGGAAAACTCCCTGTTCTTTAAGCTGAATCATTAAGTTGGCAGAATGAGCTTGTTTGATACATCCATCTATCGCCCTTAATTAGAGTCTGCACTAACCATGCCTCCTTTTACTGTTCCCACTTGGCTACTTCACTGCAAAAAAAAAGATGTATGTGAGGAGGGAGGGGGGTTAGGGGATTTTTTTTGTCCAAGAGGTGTATTGTGGTTGGTTGTGGTGTGTTACTGGGTTGTGTTTTATTTCATTTGCAATTCTGGCTCCTCATGAGAGAGCTCTAGGTGTGGTGGTGCTAAACTGCAAATCACTCCTGGAATATATTGAAGTATACTAGTTTTGCTGAAGAACTGTGCTAGAGAGAGTTTTATTTTTTTATGGAAAAACCCACAGTGTTTTCCTTGACTATTGAAGATTAGAACTGTGTTATTTCTGCCTGTTCTTTTGGTTTTTTTGTTTTTTGCTTGGGACCTAATGTGAAGGGTTTTTGCATTCAATTTAATTTGGATCTAATTCTTAAAATGTGACTGTGGGTAAACTGGTGAGACACCTTCTACTTTTGCTATGTCTTTTACTCAGTAAATCTGCATATGGAGTAGTTACTCTTTTCAGAAGAACATATTCCTCCTATCTTTTCCTCCAAAAAATCAAAATCTTTGTAATTCAATACTGATAGTATGTAATTTGCAACAGATCAGATGTTTCCATCCTCAAACAGTAGTGTCTCCAAGATGAAATAGGTGCTGGTGTAAAATTTGGGATGAAAATAGTAGCATTGCAGTTGAAAACTATATGCTAATTATTATGCATGTGAATTTTTAACAAAAAAAAAAAAAAGCCCCTACGTACTCTTGGTCCTTTGTTGTTTGATTTGTGGTGTTGCCAGTAGCTTCACGTTCATGAAGTTCTAAATATCATTTTGGCATTTTATCATTAGTGCTGCTGTAATACAATGCGTGTTTATAAAGGCATGTTTGGCAAGATTAAAAATGTAAAGAGCACTTGAGTATATGTTAAATGATCAGCCTTTGAAATGAAACCAGTTTCACTGTTAGTTTTATAAAGATGTTTGCAACTGGTAAAGCAAAAGAAAGGAAAAGAAAACACATCATCTAAATGCCACTAATGCTCTTTTCCTGAAGGCTTAACCATGCTGGCCACATCCTTTTTTGGGAGTGCCTAGCACACAGCAAAGGGTGTAGGAGAAGGAGGAAATAGTGCTAAAAGCTGGATTAATGTAGCAGCTGCAGTAGTGGTATTTCAGATGAATAGCCAGTGTGCATCGGGATTTGATCTGGGTTGTTGCTACTGAACTAGAAACTGTGCTTTAGGCGTGTTTTGGTCAAGGTTCTGTTCACACAGTAAGATAGCAGATTGCTTTGTTTTGTTTCCTTTTAGTGCCCCAGTTCTTTCAGGATAGATTTTCACATTAACCATTCATAGTGGTGTGCTTCGATGATAATTTTCTGTCTTTCAGTGAATGTTTTTGTACTTTTCAAAAATGGTATTTCTGTTTTTCTTCTAAGTGTGTCACTCCTCTTGTGCCTTTCTAGCATCAATCACTTTTTACTTGTCAATTAGTTTTGTTTGGGAGTGATGCTGATTGCAGTGGCTGTTTGTGTGCCAGTCACTCTGATGTCAAATGCAAGACACTTTCTTTCCTAAAGTACGTTGGCCACAATTCTGAAATGTCAAATACAAACAACTTCAGCATTACTTAAATGACTGTATTCAGGTTTTCAGTTCCAAATTTGAATGCTATTTCTGTGCTAGCATTGTGGGATTGCAGGATGAATTTATAGATGGAAGGAGATCAAAATCTAGGTATTACTAAAAACTGTGTAGATAAATTGCATGGTGCTTTTGAAGCAATCTCCTGACACCTAACGAAATTAAGAAAAAGAAAAGTTGCTAGCTAGAAATAACATCAATACTACCATTTTTGAGGGTATTCTTAATGTTTTCTCAGGTTGTATCCTCTTTTTAGTGTCAACAAATATGTGATCCAATATTTTTGAGATAACATCAATCAGAACAGAAAACTCGGATAATTTTTCATTTCTGACTAATTAATTTCTGTGAAAAAATCTTGTGGTGTTTTACCTGATAGCTAAATGATGGCTCCAGAATGTAAACAAAATAGCATTTCCTTTAGTATCTGGCTTTTGCCATTGGTATGAATTCACTAGCACTGGCATTGCCAGGTGATATTGACAGCTCCAAGGCTAGCTTTAGAAAGGAAACTTCATCTAAATTATATATATTAAATTATATATGCAGCTGTTTAAAATGAGAAAGAAAGTACATGTTTGTATCTCTCACAAATGCACAACTTTGTTGGGAAGCTTACACTAACCCTGATATCTTCAATTATAATTTGTACCAAACAAGCAATGCTTGCTTTTAGGCCAAGGTTAAATAATGTCTTGTGCCAGTTTTCAGCAAATTGTGGTATCATACAGGGTAAGATTTCCCATTTATTAGGAATCAACAGCAATTTGCCTTTTATTTTTATATATTTTTAGCTTGGTTCTTTTGGCTTTTTTTTCCTCCTCTGAAAAAAGTCTCTACATGCTTTAATATTAATTTTAGTTCAAGGTTGTGTTGTTACTTAATTCCTCATGGCATATGTTAAAAGCTTGTATTTGCATGCATTATGAAATATCCAGGTGTGGACTGCAGTAAAACTCTTCTCAGTCTAAGCTAGGTAGCTACACTTTCTTTAATGCATATTGTGTTACCTCAAACACATAAAAATCGGTTTTTTTCCTACAATACTTTCGTGATTTTATTGGTGAATCAGGTTTTCTCTCAGTTTTATATAAAGTAGAAATTCTTGGTTTTGTCTAAATTTTTTAGCGTTAGAAAAGACTGGCGAAGGCCTGGCTGCCATGGGAGGACATTTTCCCTGAGAATTGCAGAAGATGCTCTCTGGCCAGGAGCTCATCCTGGGCACACTCAGTGGTGGCTTTGACACCCCTGCTCTGTCTGTGCTGCTGCCTTTTGTGCTGTCTTCTGAGGTAGCACCTTACTAAGGGTGCATCTAAGTCTGTCTCTGTCCTAAATTTAATTTGGGGCATTACATCTTCTTGAAAAGTAGAGAATTGTAAGTGTTAATGTGATTAAATAATTTCAATTTTGACTTTCTTTCCTCCACCTATTTATTCTCTGCAGGGCTGCACAGTGATTCAAGGCAGAGCCAATTTGCAGCTAGGGAGTGTTCAACATTTAGGCTCATGATCCTCCAGACCACTGCAAAAATATTCATTTAAAATAGTTTTCATATATATTGGCACACCCCCACATTAAACAGCCATCTTTTTCTATTGAATGGTAAAACAATCCTTAGTTACTTTCTTACTAAGAAAATATTTTTGGAAGATTATGAAACACCTGCATTAATTACTATTTTTGTTGGTTAAGTTTATGGGAGGATAGTTAAGACTACAGGGCAAACTCTTTAAGTTACATACATGTCAGTTGTTGTCTTTTGTATGTGAAAAAATAGGCATGCAAAGCGTAAACACACCCACTTCCAGAAAGTATGTGAGATTACAGTTAGCTCCATCAGGATGTTTCTGGATTTCTGGTTGCTGCTGTCTTTTAGTTAGAAGAATTTTAGCATTTTTTTTCTTTTTTTTTCCTTTTCTTTTGATTTTCTCTATCAGCTTCTGAAATTCAAGCTGAGCTTCACTGGAACATTTGAGTCCTTAAAATGTAGAGCAGCAGAATTCTCTGAGGAAGTGGCATCCTTTCTGAGAAATACTGAACATAAGGGAATAAATCCATTAGAGACATAAAAGGATTGTCTATTCCCTATCAAGCCAGACTCTTTGCTTTTAACAAGAAGGTACTATTTGTCCTCAGTAGAAATCATCTTAGGGCCATCCCTGAAATATTTACTGTCAGCAGGCAGCTGAAATCTGGTATCCTTTGTAGGATGCATTTCACTTTCAACTATAAGTTTCAGTGCCAGTGTATCCATTTTTGACTTGCTGAATAAGTGGTTTTCTGCCTTCTGGGTGTATCCCATCTTTACTGATCATTAATTTGCTTAAGTGGAAAATTTAGGGGTGGAAGGCCCATCTTGGGAGTTCAGCTGCATTGCGTGGTGTGTCTGAGTTGAGTTGGCACAAGGACGAGCCAAGTGCTCTGGCCTTTGGTAAAGTGAGCCCTCATTGTGGGTTCGAAAGAAAGCAACATCGTATTTTAAGTGTTTACCAAACTTTGCAAGAAGCATAATGTGGAATACACACATGAAGATGTCCTTACAAAGTGCTGAGAGTGAAGGAAAGGGCTAGAAAAATAAGGAAAAAATAACATCGGATTATTTTGATAGTTACTGAAAATGCATTGCTTTGAAATGTGGCATGGTTTAGTTTTACATGGAAAACTGCAGGACAAAAAGTTATTTTAGTGAGCGTTTGGTAAGCCAGTGCTTCCTTACAATGCATTGTGTGACAAAGGTAGGAGAGCTCTGTGACTTGTTTCCGCTCCATTTTTCCACTGAGGAGGGGCTGGATACAAAGGTTATCTGGGCCTTCCTTCTGCCCTGTGACCTCGTGTGGCACAAACGCTGGCAGCTGCTCTCAAAGTGTGCCCTCGGGGTGGCACCTGACCTGCACTGAGGGCTGGCTGAGGTTAATGCTGTTTGACTACAATTCATCGCTAGGATTTCCAAAGAAGCCTGCCGTGACCTAGAAGTATTTTGAAATAAAAGAGCCACAGATGCTTGGAGTGCCAAGAGCTAGTGGATCACACTGCACATCACACAGAAGGCAAATGGTTTCTTAGAGTGTGTCATGGGAGTGTGGATTGGAGTGAAAGCTGGGTAGTGGGTGACTGAGCTGGTATAGACCTATATGTATATTCTGTGTTATTCAAGCAGAAGGAGTTTAAAAACCCCAAATCCAGCCCCTTAAGCGATAGCAGCCTTGAGTAGTCCTTTCCACAGAGGTGCCTTTAAAAATGTATTTTTGGACCTTTTTTCTCCCATTGTTCCTCTCTCTCCAAGCTCCTGGCATTCCTTCTTTGCTAAAACAAAGGCTTGTGGCACTGTGCAGGGAACTGAAGTGGCCAGGCCAAGTGATAACTACCTTTACATTTTAACTAACCTGGGTCAATTCTTCAGTCTTACAGAGAATATTAGGAAGTGGACTTAAGACAGTCTTGGGAATAAAAACATTGCTGGTTACATTGTACCTGTTTCTCCCCTACATCCCTTGAGTGTTACTTGGGATATCTGGCAATGTGATTTTAAAGAAGAAGGGGCATGAGAAATAGTTGGAGTATCATAAATGTATGATATCCTCAGCTTGCAGTAAAACTTTGCCCTTTCATGTTTGACCTCCTAACATAGGAGATTGTTGATTATTGTCAGCTGAGGAAGGTCAGCAACACAAGAACTGCACCTCTCCTTTCTTTCTGAGTCCCTGCCTGTCCTTTAGCTGGTACTCGTTCTCCTTTACTAGAAAAGAGACTCAGGAAAAGAAGGAGTACACTGATGAAGAGTTTCTACTTTTTCATGTCAATTTGTGCAGCTTCTGGGTGCAATTGCTTGAAAGGATGTGAGCACTCTGCCAGATGTTATGCAATCTCCCTTAGGTAGGAATTGATGGTGGTTGTTATAAAACAGAAGTGTTTAAACTCTCCTAAAAGTGAAAATGAAAGAGAAAGACAAGAAATAGAGTTTGATTGGAAAGAGTACTTTTTAACTCTTAAGGGGAAAATTATTAATGCCTGAAGTTTTCTATAGAAAAATCTGTGGTCTTCCCTGCCAAATAATAATCCTTGAAGCAACACTCAGAGGATGCTAAATGTGATGGAACTTTACAAGAACTCCTGCTGCCTCTGGCATAAAGATTGATTTGACTTCTTTGGTGTTCGCAGAAGAAAGGTCCATGTTAGCACAGTCCTAGCTCTGACATGAGATGTTTCAATGTTTAATGAAGTTGGAGGTGTACAGAGAATTTAATAACTTCTTTTGAGGACAAAACATTCCCATTTGCAAGCTCTTTCATGTAAGTTAAGCTGTAATTTTACACTCGTTCTCTTCTGATCATTTCAGACCTGGAAATACTTTTTCCTACTACTCTCTGTGATATCCAAAATCAACATCAGGAAAGTAGGACAAAAACATTTTCCTTATTTCTGAATTTTTTTCTCTCAGTGACTTCAGCTCTGAGGGTGTGATTAGCTGTTTGTTTGGTGACCAAGGTAGAGTTGGCAATTAACTTTCAGTGATTTTTTGTTGTTGTTTATTTTCAGAATAATGCAGAGGCAGAAATGAGGATGGCAATTGTGTGATAGAGTCTTCACTATTTTCAGGTTGTTTTGTTGTGTGGAAAGGAAGCTGTCTGCCTTGTGTTTTGTTTTCTACAGACCTTCCATTTCATTATCTTGTTGTGAACACAGTATTTATTTCGTAACTACCTCCTTTCATAGTGTCTCCAATTTTTATTTATTAATACCTTGTGTGTTCTTCAAGTTCCTTCGTGAAATATCTTTATTTTATCTGCCCTTTGCTTACTTTTTAGTATTTGAAATACAATTGAGTTTATATTATTAGATTGCATAAGATTAGAAGCTGCACTGAACAAATTCATTATCATTATCTGATTTCGAATGTCATGTAGATTTGTCATTGCATAAATAAACAATAATTACTTGGCTTTAGAGTCAGATATTCCTGCAGTGTTCATATAAAACTGTATCATTGAGATGTTTAAATGTATTATAAGAAGTATTTTAAAACCTGGTTTCTTGCTAGAGCATTCTTCCCAGTGAATATTTGGTGAATTTGGAGTGAAAATACCTTAAGTAGCTGAACTTTCAGATATGACAAGTAGAAATTTGATGCTGAATTTCTGAGTTGAATGTCTGTTGCCTCAACCACTAAATGTAGTGCTTCCTTTTTTTCATAGTAAATTAAGATAACCCTGCAAGATATCTTATTGTAATAATATATCAGAACAAGAATCTGATTCCTGGATGGACAGTTAAGGAGGTATTAATCCAAATAGCATTGTCATTTCCCTCTTCCATATCCAGAAGAGCTGTTGTTGCATTGATAGAGGAGCCTGCCTTGTGTTTCTTTTTAATAGCAGCAAAATACTGCTGGCTTTTAACTTCTTAAATGAGAAAAAAATAGGTCACTTAACATCCTGCAAATTAGAATACTGCTTACCAAGCAGATGCTTGCATGAGGTCAGGCTTGGTTCAGTTGTGGAAGGTTCTGTGGTTGGGGTCAGGGAAGCAAGACCTTGTGGAGCTTTATCTGAAAAGTTGTATTAAAATCTTTATTGACTCAGGTGCTGTGATGTTTGTGCTGTTCAGTTTTTCTTTATTAGCTATTAGGGGGCAGCCTTTAACATTTCCTCCTGCAGCAGGAAGCAGTGATATTGCTGCCACTGTAACTTAGTAATTCTTAATCAGATACAGTGTGAGAAGTCCTGGAAAAAGGCATTAGAAAGGTACAAAGAGAAAACTGGCCTAAAGGAGAAAGGGAAAAAAGGGAGGAGGGCTAAAATCTGATCTGATACAATTGTAGCAAAGTTATGTCTTCTTCATATAGGAAATTGAACTAGCACAGAGAGGAATTTACTTTTATGTAAGTGCAGCTCCTTTAGAGTTCTCCTTAAGAGCTGAAAATGCAGCCCTGAAGTTCCTTTCCAAGATACTTTTTAAAAGATATATTTGCTTTTTTTTCTAAAATAAGCATTGTGCCTTGTGTTTTATGTCACAAGGAAATTATTTTTTACATATGCACTTTGAATACAAAGGCTTTTCCAATAACACTTTATTCTTAAAAAGTGTAATTTTAATATGTTTGAGCAAACAGGATACACTCTTTATTTTTCTAATTATTTTTAAATATCTGAGATGTTTTCCTGTTAAGCTATTGCAAGTACTGGATATACTGGGATACATTTAGACCAAATGCATTTCTTCCTTTTTAGCCTCTGGCTACAGTTCCTTCCTTAGTCTGTTGCTGTCAAGAGTTTTATGCCAATGTCACAGAGCTTATTATATTTGGATCATGCCTGTCAATATGGTTTGTTTGTTTTCTAACAACAACAAAAGCAAAAAACACATACTGAACTATTTATGTCATATGTCTGTTGCTGCACAACATGGTAGAGAAATTGTAGACATCTGCTTCAAGCTTGGTCTAGTTTATTCCCTCATGTTTCCTTGCCTTTTGGTTGGAATAAAGATTTTATTACATGTTGAACCTGGCCAAACACATTCTGAAATGCTTTATAGGATGAGAAACTTTAAAATATATTTTTATTCTTTTCCTTGATTTCTGTTTCATAAGAATTAATGTATTGTTTTCATATTGTTTCCTCATATTATCTTTTATAATATTTTTCTTGTGATTTAAACATGATAGGGGCTTATTTATTAATTGAATATTGTTCTTTCATAAGATTTGCTTTAAAAAAATTAAAATTTTCCTGTGTTAAAGGATGAAAGTGTAGTTTTGATCTCTAGGGGAGTGATCTTCTGAAAAAAGCATATGCTCACAATCCCCCTCAGGTACCAGAGATACCATAAGCTGATTTCAAGCTAATTTTGTATATAAATATTTTGTTATGTTATATTTATACAAGCATGCTTCATTTTCAATATGCTTCCTTGTCTGTATGCTGCAGTAGTTTTAATTAACCAAAGATAAATTGTTACCAGAGCTACTTAATCTGGTACACCAAAATCTTTGTACAGCTGCATTTGCAGGGCTGGCTCAGTGACTGAAAAGACGTGACTTTGCAGAGGGCCACATGGACACAGTGATAAGCAGAAGCCATGAGAGCTTTACAAAGCTTTGCAAAACCAAACAAGCAAGAACTGAAAGTTGTCTCACAGTAATTCTTGACAATGAAGTGGTGAATAGGCTCAACTGGGTATCCCATTTAGGTATGTTGGAGTTTTAAACACTCTGGGAATTAGAAGATAGCTTATCACAGCCTTACTTAACATATTAAGAAAGTGGAGCATAGGCATAGTGAAAAATAAACACAGTGTGTAATTTAATGTGGTGGATATATTTTCAATTTTATGACAGAGCAGTAGAGCTGTGAAGTTTGAGTTCAGGTTAATTTTGTCTCTGATGCTGTAGGTGTAGTAACAGCCAAGCTACAGCTGAGAGTATGTGGAACTCTAAGATTATGAATACTTCCAAAAAGGCAAGTAGGTTTGGGGATTACAATAAATAAGCTAAAATAAGAAATCAACGTGTGTTGTATTTCAAGGGCTGATTTTGATCAGGGGACAGTGTTACAAAAGAGAAAGAAGAACTGTAGAATATAACATTTCTTTATGTGTGCATCTTACCTTAAAGAGTTTAGTAGTGATGAAAAAGAGCTAAATTTTTATACCACCATGACTACTTGCTTTTCGTCTGTTTCATACTATCGGAGTAGCAGTTACATTTTGGCATATTTGATAGCCTGATTGGAGTTTCTTCATATGTAAGTCAAAATTTTAGGGATTTCTTTTACAGATAAGAACTTTTGAAATAGCGTTTCACGACAGTATTGAGTATAGTTATTCTTCAAGTTGTTGTTTAATCTTAGAGTTGTCAGACAACTTGATAAAATTTTAATGTCAAGGATTGTAAATATTATATGGGATGACATTTTAGAAAGAACTTGTGTTCTAGCTGCAGTATTTTTCACTCTGCTGGAATATTTCTCCCAGAGAAAAGAAGAGCCATGGTTGCATCTGTAAAGGTACAGATGTAAAATAATGATGTGATGTACTCCCTTCTCTATCACAATTGATAAGCTCATGAGTGTATAAGAGAAGTTTCTGCTGTTACACTCACCAGGAGGGTATTTACATTTTACACTGTTAAGTTAAATATGATTTCTGTTATTATAGCCTTCAGTTTAGTAATTTCTGTATGTGTGATATTCCAGTCTTCCCTGCTGTTACTCCTGCTTTTCAGCTTTGTAGTATCTACACATTTTATGAGTGTGCATTTATTTTTGTGCCAGGTTTTAAAGCTAAAATGTTAAATCAATTTCAAAACTGATCCCCACAGATCAGCAGTAATAATCTCCCTCTGATTTTATTATGTCTTTCAGCACTATGCAGCCATCTCTCCTTTAGCCAGTTTATTATCAATATCTTTCCTAATACTGTCATTTGTTCTTTCAGTGACACCTTCTCTCAAATGAGAAAAAATAAAAATATTTTAATATGGAATTGTGTCTCAATCCATAATATGGTGACAAAAAATTACTTGATCCTGGTGACTTGTGCACACAAAGGAATTCAGATTTTGCTCCCAGTGTTTGCATGGCATAATGTGGTATTTCACATAATCATTCTAAGTAGTACACATTATGTTTACAGAAGTGAAAGTTGTTTAGTGTCACTATAGTCCACATGTTTTCTGCCTGATTAATTGCAACAGCTCCAAATAACATTCTCTTTCTACTCACCTGTGTCACAAAGCTGGTAGTTCTTTTAAGAATGTAAAATCCAAAAAATAGTAGAATATTGAAGTAAGAAAAGTATGATTTACAGTGGCAGCACTTGTCAATGGACTCAAAAAGAAACTACAGTCAAGTCACAACTCCTGTTTATACATTGAGTCAGCCTTTGTTTACCTTGTTTCTTTAAAACCATAGTTTCTGGAAAATATTTGAGAGTCTGTATTACTAATGTCATGGTTGCTTTTGACAGTCAAATGCTTAGGAGAGTTGTGAATGCTGAAATGTAAAACATCATGATTGCCAGTTGAGTATTGTAAGAGAGCTTAACTTGTCTCTTGCAAAAAAATCAGAATCTGAGTTCTGAGGATGTCATGGAAAGTAATGCAGTATTTTTGTCAGGTGGTATCTGACTCAAAACCAGACCTTTGCATGCCTTCTCACAGATTTAATTCCAATTAAAGAAAATAGATTTATAATAAATGATGACGTTTGACCTTAACAAGCTGATAAATTTTAAAGTCTGTAATCGAGAACTATGCCAGCTTCATTAGAAACACAAACACAGAAGCTGCTCCGTGCAGCTTCCCTTGCAAGATAGTTCTGTTATCCCATTCTGCTTGTTCCATCATTTTCCTGCATTTTTTGTCAATATACCAAAATGAAAAAATTTCTAAACCATAATTTTAATAATTTATATGTTATATATAATAATTTATTTTATATCTTCATAATTTAATAATTTATCTTCATAATTTAGTAACTTCTTTGCCAGCAACTACACTGCATGAATGCAAAGCAGATTGCTGATTTCCCTACTTACTTTATGAACATGTTATTGCCAAAACCTTTCGATGTTCATGCCTGCTAAAACTCTGCCTCTCTCAGTGTTTTTGTCTTACTTCCACCCAGTGTGCACTAACTTGAATATGCATATCTTAAAGTGCCTTGACAAGACTAACATGAAACCTCTAACACACTGGAGCTTTTTTGAGGATATCATGTTGAAAAAAAAAAAAATCTAGATTTTCACTTTAGTATCAAGTGTGTGTCTTCACGTTGGAGGTGCTGATTTCTGTGGGTTAGGAAATGTTGTGCAATGTTTTGGCTGTGCTTATGTGATTCAGATCAATAAGCATTTCAGAAACTTGTTTTGTCTCCATTATTGCCTCTCAGTTCCCTAATACCAGATCAGTGCATTGTAACATGTGTATGGATTACTGACAGCATCAAAAGAATCTTCTAATCCCTCTGTTCTGGAGTGATGAAATAATAGAATTGTTCTGACAATATCAGGAAATTCCTGTTCCCACATGAAAACAACATCTTGAACTGGATTTAAGTAGTTTCTTGTATCCTCTTAGAAAATTTGACCCAATCCTGGTGTAGTTCTTGGGTTCTGTTATGATTGAAATTCTCTGTAACTGGTCTGCTGGAACACATTGCAGCAGTTACTTAAAATGTACATTTAAGGTAAAAATGCAGCTCATGTGTGAAATGGTTGAGATACACATGCTAGTTGGAATTCATACTACAGGCTTTGACTTAATTTGTTTTTTATGGTAATGAGAATTCTTGGCTGAAAGTATCTGATGGTGAGATACTAGTTTGTACAACATTGAAATAGCACCAGTAATAATCTTACTGAAATTGCTAATTACATTAGCATAATATATTAAGTAGAAGAACTCTGAATACCTTATCTTCTGTGTGTTACTTTTTTGGTGCATTTCTAGTCTAATAGATCTTTTTGAACCACGATTTTATTCCAGTGAACATTTATGACATTCAAATCTTAGCTCTGGGCAGGCTGTACTTAAGTACTGTCATATAATTTTATATATTCCTTTGTTCCAGATCCATGGGAAGAATAGACATTTTAAGCAGTGTTATGTTTATTAAAAGAACCAGCATTGAGTTGGCTATCAGTTTTGCAGGACATTGAGCTGTCTGATCTTCACTGTGCTTTTCAGGGAGGGTTGGAGCAGATGATCCTCGTGGTCCTTTCCAGCCTGGTGTTCTATGGACTATTTAGAGCAGATCATCTCAAATTGAGTACTAAAAATTTGATGTTTAAGTAGCAGCCATTGCTTTCTGATGTTTCAACACAGAATAGGAACCTGTCTTTGAATCTGTGAAAAAGAATAGTGTTAGGCACATGGGTAGCTTTGCTTACTTAGGGAAGCATTGTTTTCTCATAATGCTTTGGTAATGGTGTTGATAATGTCAAAAATGGTGGAAAAAAAGTATCCATTTTTTAAAATAAGCACTCTGTTGAAAGCCATTTGACTGATGGTGAGTTCAGAAAAGGGTCTCCTGATTGGAGATGAGGCACAGGCACCAAGATCTTTGATTCCACACTTCTGAATAAATTTCAAACACATAAAACTAGTTGTTTTGGGGTTTTTTTATTCAGACTTTTCCTGATGCAGATCAACTGTAACACATGTCCAAAGAAAGTTTTTTATAAACTCCGCCTATGTATCATGTTAATAAATCATTTCTAGATGCAACAGGTCTACTTGCTAGTTTAAGTTAGAAATTGCTGTTCCTTGCTTTAAAAATATTGCTTTCCGTTTGATTTCCAGAGAGAAAAGCAATGCTTGTGTCTCAGCCAGACAAGAATGATTAATTCATCATTCATCAAGTCACATATCCCTCAGTTCTCTAAGAATTAATGTCAAAACTAGCTGAAACTGTTCATTATGCAAGTTCTATAGTGCACCTTCTGTAACATTACATATAACCAAAGACTTGCTGTCAGCCTCCTTGTTAACCATTGGGTGCACCAGAGCCAACTAATTCTACTTAAACAGGCAAGCAACAATGAGATTAACTGTAGGTTAAGTGACTCAAAATAGCAGCTTTGGTTCTCCAAGTGACCAGCAATTTGAATGGTGCAGAGACCAGACAGAAAATAAGCATGGGGGTGAGGGAAACAAAGAGGAAGATGAGAGTGACTTCTGAGAGCTTGAGGGATGGTGTGTTTGTTGTACTTTTGAATATTCCTAAATAATTGTTTCTTCTAGGATGGTATTCTCTGACTTTCTTTTAAAAATTGTGAATTCAGCCACAGCTTTCACTCAGTAGCTGCATTTCTCCATTTGAATCTCTTTCATACAACACATGTAATTGAGGCACATCAGTCATATTCTAAATCTCTAATAAAAAATCAACAGTGCTGTGAAGTACATAGTTTCCTACTAAATGTTCTCTCCTTGCAGCTTCTTGATATGAATTCTGTGGTTGCATTCAGTGATAGGACTAAAAATGAAAAAGCTGGAATCACTTTCCATAGTTTTCTCTGAGGTGCAGGCTTGTGGTTCACCTGGGTGCTTCAGCAAACTTGACTCTTGCCTGAGCACCAGCTGACTCTTACCACTCTCCCCTTCAGCTGTCTGCACAAAGTGCTGCTTTTCAGCATTTTCAGACTCAAAACTTCTCTCTCTGACAGACTCCTCCTTTCTGCACTTAATGGCTTTTGTATGAACATCAAATGTGAAAAAGCACAATAGAAAAAAAAATTGGTTGTTACTAAATAATCAACAGGCAGGCTAGGAATTGGAAGCACATCTTTGCATCCTGCTGTTCACTGTTTTCTGTCCTTTCCGCTCTACTTCCATTCATGTTTGTACTCTACAGCAAAGAAGGGTCAAGGAGCTGGTCTTTCTGAGGAGAAAAAATTCCCAGTGTGTAACATCTTGCATAGTCAGATGAAGGATCAGAGGCTCAATCTCTTACGGAGTTCTCACTCAAATTCTCTCAGTGTGAAAAACAGGGTACAAGAACCTCTGATGATAGGGTAATAAAATGGAAATCTAAACCCTCATTATATAGGCTGTGAATCTGTTACTTTGAATGTCATTTTAGTGTCAAAAAGAAAGCACCCTTTCCTGTCCCAAAACAACAAAATAAAAGAAAAAAAATATTTTAAGAAGTAATAAAACTCTTTTTCATTTCGGCACAGGGGACTTCTGGAGAGTCTCTTAATTCACCTTGCACTCTCCCTGGACATGGTCAGAAACAAACTTCTATGATTTCACATGGAACTAGCTTAACACAAAGGAAAAGCTAATGCCAAATAACAGTGTACAATGTATCTTCTTTTAGCAGTCAGGGTAGGGTTTCTGACAGAAATGACTCTTTGCCCTGCTCCTGTGCATTGAGGGTTTGGGAG